>NC_141887.1:29433151-29770302 GCF_030686135.1 Camelina sativa | reverse complement strand
AACAACAGCCATATTATCAACACTTCCTTAGGTGGTAGCCGGGGAACTTTTTGATCTTTTTAGGAAGAACCAACGCAAAAGAAAAAGTGAAGAAGAAAGAAAGAAAAGAGTTGAAGCGGTGGTTGGTTTGGTTGGTTTCGAATTTCTTAGTCCACAAGCTAATAATACTATTAATTTAATCGAAAGATTAAGAAAAAGTCGTAAACCGGAAAAAAAAGAGAGAGAGACGGTGGACGGAGCCGTCAGAAGAAGTCAGTAAGTCAGTCGCACAAAGGACAAAGCCGCCTCTTCCCCTCCCATCTGTGTGTGCGTGCTTAGACAAAAACAGAGGGTCAAACATTCTCTTTCTGTTTTGACTTTTTCTCTTCTTCCCTCCTTATTGGTTAATTTACTTATTATTATTTGTCCCTCCCCTTTTTATATTTTTTATGGTCATGTTTTTCTCCCCCGATATTAAACCAAATGTTTATTTCACAAACATATGAGCTGATTAATTAGTTTAGAGTCTTTAGACTACTTTTCATTTTTTTTTTCTTCTTCTCTAATTACAGTATAATCTTTTTTTAAAACAGCACACCCCTCGTGAGTTGTCGAGCAACAATGAATTAAAAATATACTATATACTATATACTATACGAAATGTAAGAATGAAGAAAAATGTAAGAATGAAGATAAGGTCTTCATTTCTTTTATATGACATAAGAATGCACCAGTTGTTGTTGGGTTGTTATAGATAGAATTGATCTCGTCTTCCTTATAGTAGTATTAAAAATAAATGGTTACCCTCCCATCCCATAATTAATCATTATTGTTTTATCATATAATTATTGTTATTATTCCATGATCGATTCGGCTCTGCTGGCTTTCTCCACTTTCTGTTGAATCATTGATTGTTTTTGTGTTCTTCTTTAATATATAAAACAATCTTTCCATTACACAACTTAGCTACCCTTTGTCTTTTTTAATTGTATTGTAGTTTCCCTTAAAAAGCAATCTATGAGATGTTTGCAATTTTAGCATAAATTTTTTTAAACTTCAGTTAGAATTTTATACTGTTACTTTCAGCGTATACTTTTTTTTTGGATGTTTTGGGGGATGTTTTCTGATTACAAAAAGAAAAGGAAAACAAAAACAAAAAGATAAATCATTTGTCCAAAAAAAGAAGATAAAAAGGTAAATCACTCGGGCAAATATAATAAAAGGGGTTTAAAACTGGGCTTTATTATGAGATTAATATATCCGTCCGAAGGCCTAATATACAAGACCAAATCATTTGGGCCATTTACTGTAATAATCAGATGAACTGCTAAACAAGCATTTATTGGGCTTTTCGTGAGATATGGTCTTGTGGTAACATAGATTACTGAATTTTGTAGTGCTGGATCAACAATAATGAATTTTGTAGGCCTAATCCAAAACCAACATCTTTGAACCGTTTGAACTACTTGCAAATTTATTGGCTGTGGAGTGTTTAAATTTCATAACCAAGATTTTTTCTCCTGCTGGGATTTTCATAAACTATATAGTAGTATTATTCTGTGTTGTTTGTTTTATTATTTTCATTTATGGGTTGTTGCAGAGCTTTAACTTCGACTATTTTCTTTACCATTATATATTGCAATTCATACTCACATCACCCTATATGTGGGGTGGGGACTTCATTCCGTATTGATATTTCTAATTACACTTATTTATTATTTTATTTATAGGTCAATAATAAGCAATCTCACGATCAATCAGTGCGTGAGCCTTCTTCACCCTTGTCATCAATTATATATGATGGCTCTTAAACTATACAGACATTTCATTAGTTAAATATGGACATCACCGTTTAATTAATTATTAGTTTGAATTAATATCACCGCTTAATTATTTGTAAGCAAGAAGACAAAATTATCCCGACTTATGCTGACTCACTCCACATACTCAACAATAATATTAATTTTTAAAGTCCATAACAATTATTTCAACCTGTGTATGTATATATGTATGTATGTATGTATGTATAAAATGTAAAATATATGTTTGAAATTAATTTATGAGAATCTGAAATATTGAAGAGTTATCAACATCAGGATATCGTCAGACCAAACATATGAGATCATAAGCAAACCATTATTCAGCTATTTTATTTAGTTTTTTATACTAATACTATTATTTCTTACACTTGAATGTGGACGCAATATCAATTTATATGGCACACATTTAAATGACACAATTAAATGAATAGAAATACTACTAGCTAAGCTAGCAAGGAATGGTCGTGGGGAATACTCTATATGGAGAAACCAACCAAAACATGTTGCAGTGCCCAAGGGATACTGCTTTAATTGTGCGGGCTCCCCCTTTTGGACCTTCGATGTAGTCGACTCCATCATCTTATCTCCTAGTATTACAAAAACATATCACATGGAGAAACAAACCGATTTATATAAACTGTTGGCGTAATTTTATGTACTAATTTATCAATTTCCATTAATAACGCGACTCAGAAGATGGTTCTCCTCACAAAGATGTAATTTTCTGGTGTTGGGGATGTTCAGAGGGATTGTCCTGGGAAAAAATGAATCGCAACCACGGAACCACCTTTTAAGAGTTTTCTATATATAAGAATGATAGTCAAACAAAGATGATACTGTCATAATATTAAGGCGATGTTCCTTAGGTGAACTAAACAAAATATCTAGATACAGTATCAAGACGCAGTATCTAGGCGCAAAATCTAGATGATGTTCGTTTGTGTTATTGGTTTATGTATCTATAAATTGTATCTCGATTCAATTATGTTTGTTTTGTAATTTAATATCTGTATCTGGATACAATATATGTAAAATACCAAAAAGCTCTTTATTTTATGTTGAATATGTTTTAGTGATTTAAATTTACTTATGTTTTTTTTGCTTATTTTCATATATATTAAATACATATTTAAAAATGAGATTTTGTGTTTTTGGTAGAAAAACAAAATTTTACAGTTTTGGCTGGAAAACAAGATTTTGCGAGTTTGGCGAGAAAATAAAACTTTGCATTATTTTGCCGAAAAACGTAATTTTGCGGTTTTGGCAGAAAAATAGATTTTGTGGTTTTGGCAGAAAAACAAGATTTTGCGATTTTGGCGGGAAAACATAATTTTGCGGTTTTGGCGGAAAACGAGATTTTGGCGGGAAAACATAATTTTGCGGTTTTGGCGGAAAAAAAGATTTTGCGGTTTTGGTGGGAAACGAGATTATGCGGTTTTGGCGGGAAAACGAGATTTTGCGGTTTTGGCGGGAAACCGAGATTTCGCGAGTTTGGCGGGAAACATAACTTTGTGGTTTTGACGAGAAAACATAATTTTGCGTTTTTGGCGTGAAAACGTTATTTTTGCGGTTTTGACGGGAAACGTAACTATGCGGTTTTGACGGGAAAACGTAATTTTTTGGTTTTGGCGGGAAAACGAGTTTTCATGTTTTTGTGTTTTTTGGTAGGAAAACAAGATTTTGCGGTTTGACGGGAAAAGCGAAATTTTGCGGTTTTGGCAAGAAAACGAGATTTGCGGTTTTAGAGAAAAATGAGATTTTGCATGTTGGTGGGTGAAGAATTAGAATTTTAGAGTTGTATGTATATTAGAATTGAGAAAAAGATATTTTGTAATTATTTAATTAAAATAGGGGTATTTTTGACTTTTATAAATTATGGATAAGTTTACTTCATCCAAACTCTCTAAAAAATCTCATCCAGAAATTCAGTTTTTTTGGATGAGTTTTTAAAATGTATTCAGATATTGTATCTAGATGAGTTCTTAATTGTTACTAAACGAACAATAATAAACATTTGGATATTGCATTTGATTCACCAAACCAACCTGATCTAAGACGAACAGAAAACCACTATAATTTAATTGGTAGCTTAAAGCATTGTGTTTACTTATTCGGTTATATCATTCTCTTTAAACACCCCAATAGTAATATTTTTGGTTGTATTTGTTTGTCTGATAAAAATCTATGTAATCTTTTTTTTTTCATATTATTTAAACTGTGACTTTAATTTATATTATTTTTAACATATTTTTGTAAACAAAGATGGTTTAATCCGTTTGTAGATATCAATTCTAAAGCTTTTTGTCGTCTACTGATTTGTATTCGTATCATTACCATATTATCATCCAAATTAGTTTATAGAAGTATGTGGTTGATGTTTGACAAAAAAAAAAAAAAGAAGTATGTGGTTGATATTTGCAAATGGTTGGATATTAACTTGCCTAGCAATAAAGTTAGAACCGTTGATGTGATCACCCGAATTTGTTCTATTACTTCTTTAAGTTTTGTCCTTGTCAGAATATTAATTAGCTGCATTTTACTTCTTTTTTTTCTTTTTTTTTTGTGGGCAGAAAGCTGTAGTACTTTCTTTTTTTTTTGGAACAACATTTTTCATTGTCAACATTTTTTTTGTACAACATAAAGCTGCATATTACTTTGAAACAAATTTCTCGCGTTATTAGACCAAATTTGTCTATTACGTGACGTATCAGCATAGTTCTTATTCTGTAATATTCTATTTCACGAGTTTTCTTCAAATGCGATATTATAACCACTTCAGATCAATAATAAATTTTGCCGTAAGATATTATATAACGTTAAACATTAGTCGTAAGAATATTTTACACTAAAAAAAGAAGCTAATATTCGGTAAGAGGACAAAGGGGAACTAATCATACTTTTTTTCTTTTTAATACTCGCTCCTAATAATATACTACTATTTAAAATCATGCATGTGTGATGTGTGTCTCTATATATTAAGAAAGATGTCAAAACAATCGAGATGTGTTTCGTAGGTTAAGTGTTTGTATAATTGATCTTCGTGAAACAAAAGGATGGTAAGTGTGGTAAATGGTTTATGTAAATCTCTCTTAATTACCAGAAATAAACTTGAACAAATATTAATTAAGGATTCTTCTGGGTTTTTTTTACAATATGAATACATTATCGAGGACGGACAAATACTATAATTAGATGTTGGATTAATCTAATTTTATAAAGGTCGTCAGAAGTCAGAACATTTTTTTAAACGTAAGACAATATAATGCTTACGGGAGATACCTAATATGTTATCGTACGTTTCTTTCTCCTACACGAAAGACATTTATTATTTTTTTTCTTCCGGCAGCCTTATATTCTCTTGAATTACGTGTTTAATAACCATTTTATATATAACAGATTACAAAGTCATTATAATATATTGGACCTCATATATATTCCATTTGTAATTCATGAGTTCCATAGTTCTGATATCAGTCATCCCTATAGACAGCAGTACACCATGTATATGCTACAAGTCTTTTCTTTGTTTTCACCATTTATAATCAATTTCCAGACTCAGCAAGAGAGGTTGTACGTCTATGTTGAGTATTTTATATCATTCATGTAATTCATATGTAGAAAATATATCGTTAACTTGCGTCGTCGTAAAAATGGGATACAAAGTTTTTTGGTCATATAGCGGCGAAATAATAAATGTATTCAATTACTCATGGGTAGATATTTCATTGGAACAACCTTTCGAACCAACGAAGAAAAAGGGGGCAGTCAGTTAGTTATATTTGTTCCATTTTTATATACAAGTGATGAGCCAACCTTTGATTTCATTACTGGAGTATGTATTATTATTTTAACGAGCTTCTCTCTTCTTAATTCTTCTGAAAAGAAGCTTCGGTGAAGTACGTAGCATCAGGTCAAAACGTACAGCGTGACAGCGAAAATAATAACGTACGAACAATTATCTAATCTTTTAACTTTTTTTATTTTATTTTTGTGTCTGGATAAAATACAAAAGAAAAAAACAAACAAAAATATGAGATTGATGTATATTTTGTTCTACACTGTGTATGTGCGCGGTGGGTAGGTGTAGGTCACGTGGTAGATTTTCTGATAAATTGACACAACAAATTTTATCTTCTAGTAAAATAGATAAATCGAAGGAGATTTTCTCTTATCTTATTATTCATTAGGTTCGATAGTCATACATATATATAGTGAAGAACAAGGTTTTAATATATTAAGACTAAACCGACTAAGTACAAAAGAGGTGGCCGATGGGCCTTATTGTCTTGGACGTACATGGGCCGTGTATGGACCGTGTATGGACCGGTTATTGAAATCCACTCCAAATGTTTTACAACACTCCCTTTGGATGACATAACCGTGTCGATGCTAGGAAGGATCTCTGTAATGCGCTTGGGAGTGCTGCCTCATTAAAACGTTACCAGAAAAACCCATTGGGACAAAACCATGGTGAAGGAAAAAGAGTACAACATGCATTACTCCCCCTATTCCAAGCATCCCTAGAAGTCCTTAAGTCTTCGCATCCCAATATGGTGCATGAGCTTCTTGAATGTTGATGTCGGCAATGACTTAGTGAAGAGATCGGCTGAGTTGTCGCAGGATTGAACTTGTACCACTTGAACTTCTCCGGCCTTTTGTAGTTCATGTGTGAAGAAGAACTTAGGTAAAATGTGTTTCGTCCGATCTCCCTTAATATATCCTTCCTTGAGCTGTGCGATGCAAGCCGTATTGTCCACGTATATAACCGTTGTTTCCTTATCGTCGGTCATGCCACAATCTGTCCTGATATGTTGAATCATCGATCTCAACCAAACACATTCACGGCTGGCTTCATGAATTGCTAGAATCTCCGCGTGATTAGATGAAGTGGCCACAATGCTTTGCGTCATAGAACGCCACGAAATCGCGGTACCACCGTGTGTAAACAAATAGCCGGTTTGAGACTTTGAATTATGTGGATCAGATAGATAACCTGCATCAGCAAAACCAACTAAACCTTCTTTGTTATGGTTAGTATAAAATAAACCCAAATCTGTCGTTCCTTGTAGGTAACACAACACATGTTTAATACCGTTCCAGTGCCTTTGGATTGGACGAGAGCTAAATCTAGCTAGGAGGTTCACAACAAAACATATGTCTGGTCTAGTGTGGCTAGCCAAGAACATTAACGCTCCTATAGCACTGAGGTATGACACTTCAGGACCGAGAACTTCTTCATCGTCCTTCTTTGGACCGAATGGATCTTTATCCAAATCAAGGCTCCTTACAACCATTGGGCTAGTCAATGGGTGAGCTTGGTCCATATTAAACCTCTTGAGTACCTTTTCAGTATATGCCATTTGATGCACAAGGATTCCATCATTTATGTACTCAAGCTGCAATCCCAAACAGAATTTAGTCTAGCCTAGGTCTTTCATTTCGAATTCTTACTTTAGATATTCGACTGTTTGGGCAATTTCACCAGAGGTTCCAAGGATGTTTAAATCATCCACATACTGCTATGATTACAAACCCTTTGTTTGCAAACTTCTTTATAAAAATACATGGACTGATATTGGCTAGGTACTCACTTAGTCTACTATACCACATTCGACCACTTTGTTTCAGTCCATAAAGGGATTTGTCTAGCCTTATAAAGTATTGTTCTCGAGAACCACTCTTATCTTTGAGCTCAATACCCTCTGGTAATCTCATATAAATCTCATTTTCCAGTGGACCATATAAATATGCGGTTACAACATCCATTAACCGCAAATCCAGTTTTTCTCTTATAGCCAGACTTAGCAAATATCTAAAAGTCGTTGCATCCATCACAAGGGAGTATGTCTCCTCATAATATATTCCTGGTCTTTGAGAGAATCCTTGTGCTACAAGTCGTGCCTTATATTTCACGATTTCATTACTCTCATTTCTCTTCCTTACAAAGACCCACTTATGTCCTACTGGCTTTATATCGAATGGTGTCCTTAAGATCGGACCAAACACATTCCTCTGCTTTAAAGAGTTTAACTCCACGTCAATGGCTTCTTTCCATTTCAGCCAATCTTTACTTTGAGTGTACTCTAATATAGACGTGGGTTCATGATCCTCATTTATTTCAAGTGCTACCTTATAAGCAAATACATCATCGATGTCGACATCTTTACGGTTCTATTGTATTCCAGACATGATATAATTGATTGAGATCTGATTATTATCAATACCTTCAGGTCCTTGAGGTTCAGCATCCCAAACCTCATTCTGTACCTTAGGATTTGCGCAGCCATGTCTGTAATTTCCTTAACCTCCGTTTGATTTGCACTTCTCTTAGATTTTTGAGGGTTCTTATCTTTGGAACCTAATGGTCTACCACGTTTCAAACGGGCCTTAGACTCTGTAGCAACTTGATTATTGTGTTCCTTCTGAACATCAATACGTACTGGTGCATTACAAGCTGGTATGTACGATTTTGTTACTCTCTTTGGGTCAGCAAAGGAATCTGGCAATTGAATAGATAACTTTTGCAAATGTATAATCTTTTGGACCTCTGCCTCACATGCTAGAGTCTGAGGATCTTGCCAATTTAAGGATGTTTGATTCCATGATATTTCCTTGACCAGCTTGTTATTCTCTCCACCTAACATAGGAAGTTCGGATTCAACAAAGTGACAATCCGCGTATCTGGCCTTAAATAAATCACCGTAATTGGCTCAAGATACTTAATAATGGTGGGAGAATCATATCCAACATATATTCCCATCCTCCTTTGAGGTCCCATCTTAGTTCTCTGTGGTGGAGCAATTGGTACATAGACGACACACCCGAAAGTTTTGAGATGGGATATGTCTGGCTCATGACCCGTTAGTAATTGGGATGGTGAATACTTATGTTCACTAGATGGCCTGATGCGTGTAAGCTCAGCTGCATGTAATACTGCGTGTCCCCAAGCCGACACAGGAAGCTTTAACCTCATAAGCAATGGCCGAGCAACCAATTGAATACGTTTAATGAAGGATTCTGCTAATCTATGGATATGTGCCACGGGATGTTCCACACTCACCCCCATGGACATACAATATTCATTAAACGCTTGGGATGTAAATTCACCAGCATTGTCTAGACTTATAGTCTTAAGTGGAAAATCTGGAAAGTGGGCTCGCAGACGTATAATCTGGGCCAGCAATCTAGCAAACGCAAGGTTTCTAGTTGACAATAAGCAAACATGCGACCATCTGGAGATGGTCTTAATCCTTATTTTTACGGCCACTGTAAAGATCATTGATCTCTTGTTGGACAATGCAATTGAGATGATTCAATTTATATATGTCAAATATTGAACTTGATCAATTGACCAAAAGTGGTTTGTATTACACTATACAGTGATCAATTGAGACAGGGGAACCAATTCAAATATCTAATTTAAAAAAAAAAAAAATTATGCTGACTTTCCAAGTAATTAAAGTAAAATTTATAGTAACCATTTTGATTCTATTTGTCAATAAGATATATATATATATATATATATTATATGAAGCAAAATTATTTTCATAGGCATTGTTTATAATGTGAAACATATATTGAAAGTACTTAATCAATCCCCTATATAATAAAATGTAAGTACACCATTTTTTTTGTAGACTATATAATTTTTGTAAGTTGGTTACAAAATAGGTTATAGATTAAATATAGGTTGGTTACAAAAAAAAAATAGATTAATTGGTCAATTTGTGGGCTATATGAATACAATTAAGAATATCCCAAAAAATCTTCTTAAAAAAATATTCCAATGATTTATACAATTTTCAAAAAAAAAAAATTTGATTATTTTATATATTGTTACACCATATACTGTTAGGCGTAAAAAGAAATAAAATTTTGGCAATTAATCACAATTAATCATGATTTTCAAGATTTTATTATGCAGTTGAAAAAAAATTCTTACCTAACATCCTTCCAAGTTTTTAATATAAATAATTCAAATCTTCATTCACCGAAATACATCTTTCATATTCATACCAAAAACAAAAAATTACAATAGTTTTTCAATTTACAATTTTTAAACCGTCATATAAATTATATTTTATTTTAAAATTATAATATAAATAAAAGGAATTTCAATCTGTGCTCTAGCACGGGTCTTAATCTAGTTGAAGTTTAAACACAAAAAAAAATTTCTTCTTATTCTTCAAAAGCATCAAAATATATATATACAAAAATATAGATTAATTTCCCCATAACAATCAAGACATTTTCAAACAAGTATAGAAATAAACAACTGTATTTTCTAATTAGTATTTGCATATGTTTTCCAAAAGTAGAAATTAGTTATTCCAAAAGAAGAAAAATTTATTTCTCCAAATATTGAAAGAAACAACTGTAAGAAATTACACAATTGAGCAAGAAATAAAATAGCTTAAGAATTGTAATAAAAAAAAATGAAAGAAATTTTAAAGGGTTAACGCAAGATTTGGAGTAACATTAATTCGAGGATTTATATAAACGAGTAAAGTGTTTCCGAAACTTATAGTTATAGTTGAGTAGAGTAGAGTAAAAAAAACGAACAAAACTGTATAGACAGTAAATTGAGCTCGATATAAACGAATGTAGAATATATTTTTGTTCATTAACCCAACTAAGCAGTGTACAATTGGTATTTGTTGGAAGAAAGTGTAGTCGTCGAACACTCCTAAGCGGGGGTGTACGAGTATCAAATCAGAATCAGAATGAATCTCGTTTTAACCATCCTCTTTGATCATCTCTATCTGTATAAGAATTAGTCATTGTAATTTTATAACAATAGCTGAAGATACGAATATACTAGTACTAGTCTATGACGTATATATGTGAAGAATATTACTATATATATATTTCAAAAGGCCTAAACAGTGGGAGATACCACCAAATCACGCAAAGACAACACCGACGAGGACACCTGTATGGTTGTAATTCAACTTACTGTCCTCTTCTTTCCTTTTTTTTATACATATTTATTGTCCTAATATTTTTTTATATTAACAGAAAATCTCTCACGTTTCGTCTTGTACCAAAAAAAGAAGAAGAAGAAGAATCTGAGGAAGTTACAGAAAGACCCTCATCTCCTACCTCAAGATAGAGCAATATATATGTTATGTAACAACTCGATACAGAGCTTGACTTATCTCTTACTTATCCAAATCCCAAATTTGTCTCTCTATCTGTCTGTCTCTTTTTGTTTTCTCCCCTCCCACAGGCCTTTTCAAAGACCTAACTAACTGAGATCCCCTCTCCCTCCCTAATATATATATTTTTGTTCAAATCTTTTTAGCTTCTCTATTAATAATATCAATACACACTCTCTCTAAAGACTAAAGTTGTAGTATTTCCTTAATAATATCTTCTTCTACCCTGTGTATTGTTGTTGTTGTTAGATTAAAATTCCTTCGGCAATGGTTATAATACAGAATTCAGTTTGTGGGTACCGGAATTAAAAGAAGAAGAAAAAAATGGAAGATCGTGAGACGACGACGGTGACGGAGGTGGAATTTACGGCGGAGAACCGGCGCGGTGGATTGCTGTTGGGAAAGTACGAGGTAGGGAAACTGGTGGGATGCGGGGCGTTCGCGAAAGTGTACCACGGGAGGAACACAGGGACGGGCCAGAGCGTTGCGATCAAAGTGGTGAGCAAGCAGCGGCTGCAGAAAGGAGGACTCAACCCAGCTAACATCAAGAGGGAGATCGCTATCATGCACCGCCTTCGCCACCCTTGTATCGTGCGCCTCTTGGAGGTCCTCGCCACCAAATCCAAGATCTTCTTCGTCATGGAATTCGCCAAGGGCGGCGAGCTCTTCGCCAAGGTCTCCAAGGGCAGGTTCTGCGAGGATCTTAGCCGCCGCTATTTCCAGCAGCTCATCTCCGCCGTCGGCTACTGCCATTCCCGCGGCGTCTTTCACCGCGATCTCAAACCCGAGAATCTCCTCCTCGACGACAAGCTCGATCTCAAGATCTCCGATTTCGGCCTCAGCGCTCTCGCCGATCAGATCCGCCCCGACGGCCTCCTCCACACCCTCTGCGGTACCCCGGCTTACGTTGCCCCCGAGGTTCTCGCCAAGAAAGGCTACGACGGCGCTAAGATCGACGTCTGGTCGTGCGGGATCATACTCTTCGTCCTCAACGCGGGGTATCTCCCTTTCAACGACCACAATCTCATGGTCATGTACCGGAAGATCTACAAGGGAGAGTTCCGCATCCCCAAGTGGACCTCCCCGGATCTCCGCCGCCTCCTCACCCGGCTGCTTGACACCAACCCGCATACCAGGATCACGATCGAGGAGATCATCCACGATCCCTGGTTCAAACACGGGTACGACGACCGGATGTCCAAATTCCACCTCGAGGACTCCGATATGAAACTCCCCGCCGACGAGATCGATAGGCGGATGAACGCCTTCGACATCATCGCCGGATCCCCGGGGTTCAACCTCTCCGGTCTGTTCGGCGACGCCAGAAAGTACGACCGAGTTGAGAGGTTCGTGTCGGCGTGGACGGCGGAGAGGGTGGTGGCGAAGCTGGAGGAGGAGATCGCGGGGGCGGAGAGCCTGGAGGTTGCGAAAAAGGAGGCGTGGGGGATGAAAATAGAAGGGCAAAATGGTAATTTCGCAATGGTGGTTGAGATAAAGCAGCTAACGGACGAGCTTGTCATGGTCGAGGTGAGGAAGAGGCAAAGAGCCACCACTACTGCTGCATCTGGACGCGATTTGTGGACAGATTCGATCAAGCCTTTCTTCCTCGCCATTATGCACCACCACCAACCACAAGAACCATCGGCATCTCAAGTAAATACGACGCCGGTTAGTCTAGTAGGAACCAGCAGTATCTATCATTCATAAGAAAAAAAAAAATTATTACCCAACTTAAAAAAAAAAAAAAAAAAAAAAAGTAAAATAATATCCCGGGCTATCTGTAATTGTTTTCTTTTTTTGCCCGGAGTATATTATATATCTCTGACATAATTTCAGCCATGAAATCCTTATTTTTAAGGATAATTTGGTAATAAGTATGTTTTCTTCTTATGTAATCACTATTATATTTTACATCAATGGAAAAAAACAGATAAAAATGATCTCATTGGAGTACATTGCCCATCCATGGATGATCAAACAACAAAACCTTCACTGATCTAACGTACCGCGGATGTCAAGTATGCTATGTGTATAAGACACTCTTACTTATTGCTTTTTGATTTGCTATTTTATATCCACCACTCATTTTTTTATACATACACATTCACCTTTTGAATAAAAAGTTAGTTTTGAAAACTGGTAACTGCTGTGAGATTGCAAGTACAAGGACGTCAATAGGTGAAAGCCAACTGTGCATATTTGAGCCATGAACTACATTTTCACCTTTTTTTTTTTTTTGATAAGTAGAGAGCCTGTCCTCATCACATCATTTGTGAATACTATTTTAATTTATAGCTGGTGGACTTTAACATTAATCCTATCGCATACATGTGGTGTTCATATAGTATACACCAATAATTCACTCATCAATAATTTCTTTTCCGGGGGTATCCACTTTGAATCCATTATTCAATAATTCAACTTTAGCAGTTATGATTAATTAACTACTTAATTGTGGGTGTTATATGTAATTAACATGTCGACATGAGAAAAAGAAAACATAACTGCTGTGTAGAAAAGTAGGAAACACCCAAAGGCAAGAGTCTTCTTACTTAAAAAGTGGGTGGTGGTTTCCTTTGGATCTCTCTCTCTTTCAATCCAATTTGTTGGCCCACTGAATAGTAGGAACCGGATTAAGCAAGACACCTAGAAAATTGACTCTGCTGCACTCATCTATGATTTTTGATTTGACCAACTGATAAAAGTATGGTTGGTGTATCCATCCATCCGATTATGGGCCGAGCGTGATTCATTGGAGGCCGTAAATTCATTGAGCTTGTTCCTTCCGGGTCGTTGTTTTACGAATCGGGCCAATCAGAATCATCCAACCATCAAACACATTTTCCAACCCATATATGAACACATGATCTTTAACAAATAATGTGGCAATTTAAATGTTCCATTTTGTTTTACAAAGAAAATAATTCGAAACGAAAGTCTTAGATTTATTTATTTATTTTCCCTCAGTCCGCATACACATATAATCTCAAAACTACTTAATTAACTGGTCCTTCCTCATACATATGTCATGAGTTCATCATTATTATTACACAGACACGCCTCCTCGAACACAAGAAACACCACGTCTTAAAGACGAGACTCGAGAGAAAAATACATAAACTAGACAAACACTTTTTGGTAAAACAACAATATTTAAAAAGAACACACAGAAAAAGAATAGTACTATATGCTTCTTCAGTGCCAAGCCAATGCAATGTCGATCAAAGCCGGCCTTATGCTCTCCTTCATGACTCTCTTATACTCCGCGGTCTCTCCATCGCCCTTCTTCAAAACCACCATGTGAAAGCTCGGCGCTATCTCAAACACCTCCGCTTCCACCCCTGCAGCCTCAGCCGCCATCTTCACCTTCCATCCTTGTTCCTTGGTCCTCACTTTCATCTTGAGCTCCTTCCCTATCTCCACCAGCTTCTCTGTTATCTCAGACGCCTCTCTGTTCGTTGTAAACCTCATCTCCTCCTTCTCCTCTCCCTCCTCGAACAGCCCCGAGAGATCAAACCCCGTCGACAGCGATATTATCTCAAACGCGTTCAGGTTGATACACCGCTTCTTTTCCTTCTCTGCACTTGCGTTAGCGTTTGCCTCTGCCTCTGCGTCAACGTCAACGTCAACGTCATCTTCATCAACCGATCCTTTCTTCTGCTCTTGCTGCAGGCCTTTCCGGAACCAGGAGCTCTTCATTATCTCTTCAGTTGATACTCTGGTGTTGGAGTTGGGATCCAAGATCCTCTTGAGCAATCTCTTTGCCCCAGGAGCAAACCAGTTTGGGAACTTGACCTCGGCTTTGCCAATCTTCTTGTACAGCTCCATCAGATTGGAATCACGGAACGGGAGATAACCGGCGAGCAAGACGAACAGTATGACTCCACAGGACCAGACATCGGCTTTGAAACCATCATAGCCTTTCCTGCTTATCACCTCAGGTGCAACATATGCAGGGGTGCCGCACGTGGTGTGAAGCAACCCATCCTGCCTTCTAGAGTCGGCAAGAGCGCTGAGACCAAAATCAGAGACCTTAAGACTCCCATCCTCGTCCAACAAGAGATTCTCGGGCTTCAAGTCCCTGTGGCATACTCCACGGCTGTGACAGTAGTTGACAGCGCGTACAAGTTGTTGAAAGTAGCTTCTTGCAACGTTTTCGCTCAGCTTCCCGGCAGAGACTTTGTTGAAGAGCTCACCTCCCTTGACGTGGTCCATGACGAAGTAGATTTTAGATTTAGTGGCCATGACTTCATGGAGCTCGACGATGTTAGGATGGCTAAGGAGACGCATGACAGAGATCTCACGCTTAATCTGCTCGGTCATACCAACTTTGAGGATTCTTTCTTTGTCGATGACCTTAATAGCAACACTATCACCAGATTTCAAATGCCTGGCATGGTACACCTTAGCAAAGGTACCCTGACCAAGAAACTTGCCCACCTCGTAACGGAGCATCAGCACAGACCCTTTCTTCTCCATTGACTCTCTCTCTCACTCACAGACTAGACTAGCTAGTAGACTATATTAATTTTTTTTAAAAAGAAAACCCTAGAATATACTAAAATGCTGACAACATAAAAAGAAAAAATGTACGATGATGAACTCAGGAGGACTCAGGAGGAGGAGGAGGCGAGAAGAGGAGGATCAACCGTCTTCGCAGAGATCATGCTTCCAAGTGGCGTTTTTTCTAGCATTCTGAGAAGAGGAGGAGGAGGGATGGAACCAGGGGAGAAGGGTGGTGGAACCAGGGTTTAGGAAGCGGGTGTCATGAGGGAAGAGGAGCGAGGAGGACAAGGGCCCAAAGGGAGAAGGGATGTAAGAGATGGTGGGAGAGCACTTGTGTTCAGCTTTCAAATACATGTTTCTGCATTCCCTGGATCCGTAATTTGGCTTGCCACACTCTTCCTTAATTACACAAAACAAACCTCCTGAAAAAAATATAATAGAGAGAGAGAGAGAGAGAGAGAGAGCAATCAAACAAATGAAATTTTCAAACACTTATGAGAAAGAAAGAAAAAAAAAACAATAATTCCACCAAACCCCCAACACGGTTTGTTGGATTGGGAATGAAAAAAAAAAACAGAGGAAAGTCGCAATCTTCTAATACCCGCCTAAACAGAGAGATGCAAAGCCGATAGAGTAAATGATCTAATTGAGTAGAGAGATGGACATCTATGAACGAGAGAATATAAACAAACAAACAGATCCAGAGATACAAAACAACCTCTTTTTTTTTTTTTTTTTTTTTTCTAACTTCAGATTTGGTTTTCTCCGTCACGGAGGGAGTCAGGAGATAATAATATAATAGATCCAATAGGAGGAGAAAGCAAGAATAGATAGATCGATAGATAGAGCATCGAAATCTCCCAAGTAGAAGAAGAATTTACCTCAAATTTGATAAGAGCGAGCGGGGGCTGCGGACAAGTTTTGTTGTATGCGGGAGAGAGAGAGAGAGAGACAATAGAAAAAAGAGACGACGATTACGAAACCCTCTCTTCCTCCTCTCTCTCTATATATATACTACTACAAGAACAATAGTAGGACCAAGGCAGCCGAACAAAACCCCCAAGTTGGCTGGCTGGCAGACTAAGGGAGGATTTGCGAAAATGCCATTCTTAGTAAAAATTCATTTTTTTTTCTAATTAAAACGAAACAGAAGAGCCAACCTGTTTTCCTTTTTTTTTTTGGTCGGAACCTGTTTTCCTTTTTGGACTAACCCGTTTTTTTTTTGTCATCTTTTGATGTCTGCAAATTGCTTATTGGTTGGTTAATTGTGTGTTTTTCCGTTTAATTACTGCTAATATTATAACTTATCACTTCTTCTTCTTCTTATCTTTCATCATTAGCTACCTTTTGCCACCAAACACTTTTTTTTTGTTTGTTTTTAATTTTGCCAGCTCACGAGATATGCATTTACTGTAGTATCGTTTTCAACATAATCTCCTTTCCTAACAAATGTTTTTTTTTTTTTTTATAAGATAAACAAATAAGGTTACAAATCGTCTTTACTTCATCATGACTCACATACTAATATAGTATACTATATAAGTTGTATAATATATTTATGACTTTTGAACCAAATGAGTCAAACAGATTTATTTACCTTTTAGTAATTTTGATGAAAGATTCTTCAACTTGATAATGTACATAGTGACGAGGTGGCACGTAAGCCAGAATATCCTCCTCCAATGCTGCTAGCTTTTTTTAAACTCTAAAAAAAAAGAGATATATGGTGACTCAGGCGTGTCAACTTGCTCTCTTTCTCTCTTGTCTTTTACACGTGTCTGACATTCATTCGTCTCTGGGACCCGTTACGTAGGCTGGTACATCAAAATCAGGTTGGCTGCTACCAACCCACAACGGGTCGGGGTAACGTTTTAGTAGTTTTTTTGAGAAGAAGAATATGGTTTGGTTACTACGCACACGTTTTGAAACTTAGGGAAACAGAGACATGAAACTATTTCAATAAGGCCAAGTATAATAAAATTATTAGCCAAAAAAGCTTATATGTAAAATGGACAATGGGCCTTAAGCGTTTTTCAAAGCACACAAGAATCACGTTTATATATATATATATATTTTTGATCAGTAGTAGTAATTTACATGATCATCAGTCACCAAATCAGCTTTATCGATGCTGGCATGGGCGTGTGTGAATCAATTCACAAGGAAAACAAGAGGTGCCGATTTTACGAATCTGCCAATGGCTCAACCTCCAGCGCAGGAATGTAGACACCTTGGGTGGCTGGACTTGGACAGACGCGGAGTATAGAGCAGACGTCTTTCTTTTCCAGAAACTTCTCCAAATCCACAAGCATCAGGGGCCCGTATTCAAACACCATCTTCTTGCACTGTTCGGTACCATACATCATTAAACAACACACACCACACATCATTATTTTTTTTTAATAACTAAACTCGCTTATATATGTGTGGTTTGTACATCAAAGTTCTGTTTAGTTAGCTAACCTTGTCCTGGTAATTGTTTAGCGACTTGCACTCCTTGAGAAGTAAGCGGATAATCTTCAGCTGCAAGATTAACAACAAGGCAACAACCAAAAGTCTTATGAGATCAGGCAGCAGTAGCAATATCTCTCTCTCTCATTCTAAGTTATAGTAGCACAAGGAAGGGCGCAAATGTAAACCTTAGTCTCAGGATCCTTGAGTTTGGATACAACCTCAGAGACAGTCTGGCGGCAAGCCTCGCAGTTTCCTTGATGGACTTGTGAAGCAACAAGGGCTTGGCAGAGGTTAAGCTTTTTGCAGATCTGGTCTGATTTGAGTACAGAGACTTGTGTGAAGAAAAGCTGGGTATAATGATCCACCATCGAGAGACACTGCATAACAAAGCAGCAGAGTTGAAGTTAATACTAATATAGAAGAAAGAAAAAAGAGTAATAAAAACTCAAAGATGGGGGAAAAAGAGACCTGTTTTTTGAGAGGAGGAATCTGAGAGCAGGTGAGATGAAGGGCCTCAAGGAGAGCATTCTGATTGTCGTAATCTTGAAGGTAGTCAATGGCAAGGGTAACATATTTGTCACACAGTTCACAAACTTGGTTCTCATCATCATGAGCAGAGTCTGCACCAATCATATACACATAGCAACAACTCTATTAGATTAGTTATTTAAAATCAAAGACAAACGTATGTTTACGTATGGGTGTAGCCTTAGGATCTGTGAATGATGAATGCTTATTAAAAAAAAAAAAAAAATTAGAATTCAACATCTGAAATGAACGGATTAACGAATTAAGAAAAAAAAAAAGAAAAAAGGCACGAACCGACAAGGATGATGGGGTTTCTAGTAGCAGAAGACAACCCCAAGAGGAAGAAGATGACTATGACTCCAGATCTACCGCTCATGATTCCACCACCCATGAACTGAATCTGAGACATACAATTTTGGCCGATCCACAACAAACTTTTTAGGTCTACAACATGATTCATTCATTCAGGTTCTCAAAACGCGAAACAGAGATATATATAGAGATGGCAGAGGTTTTCTTAATAACCAAATCTTATTAACAATAATAAAGCATCTCCATAGACTGAATCTTTCGATATGACAAAAAAAAAAAAAAACAAAACATGGGAGAGATGAAGAAGAAGAAGAGCTTACCTTTTTACACGGCCTCCGACGAGATTCTGGCCGAGAGAAAGAGATGTGTTGTTATGTTTTTTTTGTTTTTTTGTTTGTTTTTTTTTTGGGTCAATTTGATCGATTAATAATATCTGAGAGAGCAACCCGATCGATCTTTCGATTAATGACGATGCTTCTTCTTACTTTGTTTTTTGCCCTCAAACATAGATATATTTACATTTACACGGCGCTCTCCTTTTTTTTTAAAGCAAGAGTTGGTCGTAAGTTAACACACATATATGATTGGTCCTTTCCTTTTTAAAATTTTTTTCTGCCAATATATATAATTGCTGTAGCTAAACTAGAATAATTCCACCATTAATTAATTTACCTTCAAACTCTAAACAAAATTGTTTGTTCAATTTTTTTTTCTTGATACACGAATTACTTGGTAAACCTATACAAGCGCTCTAAACAACATTATTGTTCCTCTCGTTTTCAAATCGCCATCATGTTCGTATATTGTCAAGATCATGTATGTTCTACTAGTTCCTCTACGTACTCCTTAATCGTTCAATAGTATTATTGACTATGATCTGACCTGTATTCGCTGAGCTACTGCTTTGGTCACTGCCGGGATGCCATCCCCAAGATTGTACCGTATACCTTTCATTATTATTTTCTTAAAAGGTTATTGATTATGAGGACTAAGTTTGTTTTGTCATACATACATACGTATAAGTTACCTTTATCCAAATTTACTCACACAACTAACTAATAATTCATGTTTTTTTCTAGGTTTTGGATGTTGAAGCAACGTATTAATGAGGGGGAGGGGTATATATATATATATATATATATATATATATATATATATATATATATATATGAGTATGACATACTGAAAGAAATGAATGGCAATAGAATGGACCGACCATGGGGTGTATGTATATCGAGGAAAGCAATGCCCGGTGGTACGTGGAGCACATGTAAGATGCATGGGTCGTTGCTCATTTAGTCACACATCCTGCTGCTTTCCAATTTAACCACAATTATTCAATTTATGTGTGTATTGTTTTCAGCTATATATAATATGGCCCCCTTTACTCTCCACATAAATTAAATGCTTCTCCAATTAATAACCACACACCTTTCTTCATAATTTCAACCCTTGTGCGCTTCTTTGTGTATAAGCAATGTATATTATTTGGGTTGTAAATGTTCTAAATAATATACATTGCTTATACACAAAGAAGCGCACAAGGGTTGAAATTATTATTTGGGTTGTAAATGTTCTTATTGGAGTTTACCAAAAAAAAAAATGTTCTTATTGGATGAATTGTACGTGATTGCTATATACATTTGATACAAATATCTTGCAGTACATGAGTCTTTAGCCCTCCTCATCATCATTCATATGTGAGTTTTTCTTTTCTTTTCTTTTCGTAGCATCGAGTGGTTGGTTACTGCGCCTCTCAATAAGGGTCTCTAAACAAGTTTCTGAACATTATCATATCGAGTGGGTTACTGCCACGGTACTTAAAAGGCTTGGACCACAACATTTTTGAATTTTATAATATATCTTTACAAATTGTAACCATGACCTATTTAACCGTACAATTGAATAAATATTTCATTTCCATCAATGTTACATTATGCTTATCATATAGTTTCTATAGACACCAACCAGAACGAAACAAAATAAGGCAAAAAGTAAAAACCGTACCAAAGACACTAGGCACCATATATACTTGATAGATATTCATTCCATACGTCTCATGCATAAATCTATCTTTCTTTCTTTATTTCTTTCTTTCTCTCTCTCGCACTCTCCCAAGCCATAATGCCAAACAGTGGATCTGAGCGGGATCCGCCAGTGAGAAAGCAAGACACAGCCACCTTCTCCAGCAAGCTATCGTCGACTAAACAACGCTTTTCGTCGGAGACAGCGGCAGCATCAGCTTGTCCTTCCTTTAGAATTTACTACTACGACGGAGCCGCCGGTTCCGTCCCATTTGAATGGGAATCTCATCCAGGCACACCCAAACACCCCTCATCTGAGCTAGCTGCTCTGCCACCACTCACTCCTCCGCCGTCCCACTTCTCCTTCTCCGGCGACCAAATCAGCCGCGGTTCGAAAAAGTCCACCAAGAAAATCCTGGCACTAATCCCGACAAGGCTCTTCTGGCAGTCGGGCGAGCATAACAGCAAGGTGAAGAAACTGTCGGCATGGTCACCACCATCAATGTCGGAGAGGGTGTTGATGGATGAGAATGAGTACGATCGGTTCAAGATTCAAACAGAAAGGAAGGCCATGCGAAGATTCTCATATTTCGACTCTTCTGCTGCTGATCACTACCCCATTCGTAGATCACAATCCACCAATTGCTTCGGAATCCGCAGATGTTTCATCTGATCATAATTTCCGGTTGTAAACTTGGAAAATAAAACGTGGAAATTTTACATACTCTTTTTCTTTTTCTTTAATATATATATATATATTTTGTGTTCCATATATCGTATTATTAATATTGAAATATTTAATCTAAGTTGTGTCGGTAATGCGACTCCAAATCTTCTATTGCTTATCCATCTTGTTAAAAAAGGAAAGGCACAGTTACGTAATTGATCAGAAAGATTAATAAATTAGTAACTGGTCGCATTCATCTGGTTTAGTGCATTACTTAAACTTTGACAAGTATTGGCCCAAAGTCTTTTATATATATATATATTGTTTGATTATGGTTCCGTGTAAATTGCAAATGTGGAGTTTGAACAAGGCTTCTTTTGTGTTAAATTAAGCTGTCTTCCAAGCAAAGAAACACATGCAAAAACTTAATAGCAATTGGTGGTTGTTTCTTCGTAATTTAATTGATACTTTTGTCGATTATGATTGGTTTTCCACGATCAGACAGTGGAAAATATTTCAATATCATCTCTGGTTTTGTAGTCAAAATTTTAACTTACTTTAATTCTTCTCTCGTAGAGACTAGAGAGATAGATATTTCAATACTCATTTGAATGAGTACTGTGCAACACGTAAACAAAATTTTAACACTAAAAAAAAAAAAAAACACTATGCGAGTTAATAAAGTTAAGGATGGTGTCGGCGGCTGCCATTGGAGCGTGTACTTTACTTTGCCCCATTGCGCGCGTAGAAAACTCATTCCGCTCCAACAGATTAATGTTGGAAGGCCGTTTGTAACGAGGCCCATTGGCCCACGTAATTAAAATTACAACTGATTTTGTCTTTTTTTTTTTTTTTTTTTGCTGGGAAGGCTCTTCGGCAACGGCGTAGAAGACGATGCGACTGTTGTCGCCGCCGGCGGTAAATCGAGGCTGCTTGAATTGAAACTATGATGAACTCTGTCTGTCGCTCGTTTTATCTTTATAGACGCAGCACCAGATCCTCCTCCGTCGGCGAGGAAGATAGTTCGATCCGAAAGAAGCAAGTGAGTGATAGTTGCAATTGATTTCCTATATTTTCATTTAAATGGACCATTGCTGAATGTGATTTCGAGAATACTTTTTCAGTTTTTCTAGCGAAGCTTTGCAAAGGCCCGTGTGTGTATGTTTTTCTTTTATTATTGGCCTATTTCGTAGTGTAAACGGCACAAGTAAATGGTAGAAAGAAAGTTATAGATCTCTCTGTGAGATTTAATTCTATTTTTTTTTTTTTTTTTTTTATCATATTGTTTCTAAAAGTCTTATTGTAAATTTATAGGAGAATTTTTGAAGTAGTTTTTGGAACTATTTATGATATATCCCCCTTGAGTAGAGTGATATAAAAAAGAAGAAAGGTCATTTGCTACTCCAGACGCCTCCATCTGCGTTCCGGAAGACGTTTAGATCTTCAAATAATTTGTACGGAGGAACATAGGGTCTCTGCTGCTGCCAGCCACAGCAGCACCGGATGTCCCCGCGGCTCTAGCCGGGAAGGAGTTTGAGTATTGCAAGTTTCTCTCAAATATCTTACTTTCATTGCCTCCTCCTTGACTCCACAATGTTGTTGGCTCATTACTGTTTACTTGGTGGACACTGCTCCATTGTGGCTGAGGATAACCGTATGAAAACGCTTGTTGTTGCTGCTGCTGCTGCTGCGGAATCCATGGCTGAAACTGAGGCCCCGGTGGAGCAAACTGAGCCATTTTTGGGACTTGCGGTGGTTCTCCCTGAGATTGTTGTGCCCAGGGGACAACGTAGCTGTTCATAAGAATATTATCTTCAGCAAAAAACGGTGGAGCCTGCTCTTGCGGTTGCGTTTGTGGAGTTGGCAGCGCAGTTGTTGACAGAGTTAGGCTGAGAAGTTCAATAATGTCCTGCTCTGACTTGGTTGTTGCCGTTGTTGTTGTTGTGCCGAATAAAGCTAGCTCTTTGCACTGTGTCTTGGCTTCTATTTCTGCAGCGTTTTCATTGGTGTTTCCTAGAAGCAATGTTTCTTCTTCTTCCTCGATGTGTTCGGCATTTAACAGAGCGTGCCTGTCAATTCCAGAATGCACTACTTTACTTGGTGAGTCGCAAATACTAGTGTGTTGAGTTTTGTGAGTGAATGACGTCTAACCTTTTGGCTAACTGCATAAAGTCGTCTTTAATATCCTCATCCCGCTCATCTGTTTCACTTTCACTGCTGGATGATGAAGAAGACTCGTCCGAGTCAGACTTAAGAGCAGCAGCATCGCCGGTCTTTGTCTCTGGGGCCTGCAACATTGGAAGAGAGACACCAGAGGCAATAGAGTCGTGTCTCGCGAGCACTACCTGCAAAGAGTCATTCAGCTCGAGACCACGTGCCGAAACATCCTCGTCCCTGTGAAGAAGAAGAAAGCAAGAACAGATGTTTTATTAGTAAGAAGAAGAAAAAAAAAAGGAACAAGTAAAACTGAAAAAGATTTGGTAAAAAGGTGGAGAAGACAGACGCAGTTGTGGTGAGCATCTGGATTAATTTCTTCTGATTAGATCTGCACTGCTCTACTAGGTCAACTATTAGCTCATCTTTTAAGGCCTGTGGAAGATGAAATACCAGATTAGTTAGAGATTCGATCATTGGGAGGAGTGATGCATATAATTCTGCACTTACTGATTTATCAGAAGGATTCATGGCTTTAACCATGTCATTCACAAGATCCATCACATTTCTCATCGATTCAAGGCTTGATAAGCTGAAACATTAATCAACATTAGTGAAAACATTATTAGCTATATGTTGAATAGATTAGTAGGAAACCTTAGGCTCTCAATTTCCGCAGCCATTGTTTCATCAAGCCTTCGAAACGAACCAATGGACATTAAGTTCATAGAAGAAGAAGAAGAAGAAGACTGTGTGGAAGTCGGGGGAGGTGGAGGTGGTGCAAGCATCAGGGGTGCTTCTTTTGAACGTTGTGGGAATTTCACCCCACACCTCTGCAGATCAGAATGAATAAAACAGAAACAGGAATGAGAGTGGATATGGCTAATCTAAAGAAGAAGAAGAAAAAGGAATAAAAGGAAGAGGGTGTTACTTTAAGCTCTTGGAAGGCCCAATTGTAGTGAGGGTGTCTGCAAGCAACTGCATTGAATGCTTCGTTCCAAGTATCCAACAATATCAATATTCTGTTCCTCACTTCAAAATCACCCTTTCACACACAACACATATATCAAAGATTGACTAAGAGTATATATCCCAAAAAGAAAGAAAGAAAGAAAGAAGTTGACAAGAGCAACCTTTTTCCTGACAATCTTAACCATATCTTCAAGAAGATGTTTCTCAGCGATATGAGAATGAACAAAGTCCCCACAGTTTTTAAGCATTGCCTCCAACAACTATCATGTTAGTAGTAAAATATGTAACAAGTTAACCGAGAGAAGAGATCACATTCACAAAGTAACAGGGGGTTCATCATACTGTACATGAAGGAAAAAAAGAGTACCGTTAAAGTGAGTAATTGTACTTTAGAACTCTTGTGGTTTAATCTTCTCTTGACAGCTTTGATCGCATCTTTGCATTGCCTACAGAAAAGAAAAGAAAAAAGTCACTCCTTAAGAAGATTCATTTTGGAAATGTTCTATCATAATAAAAAAACAGAGAGAAGATATATTGGTTGAACTTACCAGCGATTAGAATTGAGGGAGTCGCAGATGGCAATGACGATGGTCCAATCAGGAGTGAGGAGAAGCTCGCTCGTGGCTTTGTCGACAGCCACTGTCACCGAAGACAGCCTAAACGATTGAGAACTAGAGGATGATGATGAAGATGAAGAAGAAGAAGAAGATGAAGGCCTCATTTTCCAAAAATTCCACGTAGAATTTTCGTCGGGTAAAGCCAATCTTCCTCTCGGCCATATATACATGGAGAAATACGAAACAGAGCCTTTTTTCCGACAAATTCGTGTGTCCGTTCAAAATCTGTTTTCCACTTTTGTTTTGGCCACGTCTTCTCTCTTCTCTCAGTAACACCGGGTCCCACTCCTTCAGCAATTACTGTCACGTGGCCTTTTCGGATTTCTTATTTTTCTTCGGTCAAAAAAATATGTCGCGAGAGCCTTTTTAGCAGCAAGTTCCGCTTTCTCATAAAATGGAATTTGGGCCGTTAAATTTTTGAGATGGGCTTACTTTTGATTGGCTTTTAGCGTTTCCTAATAAACTGTATTTACTAGTTAGTACTACTTACTACTACTTAGTAGTTTAGTACGTACGTTACGTAGTACCTTTTTAATACTATAGATCGTCTCATCATGCATCATCATTTTCATTTACTATGTGAAAATACGTATCCTTCAATGAAAAATGTTGTGTGAAAAAGAAAAACACACTGAAAAATATGAATATTATGAGTAGAAAAGTATGTCAAAGTAGTTGTTGTAATCATTAAAACATGAACAAGCGCAGTTATATTGATAAATTACACAACTGAGATGATCTCTCACACACAAACAAAGCTTAATAAACAACACCTAGTTTTGTTTTAGGAGAATACGTTACATATACAAAAACATATACGTAGTTATAAATACTAAAAACAAAGGTTCCCTCTCCTCTTCAAACGTGACGTGAGGTAAGGGGATCGATCAGGCGGCTCGGTCTTCACGGTTAACGTCATCGAGAATGACAACGAGAGAGGCAATGAAGGCATAATCAACATTTGGATAAACAGTCACCGAGAAATTGTCTTTTCCCAAGAATACGCTCTGCACCGTGTGCTTCCTGTGCATCTGCCATCCAATTCCAAACCATATAAATAATAGTAAGTATATAAATATACCCTACTAATTCACCAAAAACATTTATTTCCATTAATTAATGAGACATGCATTGTGATGATGATCATGATGAGATGCACAAACTGCTGCTGAGATGGGTCCTCCACAAGTACTACTAAAGTAGTAATAATGATTTTTATTTAAAGGAAAGGAAATAAAGAGAGAGAGAGAGAGAGAGTTAATTAAAATAATTAGTGTTTTTACTTGGGCAACAATGGCGTCAGATTCGCCGGCGTAAACAACACAAGAACGCTCCAGCCAACTCCCTTTGACCCTGTAATCACACCTCTTCTCCTCCTTGTT
The DNA here is from genome assembly GCF_030686135.1 of Camelina sativa. Taxonomy (NCBI): domain Eukaryota; kingdom Viridiplantae; phylum Streptophyta; class Magnoliopsida; order Brassicales; family Brassicaceae; genus Camelina; species Camelina sativa. The sequence continues at coordinate 29,743,729 of NC_141887.1, read as the reverse complement.
GTGTCCTAAAAACACATCTAGTTTGGTCTTTAGCTGAAGCATCGACGATCTTTTCACCGTGTACAGCAGATCACGCTGCTCCGTACTCCCTCCTCTAAACACTTGCCACCTGTCATGCATGCTCACCATCTGCAACAAAAAAATCTTCTTAATAATTTAGAATCGGAGTAATCTTCTATATATATATATATATTTTTTTTTGGTAACAATCTTCTATATATATATAGGGTTACTACATGTGCTACTTCAATGTTTTCTTCTTTTTTTTTTTTTTTTTGAACCAGAGAAAAGAAAAAAAAGAGTGGGGATTGATTTGACCTTCTCTCTCAAAGTCACGACCGGAGTTCCAGAAGCATCGAGCAGGATCCTCTTGTCGTGAAGACCAAACACAGGTTCCTTCACCTTGAACAACAGGTTCCCGTTAACGTCCGTTATAGCGAAGTTACCGTCCGTTAACGTCATCATCTTCCGTACGATGGTCAGATCTACAGGGTAAGGCGCGCAGTACCTCGGATCCACTATCACTCCGGCTTGGGGTCCTGGCGGAGGAGGAGCCGAAGGGCCCGTGCCTTGTGGGTAAGCGTACACATAAGGCTGCTGCTGCTCCATTCTTTGCTTTCTTTCTCCAAATCGGATTACAGTACTCTCTCGGTAGGTATATCTTTGTTTTGCCTAATTGACTTGCTTCCCTTTAATTTGCTTCGAAAATATGTTCTTTTTTTTTCTCTCTCTCTTTTTGTTGTTTTTGGGTCTGGGTTATGCGGCCGCTTCGTGAGGATAAGTTTACGAAAGGGGTCTTATATAATTTATGAAAAGATAAAATATCTGGATCGAATATGTTGACTTTTCTCTTTGAATAGCATAAACTTTTGGTTTCTTTTTTTGTTCTTCCTTAGATTCCAAGAAAAAAGTTTCCTTTTTGTATAAGATAAAGAAATTCAAAGGTTATTTTCCTTTATTATTGTCTTTTGTCAAAATTTATTTTAACTCGGTTCAAATCTGAAGACGCGTTATGTAAGTAACACCTCAATACGGGAATACATTTTGATTTCAACGTAACTAAACATGTTTCGAACACCGACGCTACGTCTCAATTTGGTCTCTTTTTAATACAGTTTTGCTATCACCCAACATTTAAATCTTATTTCACTTTATTTTGTTGTCTACCACCACTCCTATTATATGCACAATTCGAATTCGTAACCTGATCAATTGTACATGATGGCTTGGCAATATCAATACGTACCGTTAGACTAACTCCAGTCATATATGGTTTTATTATCTAATTTACAATATTGTATTAATATATATTTTTCTACAACGGAGAAGAAAAATATCTCATACTAATTTCCAAGTACGTATAGAATTGAAATCACATTGAAAAGACTCCAATTGTAATGGTGGTCTCCAGAATAAATAAATTTCCCAACTACTAAACCAACCACCCAATACGAATCATAATACAGCTCTTTGTCTGATCGAATTTATTCGTATGTTTATAATTACTAAATCAAGATATATATATATATATATATATATCTAATGTCCACATACAGAGTACTTTAAGGCCTAACACTTGTTCAGATCGACTCCACTGATAGCATTAGTAAAGCCCAGTATATGGCCTAGGAAGATGTATTGGCCCAATTTAGACTTTTATTAGAATATGTGGTTCTGAAAGGAAATTTTCGTTGTCTAGAAAAAAAAAACATTATCTAAAAGATAAGCTAACTTATCTTCTTCATTTTTTTGTTGGAAAGTAAAATCATCACGATATCACATGAATGTTCTTAATTCTGCTAAACAATACTGCTATGCTAGTATGCTAAAAAAAAGGTAATAATAAATGTCTCGAAAACGTTAATCTAGATCTGAAAAATGCAGATGATACATTGCGGAGAACTGGAGAAGGGATCTTAATTAGTAGAATCCAAAAAGTTATTATAAGTACGACTTAAAAGATCCTTTAATCAAGCATACATTTCAAAAACATACTTATAATTACATTATAAAACTGTTTGACAAAACAACGAAATAACAATTGAATAGCATAATAATAGTTTGTAAGTGTTGTCAATAATGTGTTATAATTGATATATAAACTTATTCTTAGAGTTTGACGACAACAACAAAAAAAAAAAACTTTATAATTAGACGAGACGTCAAAGGAAAAAAACACTTATTAGACAATTAAAAAATAAAGAAAGATAGAAGTGGTATCACGCCTTGAAAGTGTATTTTTGTATCGTGTGTTTGTAAGTTGTTTAACCCAAAAAAAAACTATCATATCATTCGAATCATATATATATATATATTTATATAATATATGGTTGTTATTGTAAACACGCGCGTGGACGGAAAATAAAAGAGCAAACGAAACCAGCAAGTGCAATTGCATAATCTTTACTTAAAAATTTCTTTGGACTCATGCTCCACTAATCAATTAATTTACTTATCTTTTACTCGGTATGTACTCTTTATAGGGACAACATACCCTAGAAGAATTAGCTGCATCCTATATCTTATTGTAAATTTCCATTTAAAAGAAAAATACTTGAATAGTCGTCGGATCTCTTAATTAGCTTATCTAAAAACCGAAAGTATATATTCATTATGAAATGACACATATACGGTTTTTGAACAACTTACTATTATATAAGTGAATCTAATCAAGATGCGTGAATATATATATATATATAGTACAGTATATAATTAATTATCTACATATAATTTTGTTACCTACCTGATCCTATTTCCAAAGACCAAGCTTCCCTTGCGTAGGTACGTATAATAGGTACTTTTGCAGGGTTTCGATCTACTTCCTCGCAAAATAAGCAATCTCTAGCTCGTACACAAACACACGTGTGTGTTTAAAGATACAAAACCAGTCCCACGTGCGTCAGTACTACTAAATGACTAACACTGGAATCATCGTCGCCAACGTTATCAAGGTGAAATGGTCATGATGGGGAAGATGGGCACATGAAGAACTAACTCATTCACTATCACACTCCACACATATTTCCGTACGTATGTATATACATACATACATACATTTGGAGGTTTGTATATATATATATTTATGCAAACGAGATGAGCTAGTAATGCACGTGCCCTGCTTCTCCATCTTGCTCAGCACACACCTTCATCATTCACTCCTATCTCTCCTACCACAGAACAACTAAGGCCGGGATGAGCGAGACAGATACCAGGATGAGAGAGAGTGAGAGAGAAAGAGAGAGAGAGAGAGAGACCAGGATGAGAGAGGGAGAGTGAAAGAGAAAGAGAAAGAGAGAGAGATGGAGAGAGAGAGAGAGAGAGAGAGTCAAGTAAATGTACCAAGTGGTTTCTCATTTATAGCAAACGGAAATATTGATTAATTAATTTTAATTGCCCAAATTTATTTAGCTAAGGGTGCATAGAAAAATACGTTTTTGTTTTCGCGTATTCGTTTGTGCGTGTGTGTTGTGTCATGTGTGAGTTGTGACACTAGATTTTTTTTATATACCTACATGACACTAAAACTCTCTTCAACTATTATGCATATCTTGTAGCTAGGTTTTATATTTGACACCGTGATTCCAAAATTGATCATTTACCATTTACTTTTGTTGTTATTCTAATTAACAGATAACAGCATTTATTTTTGAATTTATCATAATAAAAATCTAAATATACATCAAAAAGATAATGGAGACATGGCATGCTGACCCATGAACATGCTACCCAAAACCCCCAAAAGAAAGTGTGTATGTTTGCGTATACACGTATATATTAAAGAAAGTGAGTGTGTGTGTTTGTTTGCATATATATATATATATATACACGCAGTTTTAAAACAATGTTCTTGAGAACCACAAGATGTCAAGACTATTAATCCCCTCCGTATATTCGTATGTAAACGTCAATTACTATATGAGGTTTCTTTTGATAGTTAGTACATGTTTTGAACTAATTTGCAGCCAATCGTTTATTGAAAAAAAAAAAGTGAGGTTAAAACTGGAATTAAGTAGAGATTTTAATTTTTGCACACGAAATAAAACGATAGAGATTTTAATTTTTCTCTATTTGTAGAGAAATATTTCTGGTGAAATCATTAAAGAGTACCATCCGACAGCTCAATGACTTTTCTTTTTTCGACATTAAGGTAGGACTTGAGAGAATCATGCTGTCGTAATTATTATTATATCAAATCCATTTCCTTTTTCTTTATCTGTTTCATCTAACTAATCACTTTTTTTTTTGCAAACTAAGCGTTTATTTTACTTCTAATTTGGTATATTTTCAATGTAAAATATTTATATTTTTGATCAATTTTCTTCCGTTCCATATTTTATATTGTTCAAATTTTTTTAATTGACATAATAATGTTAAATTATAACTATGGCTTTGATTGGTGACCACGTTTAAACGAGGCAGTTAGAAAATTTTGAGCGGTTGAAAAAAAAATGGTTGAAAAGAGAGCGGTTAAAGATAGCGGATAGAAAAGATTGTACGATTGAAAAGAGCGGTCGAGTATTTAGTTTGATTGGTAATATTGTAGCGGTTGAATAGTATAAATTTTAATAAATAATAAAAAATTAAATTAATTTAGTTGGAAAATAGAAAATTAGAGTAATAAATTATTTTTTAATTTATGATAAGATATATGAACATAATTAAATTAAAAACGTTAAAGTGCTAAATAATTAGTTTTGTCATTATGATAATAGATTATACTGGTAAAATATCATAAATTATTTAAAAATTTGTAATAAATTATAAAAATGAAATTTATTCTAAAAACTTTAAAAAATGAAATCATTATCTAATTCATAATAAGAAATTTTAATAAAATTTTTCTCTTATCATTAATTTTCTCTTATCATTACCGTTGTGGGGGTTTTAAATTATTTGCAATGTAATTCACCTTTGTTATCTGAGACTCGTATAATTCCAACAATATTTGTTATTTTACACCAAAAACAAAAAACAAAATGCCAAAAAAAAAGTTGTGTAACTTTGAAAATTCACCAAACGTGGGTTTACTAGAATGATTCAAGTTGGTGTTTGCAACCACCAAAAATAAGGTGTAACCATCTTTTCCAACCAAGATGATCAACCGCTATTTTCAAAAAAGATGTTGATTAGTGATCATAGCAGCGGTTCGTTTGCAAACGATCTTAGTTAGTGAAACCATTGAGAGCCTATATGGCCAAAGCTAGTTTTGGCGGTAACAAAGAAGAATGTATTTGAACCAACTTTGCTATTTTTCCCTTCTTCCATTCCATATATACACATAGGTGATAGTATTTTCTTTATATCTCATATATACACATATATACATTTTTTGTCAATATTTGTTTCATGGATAACTATTCTTTTGGGTTGGTTATATATAATATACCCTCAGCTACCATTGTTTGTTGCATACATTTAATTCAATTCTAACTGTATAACATTACGTTGGGACCATATTAATTTTTTTTTGGGAGCTTGTAGTAGATGTTATTGCATATATAGTACTACTTACTAATTTTATTTTTGGCGATAATAGTAATGAATATAATTGTCAGGTAATTTTGGCTTAATTTCCATAAAATACAGTATATTGGTGAGGAATGAGAAACGACAATGTGGGACTGAAAATTGCCCACCCTATTATAAAGTCTCGATCAAAGTCCACTTCCAAATTCTAGGTCCTATCTCGTGAAAATCATTGAGATGCTTCTCTTGTCTTCAAACAGTTTATTTGTGCGTTTAAATTTCTCTTTTCCTATTCTTTACCCCTAATTTTCAATGCTTTATCTTTATATAGGAATTTGTATCGAAGGTCTAGGTTCACCATTCATGACTTGCCCAAGTCAGGTCAACTTTTGTTTTTCTTCTTCTTTTTCTCATAATAAAGATATGTATTCAAAAAATTGTTTTGATTGCTCTAACTGCAAAAAAAAAAAAAAAAAAGAGTTAACATCCATTATATAATTCCGATTAATTAAAATTTTGGTTGTTTATATATCTATTATAGGTTCATCAGTTATTTCAATAGTGAAATTTAAAATATGTATTTCAATAGTCATAATCACTCTGATCTCTATATAGGTGTTCCGAATATCTTATGATCTAAAAAATTAAAGAAAATGGTAATATGTTCAGCCAAACCAAAAAAAAAAACGTATTTAACAAAAATGTTTATTTTTTGCAGGAATGGCCAAACCTCAATGATCATGAAAACTGGATGCAGAATCCGAACAACCACCAAAATTATGCAAGCACATGTACATATCATTCGACATAATTTTTGTATGTTTTTTTCACCCTATTTTTTTTACATAGATAAAGAGCTATATATTGATATTTCACAAAAAAAAAGAGCTATTGATAATTATCAGTTTTTGTTAATTAATTTTGTCAAACCTGGTAGGCTAAGATTAATTTAATTTAATTATTTAATAAAGACTTGATATAATTAAGGAAAATTCATGTTTCTCATTAATTATAATTTCCAAATCAACTAATTATCTTCTTTCGATCAACGAATAGTCTATGACCATGAGGATTAATTCACTTTAGCTTTTCTTAAACACATTTTTTGTTTTCATTTTATCAAGGAAAAAAAAGGATGTGAATTGTAAACACAGATGGGATGTAGTGACTGAAATACAAGTCCCCGTCAAGAGATCATGAGAAATCTTTAACAGCCTATGAGCACACATTCAACAATGACTCGATTTTCAAAAGTTTTTATTGCGTTGCATGGACCTGAATATATATAGATAGTGATATGTGACCGTGTATATATAGATGTATAAATACTGTTAATATGAGATACGCAATACTAGTGTAAGATACCCTCGAGAATATAAGCAGCAGGCCGTTAAACAACAATACATGCAGTATATATTTATTTCTTTTGGAATCTATATGTAGCTTCTATTACTTTCTCAAAAAAAAAAAAAAGCTTCTATTAAACCAGACGACTATCCATGCATTAGAAGTGTGTGTATAGGTTTTTTTTTTTTTTTTTTTTTTGAACGAAGAAGTGTGTGTATAGGTATATATTGCTAATTGGTAAGGAATATTCTGTTTGAATCATGGGAACGACACGTGACATTCCACTGTAAAAGAGAAGAGTGATGGAGATGTGAGTGGAGAGAATACAATATGTAATATAAATTAGAATAATTCCATAACCGAAGTCGCGCCAAAAAGTTTTATTTTTCAGTTGTTATGCAAAAGACAACACTACTTTCAAATTTACATACATCCATTTAATTATTTATATTGGTAAAGTAAAATTGACATCACGCTCATTATTAACTTGATTTTTCTAGTTTAAATCTACCAATTGAGAGAATATATTAGAAAACCTAAAAAGTGAAAATTAGTCAATTATGCTTAAAGAAACTTTGGGACATAAGCCAATAACTAGATATAGCTAGTTATTATTTTTATTTTATTTTGGTGAACAAAACACCATATTATTGATTACAAATCACGTTATGAAGCCTCTTATATCTTTAGCGTATATCAAAGGGAGATTAGACTAAGTGGATGACTTTTCTAAGTAATATTTTCCTAATTATCATTATTACTTAAAAAAAATCATTATTCTTACTTAAAAATTGCAGAGTTGATCGAGACGAAATTCTATTATACATTCCATTCTAGTTTTGGTTAACCACAACTTCAACAAATCTGATCATCCAAATCTGTAGAGACAAACTAATTTTGAATCTTTTAATATTTATATTTAAGGTATAATATATATTTTCAGTTAAAAAGGTATACTGATTTGTTTATGGAAAAAAATACGAATCTTAGATGCTTTTGTGTCAGAAAATTAATCCAACAATAAAAAAAATAACATTCGCAGTCAAATTTTTAGTTACCAACTAAGAAATATTATGTTGCATTCCATCATTTAATTAGTTACGGCTATTTTTTTTTTGGCTATTACGCGATTAAATCAATATCATCATACTTGTAATTGGCTATACCAAATTAAAATAGCGATGGTTCTGGACCATGGATCTTATTTATTATCTTCTACAATAAAAAGTCTTAGATGAGAAAAAAAAAATCTGTTGATAATATTTCTGTTTTCCTATTGTAATGGTTATGGAGCTGGTTTGGAATATAGAAGACAAAGTATGTAAATATTGGTTGTCATTCAGACATATTTAATGGACATCTCACCAACGAGCACAAAACTCTTTTAACTGTCGGTTCAATTATTTTAAGGTCTCTATATTGTTTTTAAAAAAATTGTTTTTATTAAAAAATAGCCAATATTGCTACCTCAACTTCTTTCAAAATTATGATTTTATCCCAACAAAATTATACCGATGCACAAATAGTTCTCCTAAATTATTGAATCGGTTCTGTTTATAACAAATTATTTTTATTCTCTTATATTGAGTTCAAACCATAATCCAATTAAAAAAAATCAACAAAATTAATTAAACCGTAAAAGAAACTAATTTGTGTACTATTTATTTTTAACCTGTCGATTAAAAAAAATAACATCAGTGAACTTGAAAAAGTTTGTAAATCAAACTATTTCCGAAAATAAAGAAAAAGAAAAGAAAAACAAGAAACCTAGGTAAATCAAATCCGGTTTGCCAAAAAAAAAAAAAAAGGTAGATCAAATCCCAATTAAACTACTACTAGGGATTCAATTTAAAAGATAAGTTAATTCGATATAAGTATTTCTTATTCAATTTGATTAGCTATAAAATATTGATATGTTTCGTTAATAATCAGTTTTTTAATTAATTGATGTATAATTAGGTTTGATTATTCTATCCTTAATTGGATGACTAAACTGCTTATTTTCTGTGACATTCTTTATGATATTTAATACCCTTTTTAGTTTCTTATCTGAAAAATGGCTTTTTTTATATAGATAATATAGTGTGAAGATTTTGAAGCATGGACTACTAAATAATAATATGATTAGACAAGGCTAATTAAAAATTAATGAGATAGTAGGTGGCAGACATGTATCACACTAAATCTGGCACTTACACAGAAATGCGAACTTACTGTTGTGACGCAGATCAGACTTTATGTATATATTCTATTGTCACGCTTAATTAGTGTTAAGTGCTAATTATATTGTCAAATATCTGTTGTTTAATCTGAGCTGTTCTCCTCTATTTATCTAAATATCTATATATTTACATTATCTACATGTATTATTCAAGGCTACATCCCTGGAAGCCTATTACTTGTTTTTAGTTTGTAAAAAAGAATGTATACAATGGCAACTGTTAGCATGATATAATTGTAAGTTTTCTCCCTACATCAGAGAGTAAAATAAAAAAACTACTTTTGTTGTAGCATAAGTTGGAAAACTCGATTGAATACAGAAAACTGAATTATACAGTTTTTTTTTTTTTTTTGTTCACATTTAAGCTTCACATCAATTTGTGGATAAATTTGAACGTTGCAGTGCTTTGGTAAAGAAACCCCAATAATTTGTGGTAAAATAGCGATATGTAATGTAAGTCAGTTAACCCTTTTCATTCGGGGGCCCAATAAAGACCCATAAAGAAGCCTCGATCCACGACTCACAATTTTACAATTTATCACGTTTTGAGTTCTAATTAGTGTCTGTGTGATAGAGGTGAATAGAGTGGTCGGAAAACTCTTACGAGTTACGACTGTTTTGGCTCCAGGTTGTTAGGAGATCTTAAATTATCATATTGACTTATCAAAGGTAAACTTCCTAAATTATCATATATATATTGACACTTATGAAGAATCTTCCAGATTTTTCTTGATTTCCCTATAATCATATCTTCATTATTTCCATAATCTTGATTAGTTGTCCGTTTCATCTCGTATTTGGTCGATCTTATCAATCTCTTTATACATACAGTATGTCTCTGAATCTTCTGGCTTGAGAGTTTTGAATAGTAACAACATTTCATAATTCTTATACTCTCATCTTCTCTGTGAGACTCTAGCTAGTCATTGACATCAAACTATATTTGCTTGGAACCTCAGGGGCTAGCAGCTTGCTCGTTCTGGAGTCGGAGTGACTCAAGTAAGTTGGCATCATTCTTTTTTTCTTTTTAAAAAAATAAAATAAAAGCATGATGTGCTCTTTCATTGTCGTTAAATAGAAATCAAAGTGCAATTATATATATCCGATGGTCAAGTGACTGGATCAAGGTAACGAAAGTGATTTTATTCTGAATTCAATTACACTTGCTGAGGCATGATTATGTGATGAACCTGAAAATGAGTAGACAATTTTTAGAGCCAAATAATATATACAACTTGCGTTTCACAACACACTGTTTTTTAGAAACATAATGTATATAGGCAAATCATAAACCACCGGACACAAACTTTATGTTGCTTTAACTTTCTGGTCTATAGTTAAATAGCTAACAGCAAGCTAGGCAACGAACCACGACCCAGGTCCTTCGGTACGCTCTCCCAAACCGTACAACGCCCCATGTCCCATCCTATTGCTCCAAGACTGTAGTCTGTAACAGTGAGCCATGTGTTGAAATACTCTCTTAGCTCAGTGACCACTCCGTCTTTCAACGTCCACACGTGAACCCAGTACACGTTTGAACCCTCCCACCCTTCTGCAATCACGCAGTCATGACCAGGCACTAGTACTTGTACACTACTTGGCTCAAATCTGAACGAAACCTGGCTAGGTGGTTCCCCAGTGAGTAGCCTCATCATGTGTTGACAATGGTGCGGTCCATGGAACCACCATTCCACATCACTGGCCACCACTTTGGCTACCGTTGAGGCGTCTCCTTGTTGCAACGCCCTGTAGAGTAACTCTATGGTTCCCTGGTTTGTCAAAGTCTCTACGTTGGGTGTTTCCATTTGTTAATTTCTTTCTTGAAACTTAGAATAGGATAGAATCTGAAGAGAGAGGTTTTAGTTTTTGGGTATGTATTTGTCTAGTTTTCAGTTCCTTTTATAGCCAACATAAATCCTCTCGGTGACGGTAGAGAGGGTCATTTCATGGCTTGCTTCTCTTTACAATCGTCGACTTGTTTATTAGTTTTTTTTTTTTTTCAATTATGATTTTGTTTTGTCGGTGATAATCGCGATTATATATTAGTTGTTTTCTGACTAATCCTCTAAGATTACATCATATTGTTTGGTTTGTAATCCCCTGAAATTACTTCTAATAAATTTGATGCTCGCATTCATCGTTTGATATCAAATATGATCCTACATATGGTTTGATGGTTGTTGATCACGAAATACCATTATACGTTGCTATGGGTTGTAATCTGAACTAACCCAGTATTCGATTTAGTAGCCGTAGTTTTCAAATATTTCTGAATGTTTTATTTCTGAGTATGGTTCTATTTTTTTTTTTTTTAAATTACAAGCGTCGATGGTTTTACTGGTAAAAGCTTTTTGGTAAATCTAGAGTTCGGAGATTTGAGAGACGGTGGTTTGAGGGGAAGTACGGGAACCTCTTAAAAGTATTTTTTTAACATAACCTTTTTATTTCACCCGCTAACTCGTCGCAAAAAAAAAGTAGTAGTTGATCGATATAAACCAACCGTCTAACAAAACCAAACTCGCTTGGAAAGTTTTAATTATGTCGTTCTCCAGGTAATTAAGTTAATTACTAGTAACTAAGTTTGCTTAAGATAGTTCATAGTTGGAACCTGAACCAGATGCATACTGCATAGTGCATACACATCTATTATAAATTTATAATTAATTTTGTCTCTAGTGAACAATCAGAATATGTCTCAATCTTCCCACTAGATTCGTCCAACTATTGTTATAAGTGAGCCAGCCAATATAAAATGAAAGAATAACGTTTTAGTCGGTTTAGTGATATATAACCTTTTTGGTCTTAGAAAAAAAAAACAAGAATTTTCTTAATTTATACAAATATTTAGTAGTTTCTTAGTGATATAACTTTTTTTTTTTTTTTTTTGAAAAAGTAACTTTCTTTTCATAATACACTAAGTATAAAACAATATAGTAGTGTCTTGTTTCTGCCTTGTGGGATTTGATTGTGAAAACTGAAGAGTCGCATTTTCTATTAGGATAGGACTCAATATTTTGGGGATTATGTCAAATATATTATTTGTGTTTATCTTTGCTAGATTATAGGATCCTCAATTGTGTATAAATACTTGTACAATCCTATGATCAATATAACAAAGAGCATTATTCAGCATTTCATGGTATCAGAGCACGATCTGGACCTTTAAAATTTCTTTGTAACTCTTGTTTTTTTTTCTTTTCAAACAATGAGTGAAGTCGAATCTGCTTCTTCTGGTCCTACGACTGATCCCAAAACCGTCTCTGCTGTTCTCATGTCTCCGTACTTTCTTCATCCAGCGGATAGTACGGGACAGGTGCAGACTCCAATCTTATTGAATGGAGCCAATTACGAACGATGGTCGAAGTTGATGTTGAATTCTCTTCGTACCAAGCGGAAACTGGGTTTTGTTAATGGAACCCTTCCGCGACCGACGAATAATCCAGATGAGGAAGAAAAGTGGGACATGGTTAACGCTATGATCATTGGATGGATATATAGTAGCGTTGAACCAAAGTTGCGACAATCTATCTCGTTGGTTGATAACGCCAACACGATGTGGGCAAGCCTACAAAGATGATTCTCTGTCAGTGACGACACGAGAATTCATCAGCTTCATTCTGACATTGCTGCGTGCAAACAGAACGGTGATGAGGTGGAAGTTTATTTTAGCAAACTGCGGATCATGTGGGATGATCTGGCAAATTTTGAGAACGGTTTCACATGTTGTTGCAAAACTGCAAACTGTGATTCGATGTTGAAGTATGAGAAGATGCGAGAGAAGATACGGGTGCATCAGTTTCTCATGGGACTCGACAACTCTCGGTTTGGAACGACAAGATCAAATTTGTTGAGTCGACAAACAGAGTTGAACCTTGAGACTGTTTATTCTCAGGTTATTCAAGAAGAAAGACACATCAATGCCATGCGTACAACTGATGATCGGACTCCCGTAGTCGGTTTCTCTGCCACAACAACGACGACTGCCTCACAACAGAACACTTCCATTTCCTCTGCTCAGGCGTCTGCTTCTCGTTTTGCTAAGCCATCGACGGTTTGTTCACATTGTGGCAAACCAGGACACGATGCAAGTAATTGTGGAGGTTTTGGTCGTGGTAGAGGAGGATTTTCGAACCAAGGTCGCGGTCGTGGAGGTCGTGGTTCTGGTTTTCGTGCTTCTCATGCTCAACTTGGTGATTCCGCTTCATCGGTGGACTCCTCAGGCATACCAAATTTCACAACAGATCAATGGGCTACTTTGGAACAGTTTGTGAAGAAACAGGGTTCCTCTGCTAATGCAAAGTCATCAGGTAAGACAGAAAAACTTCTTCTTTTTGGAAAAGAAAGACGCCATGATATAATCATTGATTCGGGTGCCTCTCATCATATGACTGGGGATTTACACTTACTCACTGCGGTTACTACTATTGCTCCTTGTCCCATTGCTTTGCCTAATGGACAGATCACCTAGGCAACAAAACATGGCAGTTTTAATCTTGGTGGTCGACTTGTTTTGTCCAACGTTTTCTTTGCCCCGTGTTTATCAATCACACTTATTTCAGTTGCTCAATTGCTTCGTGATGTTGCTGGTTTTGTACTCTTCACTAAACAGTTTTCTGTGATACAGGACCTCTATTCGAAGACTTTGATTGGAGCTGGGAAGGAGCGTGACGGGGTTTATCATTACGAGGGTGCTGTTGCGGTTCATGCTGGGCATATGGGAAAGTTGCAGACTCGGGACTTATGGCATCATCGTATGGGACATCCGTCATCTAGAGTGCTTTCTGTTTTAGGATCTATTGGAGGTTTTCCTAGTAGTGTAGGGTCTTTTGAACAATCTTGCGGTGTTTGTCTACGAGCTAAACAAACTCGAGACGTGTTTTCTTCAAGCATCAATAAAGCAGTTGACTATTTCTCTTTAATTCATTGCGATATATGGGGACCATATCGGGAACCATCAACGTGTGGAGCACGTTATTTTCTTACGATTGTTGATGATTGTTCAAGAGCGGTTTGGGCAATCTTACTCTTGGAAAAGAAAGAAGCATCGGATGCTTTGAAAACATTTTGCATGTTTACTGAACGACAATTCAACAAACAAGTTAAGATTGTCCAAAGTGACAATGGTGGCGAGTTTTTATGCTTGCGCAAGTTCTTTGCTGATAAAGGCATTATTCATCAAACGTCCTGTGTGGAAACACCTCAACAAAATGGGCGTGTGGAACGCAAGCATCGCCACATACTAAATGTGGCTCGTGCCCTTTTGTTTCAAGGCAATTTACCAAAGAAGTTTTGGGGAGAGAGTATCTTGACAGCCACTTACTTGATTAACCGTACACCATCTCTTCTCCTCGATAATAAGACACCATATGAACTCTTATACGGCTCGCCCCCGGACTATCATAATCTTCGTGTTTTTGGCACACTCTGTTATGCTCGCAAGATTGATAGGTCAAAGGATAAGTTTGATCCTCGTAGTACCAAGTGTGTTTTTCTGGGCTATCCGATGGGCAAGAAGGGTTGGCTTGTGTGTGATCTGCAAACAGAGAAGATGTTTGTTTCCCGCGATGTTGTTTTTCATGAGGATATTTATCCTTATGTTGTTGCTCCTATTGTTGTTCGTCATGATGTGCTGCCTGATCAATCATCCTCACAACATCCGGCAGTTTATGATTCTATTCATTCTCCTGCTTCAGGGGGAGATAGTCAAGTTTCAGGGGGAGCACAACCTGTTTCTGTCGCGGTTGAGCATATTCCTTCTCCCATGGTGGTTGACTCTCCAAGTGACTCTGTTCCGGTTGTTGATAATGCAGAATCTCTTGGTGTTGGGAAAAGAATAAAGAAGAGATCCGTTTTGTTAGAACCATACATCACATATGCGGCTCAAGTAGTTAATGATAACCCTCACGTCACGCTTCCTTCTTCGACACCATCTCCATCAGAGTCTTCTTCAGGTACTTGTCCGTATCCTTTGACTGACTATTTTTCCTGTCATCGTTTATCTCCATTGCTTCGGGCTTTTGGTGCATCTATTACTGCAAATCTCGAGCCTAAGTCATTTCAGGAGGCTGTTAAACATGAAGTATGGCGTGGAGCTGTTAAAACTGAGGTTGGTGCTCTGGAAGATGCAGACACTTGGGATGTCACTGATCGTCCTCCAGATAAACAAGTCATTGGATGCAAATGGGTGTTTAAGATCAAGTTTCAGTCTGATGGCACAATCGAGCGGTACAAAGCTAGGCTTGTGGCTCTCGGCAATCGACAAAAGGAAGGAGTGGATTACAAAGAAACCTTTGCTCCGGTGGTTAAGATGACAACAGTTCGCATTGTTCTTGAGGTTGCAGCTGCAAAGAACTGGGAGTTATATCAAATGGACGTCCAAAATGACTTCTTACATGGCGATTTGGACGACGAGGTCTACATGACCCTGCCACCAGGAGTGTCTCATGCGAATCCTAACAGTGTGTGTCGGCTCAAGAAATCTATATACGGTCTTTGTCAATCGCCGCGATGTTGGTTCTCCAAGCTGTCTAAAGCTTTACTTGATTTTGGTTTTAAACAGAATCACAAAGACTATTCTCTGTTCACACTTCTCCGTGGTGGTACTACACTGTTTATCTTAGTGTATGTTGACGATTTGGTTGTCGGAGGTGATAACCCTCTGCTTATTTCTACTTTCAAGTCTTACTTGAGTAGGTGTTTTAAGATGAAAGATTTGGGTGTTTTACGTTATTTTCTTGGCATTGAAGTTTCCCGTGGCAAGGAAGGTATCTACTTGTCCCAGCGAAAGTATTCACTTGACATTATTGAGGAGTGTGGTCTTCTTGGTGCTGCACCAGAACCTACACCTATGGAAGAAAATCATAATTTGGCTAGTGATGCTGGTCCTTTCTTCACCACGCCATCACGATATCGTCGTTTGGTTGGACGCCTGGTTTATTTGGCTGTTACTCGACCTGAGATCAGTTATGCTGTTCATATCTTAGCACAGTTCTTGAAAGCTCCACGACAGAGGCATTGGGTGGCGGCTCTACGGTTGGTTCGATATCTGAAAGGGGCGCCTGGTCAAGGGATTTTGTTACGGTCTCAGAGTGATCTTCGGATTACTGCTTTTAGTGATTCAGATTATGCAAAGTGTCCTTTGACCCGTAGGTCTCTTACCGGCTACATTGTCATGCTTGGAAACACAATTGTCTCATGGAAGACAAAGAAGCAGAAGGTTGTTTCACATTCGTCAGCAGAGGCAGAGTATAGGGCAATGGCCATGACTCTTAGTGAGTTGAAGTGGATCCGGGAATTACTTCAAACCATTGGCATTGCACAGACGGCTCCGATGTATATGCATTGTGATAGTAAGGCTGCGATTCACATTGCCGCGAATCCGGTTTTTCACGAACGTACAAAGCACATCGAGGTGGATTGTCATTTTGTTAGGGATGCGGTCATGGATGGTACACTTGTTACACCTCATGTTCGGACTAAAGACCAGTTGGCTGACATTCTAACTAAGGCGTTACCGCATCGTACGTTCCGTTATCTACTTGGCAAGATGGGCGTTCAAGACTTACACGCATCATCTTGAGGGGGAGTATTAGGATAGGACTCAATATTTTGGGGATTATGTCAAATATATGATTTGTGTTTATCTTTACTAGATTATAGGATCCTCAATTGTGTATAAATACTTGTACAATCGTATGATCAATATAACACAGAGCATTATTCAGCATTTCTCATCTATCAGATGTGGGATCTTTTCTCCACACGCCCCCTCGAGATGATGGCTCTTCTAGCCATTAATCTCGACAGAATCCATCACGCCCCCTCGAGATAATGCTCTTTATTTAGCTATCTCGATGGAATTGGGCCTTCCTTTGGGCCATCAATTAATGGGGTGATCGGGCCTCTATCCGGGCTGGACTAATTAATGGGTCAGTGTAGGTTCTAATACCATGAAATACTGAATAATGCTCTGTGTTATATTGATCATACGATTGTACAAGTATTTATACACAATTGAGGATCCTATAATCTAGTAAAGATAAACACAAATCATATATTTGACATAATCCCCAAAATATTAAGTCCTATCCTAATATTTTCAGGGGTTACGAAACTTTGCAAGATGACTTAAGCTTGTAGTATTTTTTTTTAATCACGACTGAAGCTCATTGTAGTGTTATAAAAGAATGATGATATTTCAATATTGTATAACAGTAGTAATACATTATAAATGGAGGAAATGTGTAGTCCACGTATCATTAAATGAGCAATAAAGAGGCCAAGCTGGATCCAACTAAACCCCTCGTGCACACTGTCGGGATTTGGACATTCTCTTAAAAACCTATAATAATTAATTTGTACTGTTCTGAGTCTGACCCCAAATATGTTGTCTTTTCACGTTTCTATACTCCATCAGTTTCTTGCATTGCTTCGTTGTAGCCAAACCACGAGTTCTGGTTTAATAGTAAAAGTTATGGGTTAATTTGAAAGAAGAAAAAAGAGCATCATAACATTACGTGTTAACACAAAAACAGACACAAACATAAAACGCAACAAGCGTAGTACTGATAAATTAGGGTTAGCCATAACTACTGTGCACGAGTTTTTTTTTTTTTTTGAAATTTTAAGATTTGGATTGAATTTCCGAGTTAACAGTGCACAAGTTTGTAATCAATAACCATTGGACTTAACTACTAGTATAGTTTAAACGAATGAGAGAAAGTAACGTGAGTTGGGGGCCACAAATACATTGCACGTAGCAAAGTTATGAAGTATCAAATAAAATGATACAAAGACACATCCATATACAATATGTAGTTGGAATTTAATGGCGACGTGCTGCAGGTAAAATGTACCTTGTCGTCGAATGTGTTAGACTGTTAGTTATTAATTGGGTGTCCGAGACTGCCTTGGGGGCCAGTCGACTTCCTCTCCTCCGTTCTTTAGCTTGTACCAACAAATCTCTACAGAAACTCAAAAATATATATAGAAAACGATGCTATCAAAATCATCATCATCATCATATTCATATAAATAGTGTGCAATTTATTATAAACAAATGGTTTAAGTTTAGAAATCCCAAATTAAGGGAAAATATCTCGAATTTTTAGTTAGAGTTTCTTAACTACTAAAAAAATGTTTGCTCGTATGATTCCACCCACATCAAATACGTATAAATTTATCCAGTACATGGGTCGACGATAGGGTCAGTAAAAGTGATTCGCTCGATCGACCAATGTATAAGGGGCAGGTACCAAACCAAACATAAGCGTAGTGTTTGGTGACCTGTTTCCATCCTCCTCAAAAACGACCTTTTCCTCGAACTTAATACGCCGCGTTCCTGCGTTACCCTATTACGGCGGATTTTTAGCATTTTAAATATCGAACACTCTAAATGAATGGGCTTGCTTACAAACAGTTTGGGTCTCGTTTGTTGGACTTAGATAAGTCAAATAAGCCCAACCATTTAGAATAACTTGTCAACTAGACCATTTGTGTTGGACACATTTCACGAATTGACTTTACAACGACACATTCATTTCACGACGAATTATGCTCAATACCATCTACCAAACCATGATGCCTTAAATAGGGTAGGAGTAATCATATAGTCTTTCCTTGGAAGCCTACGTGATACTATTTTTCGTGATGCTTTTCAACTGCAGTACCAAATAATTAAAATTTAAAATAAAACAAAAGATCTTTTAAGAATAAATAGAAATTGTTGACCAAAAAAAAAGAAGAATAAATAGAAATTACCCCCATATTAGCGATTTTGTAATTCTAACAAAATTAGGAAAAGAAAGGAAATATAACTTTGGAGGCAGTGCACCTCAGCTGCAAGCATTTTTTTTCTAAACCTTTGTACGTATGCCTAAATTTTTTTGATATATTTTCAAACAAGATTGGTGTACTGATTTTTATTTTATTTTTACTTTTTATTATTTAAATTCCTTGCCAAAATGTTATACAGTTATAGTAATGATTTACCGAAATATCTCCTAGTTAACACGGTCAGATAATTTGTTTATATAAAAAAAAAGAAAAAGGAAAAGGAAAAGACATGCAATAGTAATTGCCGCAGTCCTGCTAATCAAGAACATTAAAATAATTAGCACTGTTCGATCACTATTCGTGATCAATAGTAAAATATTTGTAATTAAAAAAAAGAAACATATGTGGATGAAGGTGGCTGTAACGATCAAAAGCAGGTTCAATAACTGATGACTCAACCACAACAACTCGAAGACAATAAGTCGTACAATTATAATTGTAGTAATAATTAACAGCAAGCAGATGTGTTAATTTTTGTTCTAAATCTGAATGAAAGATTCTAAGCAAAGTTTGTCCTTTCTTTCTAATAAGATTGGATAAGATAAGAGATATACAAGGAAATCATCTCATGATACACAGCAGGACCGAACGTCAAAATTTATGGTTTATACAAGATGAATTTTTTTTTTTTTTTTTTGGCAAATATACAAGATGATAAGATATATAATTAATTACCAATCAAAAAGCATATTTTATACAAGATTCATTCTTCGTTTTTTTTTTTCTTTCTGAAATCGTAAGCAAGATATAATACTGTGTATGTAAACTGAAGATAGAGTTTGTATAATACAGCCTTAATAACATGAAAAGACATGGTGTATGATGGTTGGATTCATAATAAATAATTAACGGTTGGTATCGGTTGAACCGGTAGCGGAGGATGCATGGTACATGTAATCAACGGTTTTTAACTAACTACTTTTTTTTATGTTTTAAGCCGGTTTTTTATCTAATAATATCTTTAAACCTACAATCTCGCTCGGTACCAAACATAAAATAAAAAATAAAACCTTTTTTCCTTTTTGGTTTCTTGTTCCCACTGAGGCTGAGGCGTTTTGGCAGTTCGTTCGTTCGTTCGTTCGTTGTGCAGAGCAGAGTTAAAAAAAAAAAAAGAAAAGAATTTTTGTTTCTTCTTCTTCTGAAGCTCTCTCTCTTAAGAAACTCACTCAAAACGATAGAGAAGAATCCGGATTAATTTCATCCGGCACAAATGACATTGACGAGATACCAGATACGGAACGAGTACGGCTTGGCTGATAAGGATCTCTACCAATCCTCCTCCGCCCACAAGGATGATGATCCTGAAGCTTTTCTCGAAGCTGCATCCATGGCTGGACTCGTTGGCGTTTTGCGCCAGCTTGGCGACCTCGCCGAGTATGCCTCATCTCTCTCTTGAGTCTCGACCTTCTCTCTCTCTTTTTTTTTTTTTTTTTTTTTATTGCTTGAATTGTGTGTGGCTCCACAATACAATACCCCCCCCCCCCCCCCCCCGTATGTATGTATCGGTTGAGAATTCCCCAAGTGTATAATAGACGATCTGAGGTTCAAGATGAGCTCAACGAGAACAGAAATCTCGTGTGGAACAAAAGGGTAAAATTAAAGCTCGTTTGATTCTGATTTTCAGTAGGAATACGAACCGTGAGAGCGATGAACCTCAGATCGTCTATTAGTGTAGTGAACAGAAAACAAGTCTCTGTTTTTGTTCGTTTGTGATGATTGATTTGATGAAGGAGTTAGATTGTGGAATTTTTTTATTTTCCAATTCGGTGTTTCTTTTAGGCTGAATGCAGATAAATCTTTCTTCTTTTTGGTTATCTCATCCATCCATCCATCTATGTTTTTTTTTTTTTTTTTTTTTTTTTTTAAATTTCTTTCTAATCTTTCTACTTGTTAAGGTTTGCTGCTGAGGTATTCCATTGCCTTCATGAAGAAATGATGACTACTGCAGCAAGAGGCCATGGCTTGGCTTTCCGTCTCCAACACCTTGAAACTCAGTTTCCTTCTTTTGAGATTCCCCTTCTCTCTCAAACCGATCATACGACTTTCTATTATGATCCAGGCCTCTTCTTTTACCCTCCTCTTTGATTTTTTTTTTTTTTTTTTTTTTACAATATATACTTAAGCATTTTCGATGTTATTTTAGATCCCAAACACTGACAATTCATCCATTTATCTCAGGCTTGGAATGGCATTCTAATCTTCTACCAAAACAAGACCTCATTTCCCCACGCAACTTGCCTCATTGTATTATTGATTCATACGAGGAATCCCGTGCTCCTCCGCAGCTCTTTCTTCTCGACAAGTATAAATTTTCAGTACATCTTGGATATTTTCATCACAAAAAAAAAAAAAAAAAAAAAAAATATATATATATATAATAATCCAATCCCTTCACAGTTTTTCTTTTCTACTGTTTTTCCAGGTTTGATGTTGCTGGGTCCGGGTCATGCTTGAAGCGTTACTCTGATCCATCTTTGTTGAAGTCGTCTACTCCATCAAAACTCATCAAAGATGAGAGACCACGTAAATCAAAGGTATTCATGTATGCTGGTTTTACTATGCTGCCCCACTCTGCATCTGAAGTGCATATTTTTTGGTATTACTTATGATCAAATATTTTCTCAACTCACAGAAGAAAGGATCTCACACAACTGGTAAAGAGGCATCTGGGGATTCACGGACATCACATGCCAAGTGAGCACTCATGCTCTATATCTACTTCTGTTTCTGTCCTAATTCCTATGTCTTAACTTCTTTATGATCGGCACTTTGATTTGGTGGCACGACCTACTCTTTGGATTGTACAGGTTGCATCAGCTATTCTTTTTGGAGCATGTTGAGAACGAACAGGAAAATCCTGAATTCCATGTGAGGCTGAAGAGGAGGCAGTTGAATGGACCGCCATTTAACGCAAGCTCCGGGACAAGTTACATGGAGAAATTCCTCAAGAATTCGTCGCCGTATTGTGAAAGAGTTCATGGGACTCTGGATCAGTCATCTCCGGCAATCGAAACTGAAGTTACAGTATGCAGCGTACGAGAAGAGTTACAAACACCTTCCCTAGTTTATCCAAACAGTGGAGACACTAGCAAATACAATGAGATGGAGACTGAATCTATTGCTGATGATGAAAGACTTGAAATTCCGGTTAATGAGAAGTCTTTACCGAGCATAAAGGGAGGACCAGATATTTGTTTAGAAAGAAGCTCTTCTGTGAATTCGTTTTGCAAGGCGAACAATGAAACAGATACACCTGTTTCCATGGAGTCAGAAGCAAAGGAAGCAGACAGTGATGACATGGCTAGCTGTGACCTTGGATTTCCTGGATTTGGTCAGACGCAGATCTGTACTAATGCAGAGGTGACTCAAACTCTGTTGCACCACTCACCAAAGGAAGGAGAATCTTCTAGTCTTTTGTGCACTGATTTCGAGAGATCTTCTCTTGAAGGTAAGCCATATGAAGCTGAACAAACATCTTTCAGTTTGTCTTGTTATGAGAATCCTGCAAATCTTGCCGAAGATTCTGGAAGTCGTTTGGAGCTTCAGTCTAATATAGCAAATGCTGATAATATGGGGTTGAAATCATCTGAAGCTTGCGAAGTATTTGAAGACGGAAGAGATCCGATGCTTAATATTTCCCCTGAAACTCATCCAGAGCATCTGTTAAAGCTTACACAAGTGTCATACGACGCGTTCGAGGGTGGGACCAATGTTGATCATTCTCAACATGTTTTCAGTGTGGACACTGGTTCTGAGATATCTTTAAGTGCTTTAGTTGAAGACCAGTTCTCATCTATGACCAATCAAGAGGTAGAGCCTTTGGAACCCGAGGACATATCTTCTGAAGCTGGTCATTCGATTCCAGATAGCAAAAGCAGTTTAAAAGAAACACCATCAGCATTGGAGTCCGATTTTATTCTTCCAAATCCGTATATTATCACACTTGACGACTTGGAAAATAAAACCAACTCCCAAGACATATCTTCCACGAATCCTAAACAGTTTAAACATATTTCAACTTCTGAAATCAGTTCAGAAAATGGAACTCTGATGTCACATACTCCAAGAGAACTTCACACAGGATGCAGTAACCTCTCAGTCTCATCTTCTCGTGAAGACGTATTGGCCAATCCTGATCTGGCTGAGATATCTTCGCATTCTGGACAGGAGGATCCACAAACCATGTCTATAGTTGCAGATGATGATAGTAGTGCGCCTGAAGAACCAATTCCTGATACGCCAAGACTTGGTACTTGTTTTGCAGGTGATGTCGATCACGATAACCATACTGGCCTGAATAATAAGGCCGATACCATGCCCGAAATAGACTTGGAAACTATTAGTGAACCACAGGAGAATCTTTTAGGTACTGAAGAATGTCTTTCACCTGAGTATTGCTTACAGACACAGAACCAAGGGGAAGAGAGTCCATCAGAAACCGGGTCAGCAAATCCAATAACAGCATCAGTCGAGTCTCTTCCTACACAAAGTGGACCTGTTGGTGTTCAGGTTTCAACTTCAGAGGAAGCATTAACTTACAACGAAACGCTTTTCCCTTCAAGCATAGCAGAAATAGAAGCTCTTCATGCACCAAACCTGGAAACTTTCACATCATTAAATGATCATATCTCTGAGTCTGTTCTTTCCATGGATCTGACTGATGGAGAAGATTGCTTGGACGTGTCCCCTGAATCCATGCTTCCCTTTTCCATGACCTTCGATGAAACACCGCAGGCAGATCCAGAGATAACACCTCCGCTTCCGCCTCTTCCTCCGACACAATGGTGGATAGGGAAGCTGGTTGAATCAACCGAAATGCCATCACTTGCAGGTAGTGGAAACAATAGTTTCTACATTCATAGGGATGAAAACACACAGAACGGATCAGTTCAAGCGACCGAGGCACAGTATCTATCAGAAGCGTCGACTACAGATGGTGAAAACCACAATTCTCATGTATATAGAGAAGATTCTAGAGTGGAAGGCGTGTCAACTTGTGTAGAAACTACTCTGAATGAACCATCTAAAGCAGCTGAGGAACAGTCTCCTTCAGCAGTCAGTGGAACAAGCGACACCTATATGCATAACGATGAAAGTACACTGAAGTGTTTGAATAAAAAAATGGAGTCACCACTTGCAGAGGAAGTATCATTAGAAGCTGACTGGAGAGCTGAAGCAATGGCACTCGAATGGTTTAGTCAGAACTTAAGAGAGCATAGCAATCCTCACCCTGCAAAGTTAGAAGAGGAACCTCAGGTTGATCGTTCACATGACTCGCTTGTTATTGGCATTGACAGAAGCATGGTAATTACTTTAAAATAATAAATTACTAGTCTACGGTTAATAGTACTAAAATAGGCTCATTCTCTCACGCTGATCATTCAACTCAATTGTACAGTTGAGGAAAGTATCTGAACAGAACAGGACACAAGTTGGAGTCAGAGCGGACGAGAATGATTCACTATTGCAGATCATAAGGAGCAAGGTCAACTCATATTAATTCATATATATTTTCCTATGATGTATGTAAAGCCACCGACTAATAATAAAAATACAATAGCAGTCGTTCAACCTGAGACCAGCGGATGCCTCGGTGAGACCAAATTTTCAAGTAGCTGTTCCAAAAACCAACTTGAAGGTCGCTGCGATTCTAGAGAAAGCCAATACTCTTCGCCAGGTCTCTCTCTCTTTCTCTTTCGTTCTCCTTGTTGGTTTAATTTTGAGCACTATTGAGAAAAAGGTTATTCTTAAATATATATATATATATATATATATAGGCAATGGCGGGAAGTGACGACGAGCATGATTCAGATAGCTGGAGTGAATGAATCTATAGATGACAGACAGAGAGATACACACGCTCTGTATAGAAGAATTGTTAGCATTTTTTTGTTCTCACATTTGTCTCCCGTAATGTTTCCTCGTTAATTGCTCTCTTCTACACATTTATAAGTCACACTGTCTTTTTGCCATCTATGTGTAGTACACCACCCAATTTTTTTTTTTTTTTTAAAGGAATAATTCAGTTGATGTTAAGGAATACAACATTAATAAACTAAAGAGTTTTTTGATAACGTCGACGTTGAGAATGTTTTATACCAGTTATTATAATACAAAAAAAAGAAAGTATGAAAATGAAATCTTATGTTTTTTTTTGTATGTTTGATCTTTCACGTAGACTCGTTGAGAAATACTGAAAATAATTCTAATACGTTTGTGTTTTACATTGAGATACATGGCCAGTTCAACCTTGAATATTTTCAACTATATGCCCAAAAATAACAAGTATGATTAGTTGTGAAGTCGTATCCTACTTGACGCTAGAAATTGTTAGTCGAATGGTATATTAAATCATTGTATGAATCAGCTTGAACTTGAACTATCCAAGTTGGGAAAAAGAAAAAAAGAAAATGAGTAGTGATGATAACTGAGATGTTGAAGTCAAGTGTAAGAGGTTGATTCAGAAAAGTCAGATTGTGAGGGTTGATTTTTCTAAAGGTACAATTTGACGGAAGTGGTACGGTACACGATCCCAGGAATATTCCGTACGATATCCGGCCTAACAAAGTTGAACCGGTCATGAGTCACGCCTCCGAGAGTCGTGACTTCTGTACTTGTCTTTGCCTTATAACGGTGTCATTCGTTCACACGTGTCTTACTACGACGATCTCGAACTGTGTACGTACGCGAATATATATCCATATTTTCTAACCGGATTGGACTACTTGATTATGTCTGACAAGGTTAGTTTAGTCATTTCCTAAAATAGGTGCAGTCCCGAGTCGTCCAAAACCCACCGCCCCTAATCGGTATTTTATACTCTTTATTTCAATTATTTCACAGTATATATCTAATTAAGTATAGGTTATATTGGTGAAAGAAATTCATGGTTATTGCTTATATTTTTTATTTTATTTCTTGGTTAAAGAATCATTGTTATTGTTTACTATATCGTTCATTAATTGATGGTGGTATCCTTCTTCGTGAAAATCTCGACTTTATTTTTTTGTCTTTGTGCCAATTTTGGTATATATATATATATATATATAGTTCCACACCTTCTTCTGCCCTCTTTCGTTTCTTTTGGCATCTCTCTAGTTATTGTTTTAGTCGCCGTGTGATAAGATAGGTCAGGTTTCCTCTTACATACGTCTGTTTCAAAACAGAGGAGGCACATTTCTGATGACATATGTTGATAGAAGATATATTTACATATGAATTTTAATGACTATACACGAAACAATAATAATAATTTGAAAGAAAAAAATCACAAAATGGAAGAGTCGTCTGACTTGGTGAATGGCGATGTGTCGTCAGCAAGTAGCAATATAATAACTCTGTCAACTTATTTGATGATTACACGTATAAGACTAATATTGTGGAGCGAAAAAAATATTTATAGGCAAGTGTCACTGTGTGTACACGTATCAAAAACTACTGTACAGTAGTAGTATATTACCTAAAATAGTTTGGTTATAAGTACGGTCACACCTTGGAGTTTGAAACAATATAGTATATTATATACGGAGTGAGTATTATTTCGCAGTTTACAATGGTGACTGTGTTTGTCTTTGGTGCGCACTTGTTGTCCCATATAATACTTATTTGTCAACTTGTCCCATAGAATGAATAATTAAAGTTTAAATTGACTTTTTTTTTTAGTTATTTTGCAAATCCTATTTATACATCATAAGCCAAATATTAGGTCGGGGACGGGACAGAAGAAAAGCGCACTTATTATGGTAGGGGTTTTTATTTGGAAGTCACAAAATTATAATAAGGATGTGATAGAAAACAACTTGAGATATCGAATATCTTTAGTGTTAACGGAGAATCACTAGTTTTCAAATTGGAGGAGACAAGAATAGATACACATTTTGAGGACAACTTAAAAGAATTAAAAAAAAAAAAAATTATCTATGGAATACTTTCTTGGTGGGCTTGTCAAAACTATATATTTTTTTAAAAAATTGGGTTAGATCCACCGCGAGGGTGGAGAGCCTTAACCAGATGTGTTTAAAGGCTCAAATGTCAAATCCCGTCTCTGTCAGAGGAGATGTCAACTATCTCTCCTTTCTACGAACATAGAAAGAGGGAGGGATGCAACATGAGGACTTCCCGGGAGTCACCCATCCTACTACTACTCTCGCCCAAGCACGCTTAACTGTGGAGTTCTGATGGGATTCGATGCATTAGTACTGGTATGATCGCATCCAAAAAAAAAAGGCGATCTGGGTAAAATTTTAGAGCTACTAAAAAGGCGATTAGCTTTTGTAACCCTAATCGCCGCCGTTTGCCAGCCTCACGCCGGTAAATGAGAATTTTCCGATGGCTAAGAAGAAGAAGAAAGGTTCCCAGCGCTCTGTTCCCTCGATTCCAGGCACGTCTCAATTCGCTAGGATCTCCGCTGTGGTAGGAAAGGCAGTTAAATCACGTGGTGATGGTGACGTCGCAGAGTCAGCTAGTGCGGCTACTCAGGATCTCATTCCTGCGGTTGGAAGCACTCATGTGTTTTCTTCCTCTCTGCCCCCGGCGGCCGTCTCATCTCCAGATCTGGATCTAACTGTGCAGAAGGGTGTAGTCCTCGAGACTTGTGCGAATGCCTCCCCTCCTCCCGAGACCCGCCTCTCGCCATCCAATAATGTGCATTTTGAGGTTGTTGTAGGTCCTCCCTCCGACCCTTCAGTGAGGACCACAAATGTCCCTTCTCCTGAGGACCGTGCTCAGGCTACTCCAAATGAACCAGAGCTACATGCAGTTCGGGCAGACCTGCAGATGCTACTTCTCACTTCTCCAGACCTACAGGCAGTTCGGGCAGAGCATGAAGCAAGGACTCTATGGCAAACACTTATATCTGCAGAAGAGAAGTTTTATCGCCAAAATTCCCGAATCCTGTGGCTCAATCTAGGAGACAAGAACACTACTTTCTTCCACAAAACTTTATCCCAAAGAACTGCCAGGAATCACATCCAATTCTTGTGTGACCAGGATAATAGGAAGATTGTAGAAATATTAGAGATCAAAACCTATGCAGCAAACTACTTTGAAGGTATCCTTGGCAGCACTGATCTCCCTTGCTCTCCAATCACAGTAGAAGAGTTAAGGGACCTTCTCCCCTTCCGATGCTCTGAGGCTCAATCTCAAGAGCTTCAGTGTGGTGTTACGTCAGAGGAAATTACGGCAGTGGTCTTCTCAATGCCTTTAAATAAGAGCCCAGGTCCGGATGGCTTCTCAGTGGAGTTTTTTCGAGCCTCTTGGAATGTGGTGGGTAACATGGTGATCTCAGCTGTTCAGGAGTTCTTCCGCAACGGACGGCTCCTAAAGGACCTTAACTGCACTATAATAGCTCTCATTCCCAAAATCCCCGAAGCTTGTAAGCTCAGTGACTATAGGCCTATAAGTTGTTGCAACCTGTTGTATAAGATTATTTTTAAGATCATCGCTAACCGAATGAAGCCTATACTGCTCGAGTGCATAAATCCAAATCAGTCGGCTTTCCTCAAAGGACGGAGCTTAGGGGAGAATGTTCTTCTTGCTTTCGAACTGAGCAAGGACTACCAAAAAGCCAGCTGCCCGAAAAGTTGCATGGTGAAGGTTAACATCCGCAAAGCCTTTGATACAGTGTGCTGGGACTTGTGCTCAAAATTCTTGAAGCTCAGAACTTCCCACCTCTCCTCTACGCATGGGTTAAGGAATGTATTACATCTCCAAGGTTCTCGATCTCTATTAATGGAGAAAAGGTCTTCGACAAGGGGATTCTATCTCCCCATACCTCATTATCATAGTCATGGAGGTCCTCTCGAAGCTTCTTGAAGGGGCAGTTTCGAATGGTGGGATCCGGCTTCATCCCTACTGTTCCTCTCCTCAGGTGATCCATCTACTCTTTGCGGATGATCTGTTGGTGTTTACTGATGGAGCGAGACTTTCGTTAACTGGTGTTGGAGAAGTTATGCGCCAGTTTAAGAGGATAAGCGGACTGGATATGAACCGAGCAAAGTCGGAAATATTCTTTGGGGGTTATGCGGAGGTAGAGGTTGATGTTCTAAGTGCTCTCACTAGAATACGAGTTGGATCCTTTCCAAACAGATATCTAGGACTGCCTCTTAATCCCGCAAGGATATCCTATGCAACGCTGCAGCCTTTCTTGGAGAGGATCAGTGAGAAGCTTCATAATTGGACTGCTAAGTCCTTATCCTTCGCAAGATTTCCTCAGTAGTTTATGGGATGGTTAACTTCTGGAGCTCAGTGTTCAACTTGCCTAAAAGATTTTACGAGAAGGTTGATTCCATGTGCACTGCATTTCTCTAGAAGAACAAAACGGACTCTGCACAAGGTGTTAGAGTTGCCTGGAAGGATGTTTGTAAGCCGAAAGCGGAAGGGGGTGTTGGTATTCGACATCTCTAGGATTTTCAGGTTGTATTCCAGTTGAAGTTGATTTGGAATTTTTTTGCTAATTTGGGATCTCTCTGAGTTGCCTGGTTGAAAGGAAATGTGTTTCACAGGAAGAGTTTTTGGATTATGAATGACACTCCAAGACTTTCGAGAACTGTGAGATGCATGATACAACTAAAACCTCTCCTAAAGGATTTCATGTGCTGCGAGGTTGGAAATGGCAGAACTGCTTCTTTTTGGTATGATCACTGGTGTGATTTGGGTCCCCTAGTCGACTACATTGAAGGAAATGGCCAACGACACCTGAGATTAAGGAAAAATGCTTCAGTTATAGACGTTGTGCATAATGGAGAATGGTGGATGCCTGCAGCCAGATCAGAAACCCAGCAGCAATTCATGGCTACCCTCACCGCAATCTCTCCACCAAACGATGACAAAGGCCCCGACCGCTATCTCTGGAGAAAGGCTTCAAGTGTTTTTGGACAGACTTTCTCTTCCAAAGAAACTTGGGAGAAACTGAGAACTCACTCTGCCACGGTACCTTGGTGCAAAACAGTTTGGTTTAAGGAAGCAGTACCGAGATACTCCTTCATCATGTGGCTAGTCTACAAGGAACGCCTCCCCACTAAAGACAGACTGCGGAACTGGGGTATGAATGTCTCACCATCATGTGTGCTATGTTCTACTGGGATTGAGAGCCATGATCATCTCTTCTTCGCTTATAGCTACTCTGTACAGATTTGGGAAGCTTTTGTTTTTCGAATCTTCGCATCTCCACCTTTGGGTTTTAACGAAATCTCTACCTGGATTCTCCAAACGCGGCAACCACCCCAGTCGAAAGCTGCAACCATCGTCAAGCTAGCTCTGCAAGTAACTTGCTACCTAATTTGGCGTGAGCGCAATGCTAGAGTCTTTACTGATGTCTCGACTCCTGCAACGGTGCTTCAAGCTACGGTGGATCGTACCATCATAGACCGCCTTCTTTCTCTTCGAGGGGCAACCGACTCCTCCTTCTCCCTTTTGGCTACCTACTTTGATTGTATTAATTTTTCTTTTTAGCTGCAGCTGTTGTTTTTTATTATGTTTTTGTACTGATAAAACTGAAAATTAGTATAAAATTTAACCTTTTACCAAAAAAATATATTTTTTAACGTTATATATATATAAGTATAAATATTAAAATATATAGATGTGTTTTTTTTGTGAATAATATAAATGCAACAAAAATATATACTCTTTCTGAGATGGTGTTGGGAAATAAGTAAATTAATTCAAGGGATTGGAGAAGGGATTTAAAATATAAAAAGTGAAATTATATAGTAAAATAAAAATAAAAAAGAAAGAAAGAGATGATAAGAGGAGGGAAGTATCTGGGTCTCGTACAGTCCGCACTCGAATCTGTCCTTCCTCGCATGCTTACTCCACCATATATACACACACTTACTTACCCAATGGCCTAACTTGTTGATTGCGACTTCTCCTTCCCCCTTTTTCCTTTTTTACCTTTTTACCCCTCTCCGTCCTTTCCCGTACGGTTCTCTCTCTAATCTTATTTATTTATTTTATCTTTTTCCACAATTACACATTTACCCTCCCCTTCTTCCAATTTTTTTTTTTTTTATTTTTTTATTACTACATACAAAGAAGCTGGTCGTTAAAGTTAGTTGAGAAAAAGAAGCTGTTGGATGTTTTGTTATCTTTTTTCCACAATCAAATGTTTCATTGCATGCCAAAAAAAAAAAAAAGACAAAAAAAGTTCAAACGTTCTGTATGTTTTATTTTGTTAAATCATTGAGTAATGAGTATATATGAGTGTAAATAAATAAGAGGTTGAACAGGAAGGGCAAATAAGTAATCTTCGTAAAATCCTTCTCCGTCAAGGCTCTCTCTCTATCTCAAAAGTATAATTATTACTATTATTATTACTCGGGTTTTTCTGTCTATCTCCCACAGAAAAAGAAACTGTTTGTTTTCTTTAATCTGTTGTTTTTGTGGGTTGGGGGTTTTTCCAAATCCTTCAGAAATTTTGATTTCTCCCAAAAAAAAAAAAAAAAAAAAAGAAAGAAAAAAAAGGATGAAGAAGGTAAAGCATCAGCAGATGAAGCCTTTCGATCTTCTCTCGGAGGAGCTGGTGTTCATCATCCTCGACCTCATCTCTCCAAACCCTTCCGATCTCAAATCCTTCTCCCTCACTTGTAAATTCTTCTACCAAGTCGAGGCCAAGCACCGCAGATCCCTCAAACCTCTCCGTTCCGACTACCTCCCTCGAATCTTGTCCCGTTACCGCAATACCTCCGATCTCGATCTCACCTTCTGCCCTCGCGTCACTGACTACTCCCTCAGCGTCGTCGGCTGCCTCTCCGGCCCTACTCTCCATTCCCTCGACCTATCCCGCTCCGCCTCCTTCTCCGCCGCGGGTCTCCTTCGGCTGGCCGTCAAATGTGCCAATCTCGTGGAGATTGACCTGTCCAACGCCACCGAGATGAGGGACGCGGACGCCGCGGTGTTGGCGGAGGCCAGGAGTCTCCAGAGGCTCAAGCTTGGCAGATGCAAGATGCTGACGGACATGGGAATCGGATGTATAGCTGTTGGATGCAAGAGGCTCAGTACGGTCAGCTTGAAATGGTGTGTTGGCGTCGGAGATTTAGGCGTCGCTTTGCTTGCCGTCAAATGCTGTGACATTCGCTCCTTAGACCTCTCCTACTTGCCTGTATGTAACCTCTCTTCCCCTCTCTCTCTCTCTCTCTTTCAGTTTCCGATTCATAATAATAGTAATATATGGTAATAAGTCTTTTGAATTATATATAGTAGTAGTCACTGTTTCTAAATTAGGGATTCGATTTTTTCTATTTCTGTCACCTGCAATTTGTTATCGTCGTCGTCACTCGGATAGATTTGATTTTATATACATAGGTTTATTTAATTTTGGTCTTTGAACATATATATATCAGACCCATAATCAAGTGTCATATATATATATATATATATATATATATATTTGGATTTTTGATATTGAAAGAAGAACACTGGATAACGCAAACCTATTTGACCTTGGATACTAGTTAACATTTGTGATTCCTTTGTTTCATCATCATATTTCGACAGATCACAGGCAAGTGTTTGCATGATATTCTGAAACTTCAACACCTTGAAGAACTTCTTATAGAAGGATGCTTTGGAGTTGATGATGACAGTCTTAAATCACTCACACATGATTCCAAGTCATTGAAGGTAACCCTCTCCTCCCAAGATTTCTTCTTTTACTTTATACATTATCACATCATCATAGGATTGGAATTGTCTTGAATGTATCCAAATGATCACTTTTTAGTTGATAGTTTTAGAATAGAAAATTTTGTATTCTCTGTACGTTTCCTCCTGCTTGCTCTGGAAACCTTTTAACTATTTTTTTTAAAGAGAATGTATTAACAGGTTTGGTGGACACTTTCGACGTCTCTTTCTTTGTAATATCACTTGGAAATATATTAAACGCTATAAACAGGTTATATCCTGTTTCATATTTGCTTTGACTCCCAGAGTTATTTTATCATTGAAAGTCTGATGACTGGAGTTGATCATTTTAACATCCATCTTAAACATAGACATTTGAGATTTTACTTACCAAAAACCTGTGTTCTGCAGAAGCTTAATGCATCGAGCTGCCAGAATTTAACTCACAGAGGTTTAACCTCACTTTTAAGCGGGGCAGGATGTCTTCAGACACTTGATCTAGCACACTGTTCTTCTGTAAGTTCTTAGTTTACTCATTATCACCTGAACATACTTACGTTGCTTCCTTTGTTTGTTATGGCCTGTATCAAAGCATTGATTAGTATGTTCCAGTTGAGTCTATGATGCCTTCTTATATGAGGTCTGTTTACTGATTTAGGTGATTTCATTGGATTTTGCAAGTAGCTTAAAGAAGGTTTCAGCATTACAGTCAATCAGGTTGGATGGTTGTTCTGTTACATCTGACGGTTTGAAAGCGATAGGCACTTTGTGCAGTTCCCTGAAGGAGGTTAGCCTAAGCAAATGTGTGACCGTAACTGATGAAGGTCTCTCTTCTCTAGTAATGAAACTGAAAGACCTCAGAAAACTTGACATCACATGTTGCCGGAAACTAAGTGGAGTTTCAATCACCCAAATCGCCAATTCATGTCCCGTACTTGTCTCTTTGAAGATGGAGTCTTGTTCTCTTGTTTCCAGAGAGGCCTTTTGGTTGATCGGACAGAAGTGTCGGCTACTTGAAGAGCTTGACTTAACTGACAACGAGATTGATGATGAAGGTTCTTTCTTTTCTTCTGATTAATTCTTTGATTTATGATCTCTGGATTTTACCTTACCGCGTTTGACTTTCCTCTGATGCAGGACTGAAATCCATATCTAGTTGTCTTAGTCTTACCTCGTTAAAGCTTGGAATTTGTCTTAACATAACAGACAAAGGGCTCTCATATGTTGGGACGTGCTGCTCAAATCTCCGTGAACTCGATCTTTACAGGTTTGTCGCCTAGAAACTTATTCAGTAGTGGGTCAAAATAAGATCAAAAATCTCAATCTAGTCCCATCTACTTCAGGTCGGTGGGAATAACAGACATAGGCATCTCCTCGATCGCCCAAGGCTGCATTCATCTCGAAACAATTAACATATCATACTGCCAAGACATCACAGACAAGTCCCTGGTTTCATTGTCCAAATGCACGTTGTTACAAACATTCGAGGGTCGGGGATGTCCTAACATCACGTCCCAAGGACTTGCGGCCATTGCTGTTCGGTGCAAGCGACTTGCCAAGCTCGACTTGAAGAAGTGCCCATCAATCAATGATTCTGGGTTGCTAGCTCTCGCTCACTTCTCGCAGAATCTCAAACAGGTAATAAACCGCTGTTGAATCCTTAATTTACAGCTGAAACAGTAGAATAGACCGTTGAATCGATGATCTCTGACACTGCGGAAACATGTTGCAGATAAACGTGTCGGACACGGCGGTGACAGACGTGGGACTTATCTCCCTAGCCAACATTGGGTGTTTACAGAACATAGCGGTAGTGAACTCGAGTGGTTTAAGCCCGAGTGGAATAACAGCAGCCTTGCTGGGGTGTGGAGGATTAAGGAAAGCGAAACTCCATGCTTCCCTAAGAACATTCCTTCCTCTGTCTCTAATCCACCACTTGGAAGCTCGTGGTTGTGCTTTCCTCTGGAAAGACAATACACTTCAGGTATTTTATTTAACTCTTCTTCTTAAGCTGTGAATAATATACAGTAGTAGTTATATCTCAACACTAAATAGCTGCAAAAGTAGTTAGCTTTTGTTATGATTAACAAATTTTAAAGAAAAAACTAGGACCGATCGAGTCTGACAATCTGGGATTTTTTGTATAAATGTAATGATGTGGGAGCAGGCTGAGTTGGATCCTAAGTACTGGAAGTTACAGCTGGAAGATGTTGTGCCTTAAAGCGAGAAACATGCTGAATGGAGAAGAGGGTTCCTATGGGAGACAGACAGGCCCATGTTGGGAACGTATAATAGGTGGAACATTTTTGGCTTTTGTGTTGACGGCGCGTGTACCCCACCCCAACCTTGCATTATAGATACAGTACTTCCACATGG
Source organism: Camelina sativa (assembly GCF_030686135.1). NCBI lineage: Eukaryota > Viridiplantae > Streptophyta > Magnoliopsida > Brassicales > Brassicaceae > Camelina > Camelina sativa. The sequence continues at coordinate 29,708,862 of NC_141887.1, read as the reverse complement.
TGATGATACCGTTGTAATTTTGTTTTTGTTTTTTTTTTTTTTTTTTTTTTCTGGGTGCCTAAATTAGCGGACGTAACAGAGCACAAGGGATGCCTCTGTTCCTTTTTGACTTTTTCCTCCCTTCGTTTTTTTTTTCTATTTTTTTTTTTTGGATGCGACTTGCGACTTGTGAATGTGTGTGTGTAATCAATATGAGTATGTAATTTAATGCCTCATCAACTTGCCTCGGGAGGGCCTGCTTTTCCACGTCAGAAAATTCGCGTTATGCGATAAAGACCGTGACTCAGTGGGACCGTGCGCACTGGTCCACTCCAGGCTCTCACCACCTGTTCACAACCAAGAACAAACAAAAAAAGCGACTCGGTGTGACAGCTCAAACAACCCTTCTTCATTGCAATAACGGCTAGTGCTCCGTTCGATGCGCTCAAGACTTTTTTTTTTTTTCTAACACCCAAAGTGCCCTCTTCTTCATAGTTACCCTTTTTTCTTTTATTAAAAAACTGATTTTGTTTTTGTGTATAGAACAAACACATGTAGTCCAAGAAGTATCACCGGCAAATGATTGAGATCAAAATTTGTTTGCATCATAAAATAAAATAATAAACCAAATGATTACTTCCCTAATCAACATGCTTCTTTTTTTTTTCCCCTTTTACCAATTTTTTTTTTTAAATTTGGCCTGATTAGGCATTATGGAACCGCCCATAATTAAAACAGAGGATCCATTAATTTTATACTCTCTCTGTTTCAAAATATAGAATGTTTTAACTAAAGCACGCAGATTAAGAAGTTTTTACTTTTAACAAGTTTAACCAATCAGAAACAATACTACATAATAGAAAATATTAAACTAAACTAAAAGTTGTATAGAAACTTGAAAACATCATATATTATGAAACAAAAAACTTATCTAAAACATCTTATATTTTGAAACGGAGTGAGTAATTAAATGCATCCGAAAAGATATTATTTAAGTCGAATATATCACCTTCTCTCCATTATGACTCAAAACCAATATAATCATAATACTATGGCTACATGTGTTTTTGCACCCTTCTTTTTTCCAAAGGCTTATTCTCACCATTGAGAGAGAAATGTAATAATGTCAAGTGCAAGAGAGATTTAACGAGAAAGACTGATCCCCCATATACGGTCAACCACAGGACTCATCACATATATAAAATCATAGCGTTTATATACTAGTACTGTACTACAAAAAATGAAAATAATACTAGTAGAGTATATAAACTAGTTATAACAGCAATGTAGTATGACTAATGGGGGCGCTACCATTCATACACTAAATGATGATCAGAGTTGTTAAGTTAGTTAGTTCATCAGTCATCATGACTCATAACAACAAGATTTAATATTACGTCTAAATTCAGTATACAAGTTTGATTTATTGCATTAGTTACATTGGATCCACCAAACTTAAACTTTAGATTTCTCTAGGTTAAAGAAATCAGACAATTAATGATGAAAGGAAAGGATGGAACAAATAAAATAGTAATGAGAGTCAAAAGAAACACTAAAAACTCGAAATTACGATAGTACACCTCCTCCATTAAATTAATTGCTAATGATTAGTTTAGGGATTAAATAAGTCAGCGTGGCAATTCCGAAAATAAACAATAAAAACATGTCCTTAAAACACACATCTTCTTTTCCGCTGTAAGGAACCAACCGCGTTTAGAGAGAAAGAAACGCTTTTTTTTTTTCTTTTTTTTTCTTCTTCGTCTTCTCTCCCATCTCTCTCTATTGTTTGCTTCTCTGAGTCCAGATTCTCCCTATATGTCTCTCTCTCTTTCTTCCTCCTTGGCCGTATAGGTCAGTCACCGGAAAAAAAACTCAAACCGTCTCTATTCGCCCCTTAATAGTTTCCTTAAAACATCCGGCGAAGTATGCGCTTCTTTTGCCGTTATCCTCCTCCAACTAGTTTTTCGATCTGCAATTTTTATAGTCTATTCCCAACCCTAGTCGGAGCTAATCACACCTCTGCTCGTTTCTCTTCTCGTTAGTCCTCCTCCTCGGATTTAGGGCTTCATTTTAATTTTATTTTTTCTCTTTTCCTCCAAACTAACAAAACAAATCAAAAACAAACCGAGAGCTATTCTTTCGTTCTTTAATTCTCTTCTTCTTCTTCTTCTTCTTCTTCTTCTCTGTGTCTCTCTCTGTGTGTGTGTGTGTGAATTTTATTTTGTGAAGTAGTTTTTATTTATTTATTTAGCTACTACGATGGAGAATTCCATGGGGAAGCCAAGCTTCCTCCGGAATATAATGGTTCGTGTGCTCCTCTTCGGTGTTCTTATCATCGTTGTTCGCTTTGCTTATGTTGTCACCATCACCGGCGAATCATGCAATCGCGGCGATTTCTGCTTCTTCTCTCTCCCCGACAACCTCAACTTTGTCATCCCCGGTGCTTCCTCCGGCGCTTCTGCTATCGACGCCGTCAGATCTGCCTCCCCTGGCGATGATGATCTTCACACCACCAGGGATTGGATCAGCTCCGTCCGCTTCTACTCCTCCATCTTCCAGGATCTGATCGCCGACGGTTACCTCTCCCCGGATTCCAAGACGCTTTGTGTTGAAACCGCGTTTGGCCAGGAGGTTCACTCCCTCAGAGAGATTGGGGTCAAGAACTCCGTCGGCATCTCTAAGAAAGCTTTTAGGCCGTTGGTGGTGAGAGGCGAGGGCCACGCTATTCCTTTCGAGGATAACGCTTTCGATTTCGTCTTCTCCGGCGGTGGCCGCCTCGGAAAGTCGTTGAAGCAGTTGGAATTCGCAGATGAGATTACTCGGACGCTGAAACCCCAAGGGTTTGCGGTGGTTCATGTTGGAGCTACGGATACGTACAGTTTCAATTCATTCCTTGATTTGTTCAATTCTTGCAGATTGGTCAAGATGCGTGATATTGATGGTTTTGATTCTTCAATGCCTCATATCAGAGAGTTTGTTATTCAGAAACACTCTGATGTTATTGATGGTCATCCTCACCGGACTGCTGACTCCGGTGGTAAGTGCTGGATTCCTGGTTACAAAAGAGATTTGATTCGGGATGCTGAGCCACTCATTCAAGAGGAGCCTCTTAAGCCTTGGATTACCCTTAAGAAGAACATCAAGAATATTAAATACGTGCCTTCCATGGTAGATATACGTTTCAAGAGCAGATACGTCTACGTTGATGTTGGTGCTCGAAGTTATGGTTCCAGTATCGGGAGCTGGTTCAAGAAAGAGTACCCTAAGCAGAACAAGACTTTCGATGTTTTCGCCATTGAGGCTGACAAGGCCTTTCACCAAGAGTATAAGATTAAGAAAAAGGTGAACCTGTTGCCGTATGCAGCATGGGTGAAGAACGAGACATTGTCGTTTGAGATCAATCACGATCCCGGAAAGGAAGTGGAAGCTAAAGCCAAGGGCAGGGGAATGGGCAGAATCCAGCCGGTTAGAAAGTCTTCCTCCAGCTCAGGCGGTGACTTAGCTGGTGAGGTCAACTTGATTCAAGGGTTTGATTTTGCTGACTGGTTGAAGAACAATGTCAGAGACAGGGACTTTGTTGTGATGAAGATGGATGTTGAAGGAACCGAATTCGACCTCATCCCGAGGTTAATCAAGACTGGAGCTATTTGTCTAATCGATGAGCTCTTCCTTGAATGCCATTACAACAGGTGGCAGAGATGCTGTCCGGGTCAAAGGAGCCAAAAGTACAACAAGACCTATAACCAATGCCTTGAGCTCTTTACTTCGCTCAGACAAAGAGGGGTGCTTGTCCATCAATGGTGGTAACGCTTAGGACGCTGCATAATCTCTTTGTTTTATGCTTGGGTGAATATCGTTTCACCAATCTATAAAAATGTACTTTACTTTCTTCTTCTAGAATATAAAGCGGATATTGTAGGTTTCTATTACAAAAAAAAAAATACTCTCTGTCTGTGCTGGAAAATTCCCTTTACTGTAAGAAGTTTAGCTTGAAATGGAAATTTGAGTTTCTTTTTACTGTCAATTTTCTTGCTTCTGGTTGTTCTCTGCATCCAATGTATATATATACTCTAGTTTTGTAAGGATTTCGGCTTTCCTTGTCTATATATATGGAGGAAGAACCCAAAGTTTGTTTTCTGGAGTTTTGCTTCTTCTTCGATATTGTACTCTGGAAGAATGTTTCAAAGTGATCTTGTACAGAGTCCAAGCCTACAGATGGAGCAATGCATATGCCTTGAACCAGGTATGTTCGTCTTGCCATTTTCTCTCTATTAATAACGTTTTCTCAGATGGATTTTCTGCTAGACTTGCTCTTTTTGAAGACTATGGTATATATAAGAAAATACTGTAGTTGTTTAGAGAAGTTATCTTGCTTATAAGTTTTTAAACTTTATTAAGAGCAATCAATCCCTTTTGTCTACTTACTTGATATGAGATATGAGAAGTTAACAAGAAACAGCCAATGGGTTATTTCAGTTTTGGTCCTTTTTCCTGTTCGTTAGTGTTAGTTACCAAAAGCGAGGCTGTGATTTGGTGAAGGAGAGAAGTTGGTAATCTTTTAGAGGAGGAAAATCTCTTAAGCCAGGTAAGTTTTTATTGGTAGTCTTTAGTATCCAATAATGGATGATACTCATCTAGATTTTCATCTATTTTTAGACAGAGAATAATAATCATATCTTTCTCCATCCCTGATCTTTCTCTCTCTCTCTCTACAGTTTTTTTTTGTTCATCTTGGAAAAAAACCTTTGACCTTTCCATTATAATTTTCAATTTAAGCTTTTCAACAAGAGACAAATGCCATTTTGTATTATTGTAATGTGTTGTTTGATCTAGCAATCATTCTTCTCATGAGCTTTTATTCATGCTTGTCTGTTATAGTTTCCCTTCTTTATCCTCCTCTCCTCTTCCTTTGACTCCTTTCCTCGATAAGGCCTCACAAAACGATCTCATGAAAAGATTCTTTTTCTGCAACTATCTGGTTGTTTCATTTCTGCCCTGTTCTCCTCGCTTCAATTACTTCTTCCAAAGGACCTGACCACACGTTTGTGTTTCCAGAAATTTCCTGTTTTGATTTGTTGCCGTGTTATTGTTTCTTGTTGCGTACCAGTCTCTTGCAGTCTAAATGGGGGTCTGCTGTAGCAAGGGCACAGGGATAGTTGTGGAGAATGGCACTGATGATAATAATGAATATGGAGATGGGGAGGCTGAGGTTAGGGACACAAATGATGGAGCCGTTATAAGGTCGCGTGGATCATCCAAACATGTTTCCATGGCAATCAAACAAGGAAAAAAAGGGATAAATCAAGACGCCATGACAGTCTGGGAGGTAACAGTTTGTTTCCTGTTGGGTCATTTCCTTTGTTTCTTGTTATCTTGGTTCGGTTTCAGGCGCTAGCATATGTGGGCAGTTCTGCTTTGTTTTCTTAATTTTCTGCTATCACATGGGTTTATACATTTTGATGCTGCCTCTCTTAAGGCAATGACCAAATCATATTCTGCATCTTAAACTTTGCTGCAGAAATTTGGTGGAGAGGAAGATATGATCTTTTGCGGTGTATTTGACGGTCACGGTCCTATGGGTCACAAGATTTCTCGTCAAGTATGTGAAAATTTACCTTCGAGGGTTCATTCGAAAATTAGATCTTTCAAAACTGGTGGTGAAAACATAGAGAATAATAGTTCACAGAGTCAGGAGGAACTCTTCCGTGAATTTGAGGACATTCTAGTGACATTTTTCAAGCAAGTAGACAGCGAACTTGGTCTTGACTCTCCATATGATAGTTTTTGCAGTGGTACAACTGCTGTCACCGTCTTTAAACAGGTAAAATCAGCAGTCTCTTAAGCTCTGTTAGTTCTTCAAGACAGTTGGTCAAAAAGGGATTGAAAGATGTTTTGTCAAACATTTGCAGGGTGACTGTTTGATGATCGCCAATTTGGGAGATTCACGAGCTGTTCTTGGCACCCGAAGCAAGAACAGTTTCAAAGCCGTCCAGCTCACGGTTGATCTGAAACCATGTGTCCAACGTTAGTATTTTCTCCTTTCTTTTGACTTTAGACTTTTAGTCAACAACTTTAGACTTGATGCCTCTTTAGAAGTACTTAGTTTTTCCTGAAGAAGTTTCATTTTTATTTCTTTTAACAGGCGAAGCAGAGAGAATAGTGTCATGTAAGGGAAGGGTGTTTGCAATGGAGGAGGAACCCGATGTTTATAGAGTGTGGATGCCGGATGATGATTGCCCAGGGCTAGCAATGTCAAGGGCTTTTGGTGATTTCTGCCTCAAAGACTATGGACTTGTTTGTATTCCTGAGGTCTTTTGCAGAAAAGTTGGTAGAGAAGACGAGTTTGTGGTTCTAGCTACCGATGGGGTAAACATCTTCTAGTATAGCTTTCAGTCTTGTAACAAATGCATTTCATGCTAAAAGGTTTATGTTTGTATTCGATGGAACAGATTTGGGATGTTTTGTCAAACGAAGAAGTGGTGAAAATTGTAGGTTCTTGTAAGGACCGGTCAACGGCAGCTGAGACGTTGGTTCAGCGAGCTGCTCGGACTTGGAGAACAAAGTTTCCAGCCTCTAAAGCTGATGACTGTGCAGTGGTGGTGCTTTACCTAAAGCACCGGCCTTACCCAAGAGAAGGAAACGTGAGCCGAGCAATGTCGACTATTTCCTGGAGATCAAGTAAGAGCAATAACGAGTGTTATGGAGTCGCACCATGGTCACAGATGGGTCTATCTCAGAGGGTTTCATAGTAGGACCATTGTATTTGTTATTGTTGTTATTTCTAATTGTTTAGTAAAATCTGAACCTGTTGAGTAAATAAGTCGATGCTGCTCAACATCAACTTTGTTTGTGCGTAAAAAAAAAAAAATTTGGATTCGAGTCCTAATGGATAAGGCGTTTGACTTCTAATCAAACGATATGGGTTCGAATCCCACCGGGTGTGTTGGTGAAATTTTGCTGAAGTTGACGAAAACAAATTAGAATTTTTGCTTATAGTTTTTCTAAATCGTAAAGTAGAGGAAATAAATTGCAAAGAAAATAACATGGTCTACTCTAGAGTTGTAGAATATTGGTGTTACTATTCACACAAATGACTAAACTCAAAACATTGATGATGATGTAACTCAGGAAACCAAAATGAAGTATTGACTTGACTAATCCAAATACTTGTTGTTTTGAGATCTTGGACGAGCTGACCTTCTTACTAGCACCAGTCCAACACTTGGTCTCTTCTCAGGTGGTATAGGACTTGGTCTCTTCTCAGGTGGTATATCCTATCAATAATCCAGGAAGGCGGAGGCCAAAACAGGTTGGCATATTCAGGGTGTTGGCGCACCAGCTTCATTTCCTGAGACCTAAAATCACACACTGCCACATCCTTATCTCCAATACTGCCAAGGTCTGTCCCATCAAAGATGAAACCGTGGAAGAAGACACTTGCTCCATAAAGAGGTAAAGTATCAGAAGCAGAAGCGGAAAATGTGGAACCATCAGCAAGGAACAACATTTGATCCCCAAGATCCTTAACCTCAACCCAACTCTGGTCTCTTTGCACAAATCTGAAGACTTTAATCTGGAGGGTTATATCAGTAGTTGCAATGGCAAAGGCGTGATTCTGGACATGAGAATTCTCGAAGTTCCAAAAAGTCATCCAAATCAAGTTGCCTGCTTAACATATCAACCAACAACATATCACCAGAGGGTTTAGGCTTGGCGGCGGCGGACGGACCGCCATGAAGAGCATACGGAACAGAATTGGAGGAGATGGAAAGGAGACTTGAGAGATTTCGAAATCAGCTCCAACAGATCCTTGGGAAGCCTTAAGTCCAATCATCCACCACGCTCCTTGAACTAATAGTAACTTGATATCTTCCAACATATCGGAAATGTTGTTGTGGATCTTACGGTTGATTTGGTTTTTTAAGTTTTATATAAATGGTTATGGATTTGTTTTTAGGCCCATACGGTTAAGGTAGTACGTACTTTTTCAAACTTTTGTGTGTATAAAAGACATTTTTACATTCTACAAAAAGGCTTTAATTTGTACAAATCCATACAAATTTGAAACTAGATAACTAAACCGTAATCGCCCCCCCCCTCATTGCTGGACCGCGAGAACCGAAACAGAGAGCTCGAGATCTTTGGAGACCAACAAATCTCCAACCTCTCCCAACTCCTTCATATCGCTCCATTCTGACAACCCTTCCAACATCAATAGATTCTCTTCGTGTCTTATCCCGACCATCATCAGATCAAAGTCGTCTCCTTCCTTCCTTAGCAACCCCAGTAGATCCACCGCTTCCTCTATTCTTATCTTTAGAATTGTCAGAAACAGATCAGGAACACATTATTAATAATTACGATCATGAGAAAAACCTCTGCTTTCGTACGTCTAAAAACAAGAATCTTTCTAAACCAAATAGAGACAAGGGTTTCTTTACCTCTCTGAAGACGATGTTTTTTTCGGAATTCTCTTTGCGGAAGACGTTGATGACTCTCATGTCATGCTTTCTCTCGACCATGTCTCTGAGCGGAGAGGCGCCGTTCTTGTCCACGAGCCGGAAGACATGGAGCTCGACGCTGGGATGGCTTGCTAAGCGTGTAGCATACGCAAGCATTTCGCGGTCATCCGGTCCACCTAAAAAGATGGCACATATATTGATGCTAAGTTTTTTCAGTGGGACGAATCTGAAGTCTGGGAGCCTTCCTCGGTCTATGAAAAGCGCAACGGAGCACGGACAGTTTTGCAACAGATTCCGACAAAGGAGCCTCTCCCACGACTCGATCCCGGCATCAAGAGTAAAGATTACAAGATCTGTTTCCTGGTCAAAGGCAATGGCACACACGTCCTCGTGCATGGTCTTTCGCGGCGCCACTGCAGTGAAGCACTCTATCAACACGGTCTCCATATTAGTATTCTCGTAGTTGTGGAAGGCCTTAACGATCTGGTCCCTTCGGCTAGGCACGATGAAGGGACTTATCTCCTGCGTGTGATGAATAAGTAGAGGAAGACTATGGTTATTAAGCTCTTCTAGATTCACTGCGAAGACGGAGAGAGGAGCTCCGATGGCTGGACGAGAGAGTTCGACAATGTCCAGCACCGGGCGGACCGCCTCACGGTTCCGGAAACAAGTGAGGATCCTCAGCGGAGCCTCCACTCGGCAGTGTTGCACCGTACGTCTCTTGTAAGGGTTGCGTTTGCTCATGGTTTGGTACAGTTTCTTCACTATCACTATGATAACTGTTGAGGATACCGTTGCTGACATTACCATTGCTCCAAAAGATTTGCTTGATATTTTCTGCACCCCTTGACCAAAAGTAAAAAGTTATTTTTTATTGACCTTCCAGCTAATTAAAATCCATACATATCATGCATACTTCATACATATGTGGGGGTAAATTAAAAGTTACTATATTTTTAGTTACCGTGTAATTGAGGTTCTGTTTGTAGATCTGAACGTCGTAAAGTCCTTGGATATTGACGATAAAGCCAACAAGAATGGCGTGCCAAAGAGGCACATTGTAGTAAAGGGAAGGCAAGGCAATGGCTATCATTTTGGCAAACCGGACCACACCAAAAAGTATCTCATACCGGATAACATCTCTCAAGGAAACCTGTGAGAGATTGATATTGTAGCCGATCCCAATGATGTAGCAAGGCATCAGAAAAAAACCAAACAAAACAACCGATTTTGCCTGACAGTCCGGTGCCTAGAGGCGGACGTTTTGTGGTGGCTAGGCCTAAGACCACCGCACCAAAGAAGTAAGGCAGACCCACAAATTCTGCCCAGAGACAGGTGACGAAGAGCAAGACGGATATAACGCAGAGGTACGAGGTCTTGAGAGAGTGTCCTTCTGGTGTTCTCCCCTTCATCCACCTCATTATTGGTCGAAACACATATATTATTGCCACTATCATGACCATCTGCGTTTTATCAAGTTTTTTCGTTTTACTAATTAATTTTGTACAAATTTAATTAATTAATGAAGAAAATATACATAAATTTTGCTAGGATCATATGTATATATTTTTATTAACCTGTGAGAGGGACAAGAGGAGAGCTCGGTTTTTGTCTTTTAAGTCAACGTTAAGTTTAATGGCGATGTTAAGCATGAAAAAACACCAGGCGAGGCAGTCATGCACCATCATGGAGGCAAGTGCTAACCTCCCTGGCTCAGTGTTCAACATCTTTAGGCTGGACAAGACTCCGTAAACCACCTGAAAAAACATTGTGGATTCGACGATCGCCACGTGGTGGAACTCCGCGGGAGGGATCCCATCTGGCGCGCCTCCGAGCCTCTTGGAGATGAAGATGGCCGCGAATTGGCCACATACGAAAGGTATGAGGAAAAGTAAGATGCCGTTGATGAATGCTAACTTGCCTACTCTCTTTATCATCCTAGTATCTACTTGACATGTCGTGATGTAGCAAACGAAGAGAAAACATAAGGCCTCCAAAGATTCGATAATGAACACGCTTCTCTTGTAGAAAAATGTCGACATGTACTGTTTGTTACGTCCTATAACCGACGGTCCTAGGCAGATCCCAGCCTGCAAGCAAAAAAAAAAAAAAAAACAGAAATTAATTTGCATGGCTGCATGCAGGTGCATGTTTTTGAGATTAATTAATACTCCATATCTATATACCAGGTTCTGAGTGAGGAATACGAATTTTCCGAAAGGCCTGAGAAGAAACTGAAAAAAGACTGAAATTAAGGTAAAGACAGATATCTGAAGGAGAAGAAGAGGAAAAGCAAACTTGATCGGGTTCTCTCCCCGGCCAATTCCCATGGAGCCTGCACCAAGCCATGCCTCGCAAATCCAATCTACTCCTCCATACTGGAATGTTTTGGTGATATTTTCCATTTTCTCCTTCTATGTAATTCCCTAATTAAATGAGTCAACCCATAGAGGGAGAGAGAGAGAGATATTATTATTGTATATGAGTTGAAGAATTAAGAAAAAAGAAAATCTAATAATAATAATTATTATTTTTCCTTATTTGAAGCTAGCGCTATATTTAGGGGTTCCTTTTATATATCCTCTTGTTCTTTCATTTCTCTTTCGAGGTCATCCTACTTTTAAGGTTTCTATATCTGTGTTTGTGTGGTACAAAAATCTTGAGTATGATCATGATAGCTTGAGATTGATTGCCACACACAAACATGTTACAAAAATTAAGGTCTGGTCCTCTCTGTATATGTAAACCATATTGGAATTAATGGTCAAATAAAGGTCTAATCAAAATGATGATAATTTATATGGTCTACATTAAAGGGGATATAATTTAGAAGAAATTAAGTATATGACACTGAAACTGAAAGTTTGTTTCTGAACGTATGTCGAAACTTAAGGTAAAAAACAACTCTGATTTTAGTTTGCTTTTTTACTTTCAAAGTCTTCGCCTTCGGCAAAATTAATTTTCATCTTCGAAAGCCTATAAAACACACAACAATTTATACCCTTAAAAAAAAAAAAAAATACGCGGAAATGAGAATTGACATTTTTCTCTTACGGTTATAAAAAGTCAACACAAATTCCTTGAGAAACAACAAAAACGATTTAAATCCTTAAAAAAGAAACAATTGAAGAAAAAAACTGGATATAAAGTAAAAAACGTAACGTTAGGTGAAAATAGTACTAGCTTTTAACAATAAAAAATATTTTTCAAAAAGAGAGATGAACAATAGTGTTGTAAATGGAACACATGAATTTGTATGTGAGGCATGGTTGGGATCAACCTCTGGCGGAATATTTATGGGAGATGACCCCTTGAAGCATTCGACTCCTCTTCTTCTTCTTCTTCTTTCTCTCGTCTCTTCCCTCTCTTCCTTATTCCAAGCTCTTCTCCGTCCTCTCGCAAATGTCGACTTTGTCACTCAAATTATGGTATTAATTCTAATCACTTATAATTCTTTCACACCATTATCCTACGTGATTTTTTGTTTTTGGTTATAAGAACATATATAGAATAGTATATATTTGAAGGCTATTAATTCTAGGTGGATCAAAAAGTGATATATTAATGTTTATAATGTATGAAACAGGCTGGGATATTCTTAGGCCCCTCGGTTTTGGGACAAAACATAGATTTAGTGACAAAACTTTTCAACACAAGAAGCTTCTTCATTATAGAATCATTAGAGGCAATATCCTTCATGTTCATCTCATACATAAGCACAGCTCAAGTAGAGGTGGGAGTAATAAAGCGAGGAGGCAAGGTCGCAATCATCAATGGATTCTCTCTTTTTCTGTTTCCTTACGTCGTTGGCTCCTTGGCATGTACCATAATCACTAGCAACATCCGTGGAAGCGTGGCGAAAACTAAGCCAGCACAGCTCCATGATATACTGACAAACCAATCCGCAGTGTATTTTCAAGTGGCGTATTCGGTTTTGTCGAAGCTCAAGATGCTTAACTCGGAGCCTGGAAGGTTAGCCCTCTCCTCCATAATGGTGACTAACTGCTTTGGCTGGGGTCTTTTCCTCCTTAAAGTTACCTTTGACAGTTTCTTGCAACACAAATACTCCAAGACTATTTATCTCCATACCTTCACAAAGGTATGTGAGTAGTTTCTTCTTCCGTTTGTGTTCAATCTTCAACAAATATTTGACAAAAATTTTAGATGGTATAAGAATAAGATCTCTTCCGATTATGATAAACACAAAAAAATAGCATTCAAAACCAGAAAAACAATTGACTTCCTTGCTTTATTGCATCTTCGTCAATATATTTAGCACTGTAGAGGAGGTATACACACATACACTTTATTAAAAACATATATTTGCAAATGATTAGGTAATACTGATTGTTGCTATAGTAGTTGTGTGCCGACCAATATTCAAATGGATAGTGAAGAGAACACCTGAAGGAAAGAAACTAAAGGCTTCGCATCTATGCATCATCTGCGTCATGTTGTGCACCACCACTTTCCTGTCCGAAACCGTAGGGTTTCCTTACATAGTCGGATCCGTGGCTCTCGGTCTTGTGACTCCTAAGACGCCTCCTTTCGGTACTGGTCTCACCGACAAGATCGGTTGCTTCTGTTGGGCGGTTCTTATGCCGTGTTACGTCATCGGGATTGGTAATAAAGTCAATTTCTTTATGTTCGAACAAGGCGACGTCATAACTTTGGAGTTGCTTTTCTTTACCATAATTGCTGCAAAGTTTGCTTCTATCGTCCTCCCATCGCTTTACTTCAAGGTTCCTATATCACACGCCGTGATAGTCGGATTCATCGTCTGCATACAAGGGATCTACGATGTCCAAATCTTCAAACAGTTGTTGAACTACGAGGTACGACTAATTTAGTACATATATATATATATAGAGAGAGAGAGAGAGAGATCATTCTTTATGTATCAAATAACCGCTAGACAAACATTTATATGGATATACGTATGTACAATAACGTACGGTTTAACTAAATATTGTTTTAAGGGATGCAGAATATAAGCCAAGAAGCATTTGGGATAATGGTGGTATGTGCGATGGTTCACTCGACCATTTTCACGGCCATAGTACAAAATCTCTACGGGTGGGTGCAGCGTAAACACATCACTTACAGGCGACAAACCGTTCAGCACTACGAACCAAACAATCCTCTCAAGATCCTCACTTGTTTCTACCACCGCAAAACCGTTCCTTCCCTCCTCACCATCTTGGAGCTCTCTTCTTGTCCATCGGGGGCTTCCATCGTTTCCGTCAATCTCGAAGAGCTTGAGCACCATAACGTCCCTCTCCTCATTGAACACCATTCCGGTCACAATGACCCCTCATCAATGTCCTCCAGCCGCAGAGATCAGATCTGGAAAGCCTTCGAGAAATTCGAAAGGGGACACGTTTTGCAAGAAAACTTTACCGTCGAGTGTTTCACTGCAGTTGCGCCGAGCAAGACGATGCATGAGGATGTCTGCGCCTTGGCGTTTGAAAAAGAAACTGATCTCATCATTGTCGGAATTGACAACGGGACTGCAGCAGATAGAAGGCTCTGCCGCAACGTACTAAATGTCTCGCCTTGCTCAGTTGCGGTTCTAGTGGACCAAGGATGGCTTCAAGATTTCAAGAACATGGGAACGACGACGAGGAACGGGTCAATGAGAATCAACGTGTGTTCGATATTCCTCGGTGGGGCGGACGACCGTGAGGCGCTGGCGTTTGCGGTTAAGATGACAAACCACCCGTGCGTAAATCTAAACGTTCTTAAGCTTGTGGACGGAGAAAACGTCTCGCAGCTAAACGACGTCATAGACAGAAGACTCGACTCCATAGCCATCCAAAAATTTAGTCAAGACACCATGAATCAATACAATTTACGAGAGGTAAATAAATAGTAATAATTAAAGTCTTGTTCATGACTTGTTTCTCAAGTTGTCAAAATCCGGTTTAGTTTGACCCTTGGGTTTTGGTCTTAGGTAACGATAGAGGAAGCGAGTGATATAGTGAACCTACTGAGAGAAGAAGGAAACAGTTACGATCTAATAATGGTTGGGATCAAACACGAAGAAAGCTTCCAAGTACTTAAAGGATTATCGGTGTGGAGCGAGAATGAAGAGCTTGGAGAGATCGGAGATTTGCTCGTTTCCAGAGATCTCAAGCTCACTGCATCAGTTTTAGCCGTACAACAACAAGTCTCCTCCGTCGTTGAAGAGAGATTCATGACATAATGTTGTTATAACAGTTTTCTTTAGGAGGAATTGTGGGACACTCCTTTATTCTTTTCAGGAACTAAACATCGCATAATTTACAACAACAAACCCCTTTTACATAACTTTATTTGCTCCTCGGATTCGGTTAGTCTTCATGGTCCCATAGATCTGCTACGGTACGGTACGGACCTTCCGTCTTGTTCACGAAAAGATCCTCGCCGTCCAACACTCGTTTCTGCATCGGAGGCCAAAGAAGACCAAAGTGTGAACAGAGGATCAAAACAGAGTGGATAAGCAGATAAGACAAAACAGAGTGCTCTGTTTCACCTGGTCAGGGATGCTGTTGAGAGCTTGGAAGTCCTGTTCAGGGATCACCCAATCAAACACTTTGATGTTCTCTTTGATCCTGTCTGGATTCTGTGACTTGGGGATGGCACTTGTTCCTCTCTGTATGCCCCATTTCACTAGAACCTGTCCAGGCGTCTTATTCAGCTTCTTCGCTATTCGATCTACTGTCTGATCGTGTATCAGATCTCTCCCACCTTCTTGAGATCCCAATGGCGAATAAGCCTTCAAAGGTTTCAATCATGGATATAAAAAGATCACATCAGATTTATTCATAGTCCCTTCACTTTAAGCAGTGAATATTTGTCCATATACATGCACCAAGAAGCATATTAGTACTCACTGTAACATGGATCTGATTCTTCTTGCAGAGTTCGAGCATTGTATCATTTCTCCAACCAGGATGCATTTCCATCTGAGTCCCCAAGATGAAAAAACTCAATACATAAGATGTCTAATGAAATTACACATGTGATTTTAAGAACCTAATTAACCTGGCAAACGGAAGGGATCAACTCAGCAAATCCTAGCAGCTTATTGAGCTTAGTGACGGTAAAGTTACAGACTCCGATATTCCTGACAAGATTGTCCTTGGCAAGCTTCTCCATTTCTCTCCAAACACCTTCCATGTCAAAGTCAAGAACGTCCCCTGCCTTCGGTGGCCTACTAGCTCCTTCTCTTAGCCGAAAAGGCCAGTGAATCTGCACAAATTAATTGAACTGTAAAGAGAGGACGAACAGTAAAAATTAATGAAGACTACAACTCCATTCATACGTACTCAAAAGAGTAAATAGCATACCAGGTAGAGATCAAGATACTCCAACTGAAGCTCTTTAAGGGTATTTTGCAGAGCAGGACGCACTCTCTCAGGAGATAGCTCCGTGCACCTTAATTCACACACACACGTACGTACCAATGATCTCATGAAAAAAATTATCAAAGGCGACGGTAAAATTAATCTATTTCTTCTTTGAAAGTGATATACTACCAAAGCTTGGACGTCACAAAGAGGTCCCTCCTTTCAAGGCCAGCGTGCATCGCCCTCTTTATTCCTTGGCCGACCTTAATTAAAAGAGTAAAACTTGTTTACATTTAAATTTAAAAACAAAACAAAGAAGTGAGAGATATAAACCTCTTTCTGATCACCATACTCCCAAGCTGTATCTATGTGCCTATAACCACCCTGCAGCATTCATGCAAGAGTATTTACTGGTCGATAACAAGTCAAGCTGTGCTAAATAAACAAAAAGCTGAGCTTATTTTTGTACAATAAAACACTGATTCTGATTAAAGGAATCACCTCAACGAGTGCAGTGACAACTGCGTGGGTGGCCTGAGACCCAGATCGCCATGTGCCGAGTCCAACGGCTGGGATTTTGTGGCCGCTCAAGAGCCGAAACGACTCCATATTCTGCCCTTCCGCCGTAAACGTGGCATGAGCCATTGCTATTCTCCTCTCCTCCTTGTTATTTTTGTCTCTCCAGCGAGAGCTTCGCCTCTAATAGACTGTTAAAGCCCTAGTAGTACTCAGGCAGAATATACAACGCGACGTGGCAGATTCCGGATACTCCGGAGTATGAGAAGGATATACACGCGGCGGCTGTAGGCGGAAGACAATCCATCTCGGAGCCGCGTGTCTGTGACTGTGTGCCAACCCCATCCTCCCTCACCGCACGTTTAGCTTCATATTTTATTTATGAAAGTCAATTTAATCATTTTTATTTTACTCATGAGGCCTGATGTTTATTAGTAGTATTATTTTAAAATTCTAAACCCGGGTTGCAAAGTCTTTGACTGGTGGACTGCCCGGGTTGATAGTGATACCTAACCTAAACCCCCGCTACAGCTTAGGCAAATGGAGTTCCATAACAATTCCGTTGACCAAAAAAAAAACAGAAAAAGAAGAATGTATGGGTTCCAACTTCCAACAAAAAAAAAAACTTATGGAATTATAGACTGATTTTGTAAGAGACCAAAAAAGAAAAAAGCTGCTTTTATTGGATTAAAGAAAGTGACCAATTAGTTTTTTATTAATCAAAATTTGTAACACAGACTGATTCATTTCCTCAGTGTGCAAATGACAATCGGTGAGAAAACATTCTCTAAACGTATTTGCGACCGCACGTACATATGTGCTATTAAACAAATGCACCACCAAGTACAAAGAGATAATACTTTATTGTTACCTTTTTGATTGTCGCATTGATATAAGTTTAGTTATATACTTTTGTTTTAATTATATAGCTTATGCATGTCCACGTCTGGAATCTCTATTTCAACTCGAAGTTAAAAATGGTAAAAGGATGAAAAAGAGGAAGATGCATCTCCTTTTTCATTTGTTTGATAGAATTAGAATAGCTTTCACGGTTCACATTATTTCCCATCTTATATATATATTAACATTTGTTTGCTAGCTATTAAATTATATTGACCCCCCACCTATTCTGTGATTAAGAAAATTTATCAAGACACAAATAACAATATTCCTCATCAGTTTGCTGATCATCATCATGGCCTATGCTACATAATTTGCATGCCATGATTTGACAACACATGAACCTTTAAAGATAATATTATATTTTTACTTGTTTTTTTTTCGATATGACTATTTTTTTTTGTTTTCACTCCGAGTTTATCGAGGAAAAATTATATGCAAAAGTGAAGTTATTAGTATGAAAAATGATTGCCACATACTTCAACTATACACTAACACATTGATCACAAATATAACCAATATAAATATCCTCTTAACTACTTGAACTATTATTATCACAGGAGAACATCCATAAACAAATATAGGTTATGTGTACAATACCATAAACATTAAATTTTGGTCGGAATCCGGAGTTGACCAATGTTAACCAGCATTGATTAATGTTGACCGGCGTTGACCAATGTTGACCAGAAAAAATATTCAAAAAAATATTTTTTTTTCTTTTTTCTTAATAATATTTTTTTGTTTTTATGTAGTTTTGACAAATAAATAAAAAAGATTAAATAATTTGTATAATTTCCTTACGAAAACAAAATAACAACAAAAAGTTATATAACCAAAAAATACAAGAAAATTATATACAAAAAAAAAATAAAAATTATATGACAAACAAAATTTGTGATATATCTAGTAACTAATTTTGTTAATACAGAAAATATACCAAAAATAATATAATAAAATTAAACCACCAAAATTTTATATGTAGTAGATTGTTTCATAAAACTATAACAAATACATACTTTTTCTTTTTAAAAATCATTTTTTATTTTGTATTTTTAAAGGTGGGAGTTTTAATTTTTTTTTTCTTTTTACTTATTTATAAGATTATGTCAATTGAAATATATCCAAGACATTACCAACTATTTATTTGTTTTTAATAAGAAAAACAAAGGAAGAAAATAATGAAAATTCTATTTATTTACATGAAAGACATATATCAAGAAGATAGTTAAAAAATAAAAGTTGATTTTTGTAAAATCAAAGGTTGACCTATTAAAAAAAAAAGTTGGCAATGCCTTGGATATATTTCAAATGACATAATCTTATAAATAAGTAAAAAAGAAAAAAATATTTAAAACTCCCCATCTTTGAAAATAGAAAACAAAAAAAATGATTTTTAAAACGGAAAGATATATATTTGTTATAGTTTTATAAAAAAAATCTACTACACACAAAATTTTGGTGCTATAGTTTTATTATATTATTTTTGGTATATTTTCTGTATTAACAAATTTTGTTTGTCATAAAATTTTTGATTTTTTTTGTACATAATTTTCTTATATTTTTTTGTTGTTATATTTTGTTTTTATAAAAAATATATGAAAACAAAAAAATTGTTATTTTTAGGAAAAAAAATTTTGAATATTTTTTCTGGTCAACACTAGTCAACGCCGGTCAATCCTGATCAACGCCGGTTAACCCTGGTCAACGCCGTATTCTGGCCAAAATTTAATATTTATGGTGTTGTACACATTACATATGTTTGTTTATGGATGTCTTTATGTTATGACAATAGTTCACGTAGTTAATATGTTATTTATATTGTTTGTATGTGTAGTAATGTGTTGGCGTATACTTCAAGTAGCTGGCAATCATTTTTCATTATTAATATTTTACTATTTTTCAAAAATTGGAAAGGACTTGACTAAAAAATTCAAAATATATTGCTGAAAACTGAAAACTTAATTTAGTATGTTAAAAAAAAAAAACATTTTGAAGAAGAAAAAAAAAAAAAAAAAAGAAAGGTATATTTAAAATTTGGAGTAAAGAAAGCTCAAAAATTGGTGTCGCTTAGGTAAAGAAAGGTGGTCAGAGAGTTCCGTTCCGTCGCTCTGGGCTTGTCACCGTCTTTCCATTTCCTAACTCATCACCTCTCTCTCTGTTCGTCGGACTTCTCTCATCACCTCTCTGACTCACCAGGTTCGATATTCTTTCTTGATTAAGCTCATATATTCCCAGTTTTGCTTTCGGAGATTCTCCTGCATTTAGGTTTCCAGTACTTGTCTATGGCTTCCCCCTCTAGGTTTTTTTTTTTTAATCTTTTCCGATAACGATGTCGAAGCGGGTGTTTTAGTCCGGCACGTCGGATTTTTGATTTCCTTTGAAACATTTTCACTCACGCACCTCTCGCCTAGTATCTATCTCGTCGCATGGTTCTTAGCTTGTTGTTGATTTCTCGAGCAATGTTGTCAATTTCCTTGTGTTGGATTGTTTGTTTTACTGGATTTGACAAATAAAAAACTCTGCGCTTTTGTTTTAGAATTTCCAGCTGATTGGGGTTTTGTGTGTGTGTGTGTGTGTGTTTAAGTTCCGTGGTGGCTTCTTCGCTACAGCTGACTCTAGTTGTATACATTGTTTTGTCTTGTGTTTTGAATGTCACCATCATGGAAACTTCTTATGTGATTCTGTAATTTTACATCAATGGCTCCTTAAGCTGCCTGTTTCATTCTATTTATATACTTGCATACCATGTGTTTGCAGTTTTTCCTCCCTTCTCTTGCGTTGTTGTGACTTTGTCTCTCTTGATTACATGCTTCATTACAATGTTGGCTCAATAGACCCGTTTCAGTTCATTGCAAGTACTGGATTTGTTTTACTCTGTGAATTATTGACATTCTAATCTTTTACCCAGCATGGTTCAACGGAGGGGGAAAGTTTCCTTCAGAAACCTGACGAAAAGTCAACTAGGTGGTGTTGTATTTGGCTGCACTAAGAATACCATCAAAGAATGTATGTCGAAACAGCTCTTTGGTGAGTCTTCTTCTTAAGCTTCTGCTCAATATAGCTGTTTGTTCACTGTTGTATGCTGATGCCCTTTATCTTTTTATTTCCGGCAATGTTTGTATCTATGATTCGGCTTTACTGTACAGCTTTTCATTTTATGTCTCTGGTTATTCAGTTTTTCACGTTGCTGGATGTTGTTAGCTTGTTAGCCGTGCTGTTTCTACTTTTATGTACATGCTTCCTGAATCCGCTGATGGTTTTGACAGGTTTACCCTACAACCACATTTCATACGTGCAGAAGATTGATATAGGTTTACCATTGTTTCTTTTCAACTATTCTGATCGTACACTTCATGGCATTTTTGACGCTGCTGGTCCTGGTCAGCTGAATATTGACCCTTATGGCTGGACCTCTGATGGTTCTGACAGAACTTCATATCCGGCACAGGTACCAGAGGGAGATTTCATCAGTTTCATGACTATGTTTTTCTATGATATATTGGATCACGTATGGTTTTCAGTAGGCATATCCCCTGCCGACCTTTTCCATAACCAGTATATGAATAATGGTCTTTAATGGTTTCGCAGGTTCAAATCAGTATGAGGTTACAGTGTGAACCACTTTCCGAGAAAAAATTTAAACCTGCAATTGCAGATAATTACTACAGTCCTCACCATTTTTGGTTCGAGCTCGATCATTTTCAGGCTAGTAAGCTGATATGTCTGCTAACTTCTTTTGCGGTGAAACCTAAACCACCCATGAATACATCAAACACAAGACAGATCTTTCACTTGATTGAAAAGAAAGAGAACAGTGATGAGATTAAGCCTTCGGAGAATGAACCAGTGGATAGCTTGGAAGTGCCACTCAGTTCTGTCATGGAATCTGACTTCTCAGCTGCGGCTTCCCATCCTGGTTTCTCTGAGAATCATCCAGACGTACACGACCCCAAACGAATTGATAAGGAATTTGTTCTTGAGAAACTGAAAGGTCTCGCCATTGGGCATGGCGAGAATAGTCTTATGAAAACTGTTGAACGAGCCAACATTCCCACCTGCAAGAACTTGGAAGACAGAGATACACTTGAAGAGGAAACATATTCAGAAGGGAAAAGTGATGGCAGTTCTCTTGTCTCATCTCTTCTTCCACATACAATTAGCCAGGTACGTTCACTAGGTCTCCAGTTATAATACCTGAAGACTTACTTCCTATACAAGTCTATGTGTAAATCTGTTAAGAGCAACACTTCTCCTATATTTATTCTCAGCGGATAACGGGAATCATAGACATTAATTCAGGAGAACTCCCAGTTCTCTCAGCCATAATATACAAGTTTTAGGCAACTGTCACGTCTGTTCCTGCTTTCTACTTATAACCATCTGAGCTGTCATTTATTAACTGTGTAGAACTGTCTGTATTAGCTATCATTTTGAAGGAATTGTTAAGAAGAAACTGCTCTAAGATAGCATCTGTTCCAAAAACTACTTCTTATTGATGATATATAGTTGACTGAGACTTATCATGTATCTAGGGCGTATAAAATTTAATGGGATCATATTGCATTTTGCAGTTGATGCATGAGGTGAAGGAACTCTGGGCATACGGGCTGGAAAATTCAACCAAGATGTGTTACTTGGAAGAGAAGCTGGTAAGATTTTGTTTACTGTTATTTGCATTTTGTGACATCAGTGATTTCCCACTGAGCTATCATAGTCTGTGCACTATAATCAGGCTTTGACGTGTGAAAAGTCTCCGTTTCAGTAGAAATAAATTCTGTCATTTTCAGTTAGATGTTCATTTCGATACCTCTTGTTTTTGGAACCCATAAGCTCAAAATTTCGTGGTGAAGAAACCATGACATGACTTTTCGATTTTTGGTATTTCAGGACGAAGCACACAAGGAAATTCATAGATTGAGAGAGCGGTGCAGCATGCTGGAGTCTATATCAGGTTCTTTAATCACCAAAGCTGGTGATAGTGAAAGGGAGATCCATTCACCTGATGATTCAAACTTAGATCCAACGGAGGCAATTCTTCTGTTGGGCGGATTCGATAAAGATTCTGAAACATGGTTGTCATCAGTGGTTTCATACTTTCCATCCAGGAATGTTGTAAAGGCTCATAGTTCAACGAGTTGTATCCGTTCAAATGCTTCAGTGGCAAAATTGGATGATAAAATCTACGTCTTTGGAGGTGATGATGGTGGCCGTGGCTGGACCAACACAGGTATGCCCTCTCTTTTCTTTATCTTTTTTTTCTCTCAAAATGTGTTAATTATTTAGTGCATTAGAGCCTGTATAAGGCTCATCTATAAACCTTTCAGATTTTCTTAACAAACATCCAAAACAGAAATTGGTTAGCCAAATCATACTACTGTGGCTTTCAGCAAATTACGGTGAAGTGAGGTGTATCGATTTCATGCACTTCACTTCAGCTGTGTGTATTTTCGCTTCTATTTCTATCTAACCAATATTTAAACCTGACCTTTGATATATGTTTTGCCTCTTCCTTTTTTTTTTTTGGTTGAAGTTGAATCATATAACCAGACTGATGGCCAATGGAGCTTGTACCCCTCCTTAAATGAGCGAAAAGGAAGTTTAGGTGGAGCCACTTTGGATGGAAAAATATTTGCAATTGGAGGCGGGAATGGAACGCAAAGTTTTTCAGATGTTGAGATGCTTGACCCAGATATTGGGAAATGGATCATAACAAGGTCAATGGCAAAGGAGGTAGATGTTCTTCTCAATTCGCGTGACGTATGGTGATCATTGTTCTATTCTCTGGCTTAACATTGTTCTGTGATCTCAGAGATTTGCAGTTGCATCTGTGGAGCATAACGGTTCAATTTATGCTGTTGGTGGTTTTGATGGCACTGAGTACCTGAAGTAAGAACATTAAATACTTCATTTATGCTTTTTTGAGTTCTTTCCCAATCTTGACACTGAAATATGAAGCTAACAAGAAAGAGATTATTGGAACTCTCTCTCTCTCTCAAACAGCACAGCTGAAAGGTTTGATCCTAGAGAGCACTCGTGGATGAATATTGCATCGATGAAGTCAAGAAGAGGCTGCCATTCTCTTGTTGTTCTGAAGGAAAAACTGTAAGCTTCTTCTCACCATTCTTTTCTTCTTTGAATGATAGAACAATTTAACAAAGCACCCTACAACATTTACTCACTTACTAACTAGAATAATATCATTTGTATGTTTCTGTTTAGACGTGAATTTTGTTTTTCGTTTTTATGTAGTGTTTACGTTGACAACAAATTAACAAAGAAATGTTGGTTAAGATGTTTAAGGTTGTCTTCTACATCTGCACTTTTGCAGATATGCGATTGGTGGGTATGATAGTGAGACTATGGTATCAAGTGTTGAGGTCTATGATCCAAGGAGAGGGACATGGATCACTGGAGAACCGATGAAGGAGTTAAGAGGATATTCAGCAGTTGCAGTGGTTAAAGACTCAATATATGTCATCGGAGGATACAAAGGGGAAGGAGAAGACATATTAGACACTGTACGAGTACGATTAGTTCTGAACTTTAAACAACAGTTAGCATAATCAGACAGACCGTTTAACCTTGATCATGTGTGTGTTTACAGGTGGAGTGTTTCAAGGAAGGTGAAGGATGGAAAAACGTGCCTTGTTCCTCGATTGGTAGGCGTTGCTATCTATCCGCAGTGGCTTTGTAAATGAAAACTTTGAAGCTATTTTCATTGGTGGCTGTAAGACATGATGAACTCATGAGAGACGGAGAGCCATTCATATGCCGTTAAGGGTTAGGAGCACTACGTTTTGGGAAATAGTTTACTTAGCTAAGTAGAAGCAAAATGGAAAAATAGATTTGCTTCTGTAGGGAAAAAAACATCTTGTCTTGGTAACCAATTTGGTTCGTTCGGGTTCAATTGGCAGCCAATTTTTAAACCGTAGTCATATTAAGATTCCTCTCAACTGAGTCAACTCAAAGAAGAGAGCACAAACGCAACGTATCACAAAAAAAAAAAAAGCGTTTAAAACAGTCTCACGTACGAAATAGTGAAAATACGATACGAGGAAGCAACGATGGACTTGGGCCGAAGCGAATAATTAAAAAGGGTTTCAACCTCAAGGATAAAACGGGAAATTCAAGAGTGGTCTTACACTTCTTTATCCGCTTTACTAAAAAAAAAATTGGCATCGAGTGATAGAGAAGAAGAAGAAGAAGATGCCGTGCCTCAACCTCTCAACGAACGTTAACCTCGACGGTGTCGATACATCTTCCATCCTCTCGGAAGCTTCCTCCACCGTCGCCAAAATCATCGGCAAGCCTGAGAATGTAATCTCTCTTTTTCTCTCTCTCGATTTTAACTTTTTAAAATTCGTTTCCTTCTGCTCCATCGTTGTTCAAAATTGTGTGTTTCATCCTTTATTTTCTCGTGTGATTATCCTTGTGTGCGAGTTGATCTCATTCTTCGATTGTTTTTTTCGTCATATAATGAAACCCTAAGTAATTTAAGTTTATGATCTGTGCCCATTGTAACCTTCTATTTTATCAGTCGTTCACTTTTCTTGACTTGGTTGTAATGTACAGTCGTGATGTTCTTTTCGTATGTAACAGTCTTGTTCGGCCAAATCGATTGCAAAATTGGATGTGGGGGTTGTTTTTTTGTATTTTTTTACCACAATGTCTCTAGGCTATTGCTGACCCCTTGTAATTCTCATTGCTCAAGTTGTGTTTTCAAAAGAGAAACAAAAATATTGGTCTGCGTTGAAGATTGCTTGGTTTATATTAGTGATGTTTAAATCTTTTTCTCCTGCTGTGTTCTTTTTTTTTTAAGATCATTATCTGACTGCACTATTTTGTTGTTGTTGTTGTTGTTGTTGTAATTTGCAGTATGTGATGATTGTGTTGAAAGGCTCAGTGCCTATGGCATTTGGTGGGACCGAGGATCCTGCAGCTTATGGTGAATTAGTCTCTATCGGTGGCCTTAATGCTGATGTGAACAAGAAGCTAAGCGCTGCTGTTTCCGCCATTCTCGAGACTAAGCTATCAGTGCCCAAGTCTCGATTCTTCCTCAAGTTTTATGACACCAAGGCAAGCAATTCTTTCCCTGAAAACTTGTTTTGTTTGGTGGAGTAACATAACATAATCAAAATGTCATGTGATGAGTTCCGTCGTCCATGTCTCATTTTCATTGTTCGTTGTCTCTCTAGGCCCATCAAAGTCAAGAATATGCACAGTGTTTACACGCTTTACACCAGCACTACTAGGTCACGAATAGGGAACAATTACATCTTTTGTGTGTAAGTTCATCATAAGACAGACCTATAAACAATTAGATCAATTGCAGAAACTGTTTCCACAATTCTAAACCAATCTTTACACCCACACTATTGTTTGTTTTGAGTTATATACGAGGTTCTACTTATCTAAATCTGTTCTCTAACGGGCATCATCTCATCTAGAGTGTTTATGCCTTATGACCTACCTGATATATCAAATCACACATTTCTTTTCTCTTCTGGTTCTTCTTGCAGGGATCCTTCTTTGGTTGGAACGGGGGCACTCTCTAATTCCGTGGCAGGTGAGAGATAAATGTGATTGCCTTGCAATGTATGAACGTATTTTATTGCTTCTATGAATCTACTCTCATCGATCAAGTAACTCTTGAACTATTTCTCGTTGTAAACATGTCTTAACGTTTGGTGGAGTTGCATTAAGAAATAACAGTTATGTTTTATGATGCTATTTTGTAGTATTAGAGTGAAAAATGGTTTAAGAAGTTTATCATTTCTACCGTTGGTTAGATCATCATAAGTCAATTAAGGTCGGAAGTGTAACACTACTGTGTTATCGGTAACCCTCTTCTACTTGTACTATGACGGCATTGTTTAACATTTATTAAGGAAACTTCCTATCACTGGAACATTAATGGTCAAATGCACTTAGCTTAAGTAATTAAGAAGAACTACATTAGAATAATGTGTAAACTAAAAATTAAATACAGCAAATGGTCACTTTAATTTAAAAATGGATCATCTATCAGATGAAGCAAATAGAAAATCAAAGTTGAAATACGCGTAACTGTAAACCTATAAATACACAACACTAGGCGAGCGTTGAATAGGTGGAAAAAACGTCTCCATCTTCAAATCGATCGTGTCCCATTCCTGGTCTTGGATCTCTTCATCTCGAAAATAGAATGGTGTCCACAGATCCCCATGTGCTCCCGGTTCCCACCACCGCAACGGCCACCACAACTCAGCCACCGATCGTTACCGCTGTGGTGGAGTCGCAGCCTCCAGCCGTCCGTGCCTTCGTCAACGGCGTAACCGAAACGGTTCGTGGTAGTCTATCTCGTAGCCGTCCGTGGTCAGAGCTCCTCGATCGATCCGCCTTTACCAAGCCTAAATCTCTCGCCGACGCCGCGACGCGATTCCGGAAGAACTCTTCTTATTTCAGGGTGAATTACGTCTGCATCGTCGCTCTGATCCTCGGATTCTCTCTTCTCGCCCACCCATTCTCTCTAGTCCTCCTCGTATGCCTCGCCGCTTCTTGGCTCTTCCTCTACCTCTTCCGTCCAGCGGATCGTCCTCTTATCCTCTTCGGACGATCATTCTCCGAATACGAAACTCTCGGCGGCCTGATCCTCTCAACGATCGCCGTGATCTTCTTCACCAGCGTTGGATCTGTACTGATATCAGCTCTCATGATCGGAATAGCAACAGTCTGTGTCCACGGGGCGTTTAGAGCTCCCGATGATCTCTTCCTCGACGAGCAAGATCCTGCCGCCGCGGGATTCCTCTCGTTCATCGGTGTCCCCACGACCTCCTCCGCCGCCTCCTCAGCCCCTTCCCCCATATAATAAATAATAAGCTACCGTTCTCAGAATCTGGGATTTTTTTTTATCTTGTTTAGAAATTTACTTGACGGTGGAGGGAGATAGATTGTTGTCAATGTAAATTTTCTCTGTGAATCTTTTTCGCCATTGTTGTTGCCATGTAATTTTTAAATTTCATTCAACAGAACAGATCGATCTTTTGAAATACTTGGGCCAAGTAGAAGCAATTGTTAAAATAAAAGCCCAAAGTTAAAACGACGCGACTGATACATGTATTATTATTTTCGGCCCATATAATTTTCAACTTTCCCGCCTCTCTCAGATCTTAATTTTCATTTTTTTTGGGGGAAAAAAAAAAAAAATAAAATTAGAAAAAGAATAAATTTCAGCACTCATCATCCTCTCATGGCGTCGGCGTGCGGTAGATAGAGGAAATACTGAAGAAATCAGGAAGTGATGTTCTTGGAATCGACAGAATCAGATAGAATAACAAACGAATCGAGGAAAAGTTCGAAACCCTAGAACTGAAGATATGTCGACGTGGCAGTTATTTCCCGATTCCAGCGGCGATGGTTTCCGGTGGGAAGTCGCTGGCCGGATTCTTCAGTCCGACTCCGATGATTCTACTCCAAATCAGGCGCTCGACTCCTCAGCTCCCCTACCTTCCATGCCCGATCTCTTGCTTCAAGGTGATTCAACATTTTTTTTTGTTTTTTTTTTTTAATAATATTTGTGGGTTATATATAAAGATAAGGATAGGGCGCGGAGATTAAAAACTGTGATGTTTTTGGATGCTCCCAAAGGATGCTCGAAGCTTATAGAACGGGAAGAATCCATGGGCATGCCTTGCGAAATCCCAATGTTCAGGACTGGGCTGGGGAAGTCTGTACCTCTAAAAGAGTCTTCGATTGCTAGAGCCAAATCCCTTTTAGCAGATGACAATGTTGCCTCCTCCTATTCAGGTCCACTCGATTCCTTCATAACGCCCCTTTTTCAATAAAGCACATCTGTTGTTCGATTAATGTTTTTGGATGTGATTCATTCAGGTTGTTTCTTAATTTTCTTCAGTTATCACATAATGTTTGTAGACATTCCTCTTGAATGTTCCCTGTTCTTTAGATTTGCAGAACACTTATAGTTCAAATCCCCAAATGCGAGCAGTGGATACACCTGGAACTTTGCCTATGTTCACGACGGCTTTAGGCAAATCTGTCCCACTGAAAGAATCTTCAATTGCCAAAGCTTTGTCCATTCTTGGGGGTGATAAGATGAATGACTCAGGTGTGTTTTTATCTCCTCTTCTCTAAATTCCTGTTTCCAGTACGCTTGACTGCACATTTATATCTTTCAACTTTTTGTTGTTGTGCTATTCTATTCAACTTCCGGTTTAATTCTTTGTGGTTTGTGATCTCCAAGCTGAACACTGCTTTTTTTAGTTCGGTTGTTATCACCTGATAGTGAACAATTAATCAACAAAACCATGTTGCTTTTAAAGGGAATGACTACTAACAATGACTTTACAGTTGATTGTGCAGCCAACGTTCTTCCCAGGGAGAGTGGGTTTGGTGCTCCCAACTCATTTTTCCAGACAGCTTCTAACAAGAAGGTTAATGTATCTTCTGCCGGTTTGGCAAGAGCCAAGGCATTGCTAGGACTAGACGAAGATGATTTGAATGAATTTACGCACGTGAACCAGTCGTCTTCTTCCCACCACCAACATGAGTGGTCTGGATTAAAAACGCATGAGGAATTTGATGCTCTAGCGGTTCACGATCATTCCAGAACTCCAGGAAAATTTGAGGATCATGTTTCAGGGAAGATGTCTGAAATCCTAAATCCATCTTTAAAGGTTGCTCCAACAAAGTTTCAGACTGCTGATGGAAAATCATTGTCAGTGTCAGCTGAGGCATTGAATCGTGCCAGAAATCTTCTTGGGGATCCTGAATTAGGGGCTTTCTTTGATGATGTAGCGGCAGCAGGTGATCAATTTGTTACACCACAGAAAGATGAAAAGTTAGGTGATATTGCTATAAACAGTGGAAGCGCCAATACAGTTTATACTGCTCATGAAGAAAAAACAAGCAACAAACATACGTCAAACAGTTTTGTATCTCCTCTTCGGTCATCTTCAAAGCAGTTTAGATCAGTGAAATTGGAGAACCTACCTTTAGGGGGTAATTTGATCAAGAAATTTGATGCGGCTGTTGATGAGGCAGACTGTGCTCTGAATATCACCAAACTTGCTACACATGGACTATCAAATAACAGGCCTTTATCATCAGATATGGCTGTGAACAATTCCAAGGAAAACGGTTTCAATCGAAGAGCTAAGCAGTTTGGAAGGCCAGCCGACCAGCCACTTGTCGATATAACAAATCGCGGTATAGCTTATGCAAACAATAAACAAGACAGTACCCAAAAGAAAAGGCTGGGAAAGACAGTCTCCGTTTCTCCTTTTAAAAGGCCAAGGATTTCCTCCTTTAAAACTCCTTTAAAGAAAAATGATCTGCATGCTTCAAGTGGTAAAATATTCAGGAATATGTATATGATTTTCTTTTTATTTAACAAATGTTATGTTAAGTTATTTGACTGGCTCTCAGATTTATAATTTTTTTGTGTCCTGTCTATTTTCAGGTTTATCTGTCGTATCTTCTGATACACTTAGTTCCAAAAAGGTGCTTTCGACAAGATATCCAGAAAGGTTTCCAAGAGTATATATAAAGGATTATTTTGGAATGCGTCCAACAGCTACGACCAAGGTAAATCTTTTGTCCCTTTCACGTGTTCCTGAGTTGTATATCCCTTTTAATTTTATTAATTCAAACACACTTATGATGTGGATTTAGATGGATTATGTGCCAGACCATGTCAGGAGGATCAAATCAAGTAATGCAGATAAATATGTATTCCGTGATGAGTCTTCCTCAAACATGGTTGGAGCTGAAACTTTTCTTCAAATGTTGTCTGAGTCTGGTGCTTCCTTACAACATGCATCGAGAAAGTAATTTCTCTGTCTCTTGTAATGTTTCAAGTTACCTATGTTATCTGTTATTATGTCAAAAAATGTCTGTGACCGTTTAACTAACTTTTGTGATTCTCACTTTATTAGATAATTCTGTATCTAGTAACTAACTATCTATCACTATATATGCACTAGGTGGGTCACTAATCACTACAGGTGGATAGTCTGGAAGCTTGCATGCTACGAGATATACTACCCAGCAAAATGCAGAGGAAAATTTCTGACAGTCACCAATGTTCTGGAGGAACTAAAATACAGGTTTTCCAGTCTCACGATACATTTCGTTGTTATTTAAGCTCGTGCAAAGTCTAACATGGTAAATCTACCAACATAGATATGAGAGAGAGGTCAATCATGGTCATTGCTCTGCAATCAAGAGGATCCTGAGTGGTGATGCTCCAGCTTCTTCAATGGTGGTGCTATGCATATCAGCTATCAATCCAAAGACCAACAATGATTCTCAGGAAACACATGGTTCTGATAGTTGCAGCAATGTGAAAGTAGAACTCACTGATGGGTGGTATGAAAATGAAATTGCTAGTGTTGTTTTGTTACCTGTTTTCTTGTCTCCTTCCTAAGATTTTTTTAATTTAAAATCACAGGTACTCGATTAATGCTGCTCTGGATGTGGTGCTAACAAAGCAGCTGAATGCTGGAAAATTGTTTGTTGGGCAGAAGCTTCGAGTAAGTTATTTTCTTGCAAGGTTTAAATTTTTGTTTTACAAAACATTTATTTGGTTAGATCACTGACTTACAGCATGCTTACGTTCTTATCTATTATCTGAAGATCCTCGGGGCAGGACTTTCTGGCTGGGCTACCCCAACATCACCTCTTGAGGTTTCTTAGACATTGAGTTTATAAGATTTTTTGAAACCTTCCTATGTTGGTTTCTTCATAGTTTCATATAACCTAACTTTCAGGCAGTAACTTCAAGTACAATCTGTTTGTTGTTGAATATTAATGGGACATACAGAGCTCACTGGGCAGACCGACTAGGATTCTGTAAGTAGCTTTAAACCTCACTACATCCTTTGAGTTGCTTATTTCATAGTGGTTTTGTGCTTTCATATTTTGTTTCTTTATATTGATTGCCTCTTGATCTCTTCTTCAAGGTAAAGAAATTGGTGTCCCTCTAGCTTTCAACTGTATCAAGTGCAATGGGGGTCCTGTGCCTAAAACGCTAGCTGGAATCACACGAATATACCCCATACTATACAAGGAAAAGTCAGTATAATGTGTGCTTGTTAATGCAACTTGGTCTCCTCTATGCTTTTTCTATGACTTATATATTCTTGATACATACAGATTAGGTGAAAAGAAGTCAATAGTTCGATCAGAGAGAATGGAAAGCAAAATTATCCAGCTGCATAATCAGAGGCAAGTTTCTTAGTTGCCGAATTTCCATCACAACTGTAGAGAGCAATCTTTAGTAACATTTATGTGATCAATTTGGCATATGCATCTCTTGTCTAAGAAGTGTCATGATTAACTCATCAAAGCTAGAACAGTTTGTTACATACAACAATATTATGTTTCTAAGGGGCTTTGGTTTATTCGTATATAATAGGAAATACGCCAACAACCGACCCAACAACCGACCCAAAGATTGCAGCTCCTCATGGTTTATTCTCATTCTCACCTTCCTTTTTTCCTGTTTCCTGTTTCCTTTAGGCGCTCAGCTGTTGTTGAAGGTCTTATGTGTGAGTACCAGAGAGGAATCAATGGATTTAACAGCCAGAACGACACTGACAGCGAAGAAGGAGCCAAGGTCTATAAGCTGTTAGAGACAGCTGCTGAACCTGAAATCCTAATGGCAGAAATGAGCCCGGAGCAGTTGACATCTTTCACTACATATAAAGCAAAATACGAGGTAGAATATTAATTGCGTTTTCTTCATAAATCAATTACACTAATTAACTGCTTCACTCTGAACCTCAGGCAGCAAAGCAAATGAAGATGGAAAAATCAGTAGCAAAAGCTCTGGAAGATGCGGGCTTAGGTGAAAGAAATGTCACCCCGTTCATGAGGATTAGGCTTGTTGGACTGACGAGCTTAAGTTATGAAGGTGAGCACAATCCAAAAGAAGGCATAGTAACAATCTGGAATCCTACAGAGAAACAGGTATATTCAAATGCCTAAATCTGAATTTTTCATGCACAATTTAAAAGAAGGCACTTCGTCAAATGGCTCATATTTTTACACGAACCTTGTCCATATGAGCTTAGATGGAACAGTGAGTTCTAAATATAAGCTTAATGGAATTTCTGTGGACTGATGTTCATATCAGAAAATAGTTACCATCAGTGTACTGTTGAATTATAAGCGTCATCGATTAGCTTGAGCAACCTTTTTCTTGTAGAGATTCATAAAACAGTTTATTATTATTGTCTACTACTGCTGTGACAGAGAACCGAGCTGACAGAGGGAAAAATATACATAATGAAAGGGCTAGTACCAATGAACTCAGATTCAGAAACACTTTACTTACATGCCAGAGGGTCAAGCTCAAGATGGCAACCTTTGTCTCCAAAAGCTTCTGAAAGTTTTCAGTAAGTTGTTTCGTGGACTCTCTTTCGTAGAAACACTGGATTCTATCTCATTAATGTGTTTAATTCCCTGTGTTTCAGGCCCTTTTTCAACCCACGTAAACCAATATCTTTGTCAAATCTTGGTGAAATTCCTTTTTCAAGGTTTATTCTCAATCCAAGCTTTTGATAAACACTCTTGATCACACTTACTTTGCTAATTTATACCCTAACAACTCTGATTATGTCCTTCAGTGAATTTGATATCGCTGCGTACGTTGTGTATGTTGGAGATGCATACACGGATGTTCAACAAAAGAAGCAGTGGGTGTTTGTGACAGATGGATCCACCCAACATTCAGGGGAAATCTCAAACAGCCTTCTTGCTATAAGCTTCAGCACCCCAGCCATGGATGATATCTCGGTTCCCCACATCAGCCAAAATTTGGTTGGATCCGTGGTATATGGACAAATTTTAATCTTGTCTAGTTTTACACGGAGAGAGAGGCACCAAAACAATTTTAATTTTTGAAAAATGTTTGTGGGTCTCAACTTGTGGCAGGTTGGATTCTGCAATCTAATAAAAAGAGCAAAAGATGCGAAAAACGAAATGTGGGTTGGTGAGGCAACAGAGAACTCAGTCTACTTCATAAACGCAGAAGCTGCATACTCGTCTCACCTCAGAACTAGCAGTGCCCATATCCAAAAATGGGCTAAGCTCTCTTCTTCCAACTCCGTGCGTTCTCTTCAATTTCCTCTTTCTATAATTGTTCTGTTTAAAAAGATTAGATTATTTTTTGGGTTTGCGTATATTATTAATTTAAACCATCTTGTTTTGCTCTATTTCAGGTCATCCATGAACTTCGGCAAAGAGTCCTATTTATAATCGGTGCTTGTAAATCACCATCATGCTGAAGGTGAATTATACATCTATCTTCTTAAATTTTGTTATTAAGTCCTAAGTTGTCTAACCTTGCTGATTGCTGGATGTATATATTATAACCACTATGCGACATAATTTTGGTATAAATAAACAAATCTTCTTTACGTAGTCGGTAGTCCTAGTATCAATCAGGTGTAGTCAAAAATTAGGATCGGTTATTTGATCAAATTTTTGTTTTTTTTTTTATATATTGAAAAAAAGTCACATCAAACATAAATGAAATGATGACAAAAAAGGTTTCATTCATTTAAATTTTCACAAAAAATGGTAAAGCAATTGATTCCAGACATCAGGAACTCCAGGTACACACCAATGGGTACAATCTGAATACGATGCCGGATTATCCAACCGGTCTTTGGTTAGAGGTTCCCAGAATTTCCGGTACACCGATGGATGACCATCTTTACGATACTCAGACAACTGAGTGATGTTTATAACTGAAACCTTTGGTCCCAGTCTCTCTAAAACTCTCTTCACCATCCTCATTGTCTGAATGTCTGACCCACTTCCCCAATAACTCTCTTCCTCTATCGGTTTCTTCTCCCCGTAGCAGTTTCCTTCGCTTCCCGGGCTCCACTCTCGGCTCCTGACCAGTTCCATCAGCTCGTTTTAATGCGGAACAAACGACTAGAATCAATCAATCATTTTGATGGGATAAGTAATTTTGTTACCACTGATGCGTAGGGGACATTGTGACAAAGAAAACCCGCTTTTTCTTTGGATCGACATTGTTAGCAATCCAATCAGCCCAAGCATTCATCGCCATCTCCATTCCCTCTGCTCCTTTCACCTCCTCGCATGACCCTTTTTCTTCGCTGCTCCATCTTTAGTTCAAAAAAATATGCAATGAGTAGCCAAATTTTTGTTTCTTCCCCGTATAAAAGAAAATGATGTGTATATTACCTACTTACCTGATCTTGACTGGGTCTTGCCTCCACCATAAGTAGGTGTTGAAGATTAAGATATCAGCATGTTGCCACTTTGATGCATGCTTAAGAACTGAATCAGGTCGTATAATCCGTTCGTCCAATCTGTGATTTACAGGGTCATCAGAATTCGATTCCACGAGCAACGGTGCCCAGAGAAATTCCACCGTGGCATTGTAGTCCTGCGAGTACATACACCAACCAGAAGTAACCAAAGGCACCAAAACCCCCGGCACAAAGAGGCAAAAGAAATGTGTGTGTTTGCTTATTATTATTATTTACCTCAGCCCTGAAAATGGTGAGGTGAGCGTTGGGAGACATAGACTGCTTGTCACGTGGAATTACAGACTGTAACAGACAAACCATTGATATCCATTGGCCTCTGTTTAATGAGTCTCCAACAAACATCAATCTCTTTCCCCTCAGCTTCTCCCACATTTCTGTCACATTCCATCTACCACAGATAGATAATTTGTTTGGTGGAATGAAACCACAGTGTAGAACACACACAAAACAATTAGCACCCGGATCATCAATTCCGATATCTTGTACTTATTTTTGCAAACAATACAAATTGACAACAAGGTATTCGATATGTTTCACTCCATTCTTCATTTGATCAAAATCACTAATCCACAGAAACATAGACTTACAAAAACAGCAAAAACTCAAACAAGGAGGAGCAAAGTGATTTGACCAACCTGTTCAAGTTGCAGGAATGAGGTTGCCATCTCCAATGCTGATAATCCAAATCCTTCCTGCCGTGCTTCTGACAAGCCAACTGGTCAGACATGTAAGGGCAGTCAGATTCGGTGTGCAAAGGGTAGGATGAATTATCAAAGACCCATTTCCCAGAGAAGACATCACAATGATCCTCCTCCTTTGGTCCTTGATTAGAAAGGTCTTCTTCTTCTTCAACGTAGGGGTCAACCAATCTGATGTTCTTCCCACTGTACTCTTTCGTGGAGTTGCATCTGCTGAATCTATCCAAAACCTCTGCATTTAATTCAAAACACACAGAATCATGGTTACCACAATTTGTAAGCAGCAGAGGAACTAGGAACTAAGTTGGAAATCAAAATCAGAAGAAGAAGAAGAAGAAGGAAGAGTTACCAAGAGGAGCTCCCAAGTTGTTGTTATTGGAAGGAAGATTAGGCTTGACGAAATTGAAAGTGGAAGAAGAAGAAGCTTGACGGAGATTTTGAGAATGACTGGTCGTGGCGGCGTGGAAGTGGATCTGCTGAATGGTACGCTCGTTGAAGAGAATCATAACGGTGACGACGAGCATAAAGAGAAGACCCGCTAGTGGAAGCCGACTCTTCTTTCTGCTGCTCCATCTCTGCGACATCGGACACTTTTCTCTTTTAGGAGAGATGATGAAACTACTAAACTCAGAGAGTAACTAAGAGATCATCAACTTGCTTTCTTCTTCTTCTCCAAAGCTCTGGATTCGCGACTTGGTATAATAAGTATTTGGAGGAGTTACGATTCTCTCTCTCTCTCTCTCTCTCTCTCTCTCTCTCTCTCTCTCAGCACAAAAAGCTTTTTATTAATTTTTTTTTTAATTAGCAGCCGCCCCAATTGGCTGGTTTTGACGTTATTTACCAGATCCCTATCTTTCTCCAGTTCTCCTCTCTGTATTCATTCAATTGAAATTGAATCCTTCGACCTCTGAGCTGTCTTTTATATTATTTCTTCTTTGCTACCGCTCCTTTCGTTTTTTCTTTCATTAAAAAAAAAACAAAAAAAAAAATGGGAAGCATTCTCTCATGTTTATGTATGCAGCAGCAACACAAAGCTTCTTCCAAAAAGTAGAGAGTAATCATGTTTCAGATTTTTGCTCTTTAATCATTTTAGTCCATTCCTATAATAAGACTGAACTTTTTTTTAATGAAATTTTTTAATAATTTATTTTGTTATTTATAAAGGTTTGTGATTAAAAAATCGGTTTGCTTATATTATAATTTTTGTATTTTAAAAATGTTTATTGGAAACCTGTCAATAAAACATTTGTATGTAATGAATAAAATTTTTTAAACCTTTGTCAATTAAACGGAACTGTTATATATTTTATTCAATTTGATTTTTGATAAATATTTTAACTCGTGCTGGAAAAGTTTTTTGATAAAATTTGTAGTTATATAGATTTTATTCAATTAGACTTTTAAAATCTTAGTTGTTATATATATATATATATTTTTTTTTTTTTAAGTACGAATTAGTTTTGATTCTAATAGATTTTTTTTTTACTTTTCTACAATTTATTTTATTTTATGTATCCCAATTTTCGTTTTTCAATTAATTAATTATATTTATTTAATTAATTAATTTTAATTAAGATTTTTAAATAGCAATTAAATGTAATTTTTTACACATTTTAATGTTAATTTCATATTTGTACTTTCCAATTAATTAATATAGTAAGATATCTACAACTTTCTAAACATCTACACTATTGACTCTTTTTAAAATCCCTCATCTCATCTCAACTCAACGAAATGCTTTGTTTTTTTTTTACCATACATTACTACTACCCCTAGTTTTAAGTATCAAACAAAGTGAAAACAATACAACAAATCAAACTGAGACAAATAACAAAATAATAATAGTACATATTTCTTTTTTACAATTGGAAATGCAAAGATGGGATCACAATGTATATTGATGCAAGAGGCAAAAGTAGGATTCTAGGCCTCCTAAGTTAACCGAAAGACATATATATATTTTCTTCCTCACAATCATGAATTAAGGTTTAATCGATCAGGTAGGCTTCCCAAAATGTTAAAAAGAAGAATAAAAAAAAGCTTGAAACTTTGGGAAGAATTGATAAATAGAAAGAGTAAAATAATAATAACCAAAAGGATGGCTAGAATTTATCGACTCGGACGCCATTTCTTAAAACCTCGTAAGCATCTCGGTTCCGGCTCTTCTTCATTCCGGCAGTGAAATAGACCTTTGATGCATCTGCGGATATGCTTGTCACTTTAACCCATATCATAACTTTTGTCTTGATTCCTTCCACCTCTGCTAACTTGCCTTTCTCAAGGTGTCCTGTTACCGTTGTGGCGAATTTCAAGACTGATGAATCCTTGTACCCAACTTCACAGATGGTTGGGATCATAACAGTTAGTCTCTTGCTCTGTTCATCGAACTCATAGTTTGTGGCATCCTCCGGGAAGATTCCCACGGGTAGATCATACTCTTTCAGTAACTCAGGCAACGGCTTCTGCATTTTCCCTGGGGAATGAAATTAATTGGAATGTCAAAAAATGTTGAAAGATTAGAAGCTGTTGTGTGCGTCGCAAGAGTGATCATGCAAACCTTTGATTTTGTTGACCAACCATTTTGTTCCTCCTTCAATGCTCGTTGACACCGACTGGAATGTTAATAGAGAAATATTCATTCAGACAAAAGAAACGTGTCTAACTGATGAATAATGTATGTAATAATCGCAATGACAAGAACAAGCATGAAGAAACATCACGATGTGAGAAGATATACAGATTGTAGCATTTGCAATTTTTGAATGAGTTTTTCAAAGATATCATCGTTTGTATAGTAGTAGATGTTCTTCCTTACGTGGCATGATGTATCGATAAAAAGACCTCAAACTCTAGGATACCAAAATGACGACAAATGCGACTCTATCGGAACAAAGACACAACAATATAATGGATAAGGCCGGGTAGGGTAGCAAGCAGAGATGAATAAGATTGTAGAGAGAATATATATATATGTGGATAGGGATCGCAACAGAGGAAGAAGAAGAAGACGTACGTTGAGATCGGTACCGACGGAGTCAAACTGCTTATTGGCCTTCTGGCCTATCCAATAGGATCCAACCTTGTTGAAGATCTGATCCATTCTTTATCAAATCAAGATCACACGGCCCTCCCCCCAGAAGAAGAAGAAGAAGAAGAAGAAGAAGAAGAAGAAGAATTAGAACAAGAAAAACAAACGACGACTTTCTTTTCTTCTCCCGGGAAGAACTTTTGGAACCAAAAACTCGCAAGCACCGTTGGTTTGGATTCTCGTTATGTTTTTATTTATGCACTATTCTTTTAAGCCAATTAACATATGACACGTGTATTGTTAGCTATTATTTTGTATCCCGTGTATGTTGTTTGTACACTATATTATTTGTCGAAGCATCTCTGTATCCAAAAAATGTACTTGCCTATCACTACTCCTTGGGACCGTCATTGAATGCTGGAATTATGATGATATATCCTAGTTACAAGTAAAACTTACAACACAAGCCCTGGAACCTGAACATCCACATGGCACAAGATAATTAATAATCCAATTAATATCGATGACGGTCTTATGTGTGAAATTGGGGTTACCTACTACTTCCTCTTTGTGCATTCCACTCCAGAGTCGATCTTATTCTTAATCAAGCCAAGATAATAAAACCAAAGCCTAAACTCCCCCACCTTAACAACTATATATAAAGCTTTAATTACTATTTTTTGTTTTGGCCAACATTATTAAAGCTTTTAATAATCTTTGATATTTATTCTTCTTTGAGCCGTGATATTTTACAAGAGAGGCCCTACATTGTACATATTCTGACGTGTAAATTGTCTCGGATAAAGACAAGTAACCATTTTGAAACAGCACACGCCCTTTCACGAAGCTACTCGCCACTCTTATCTATGTAAATGTTTGTATCAGTTTTACGTCTCCATCTGAAACAAACTTCGAGAGCCACGCCACGCCACGCCACGGATGTTTCGTTTTCCCTCTCCCTCTTTGTTGTATGTTCATTAAAGGCCACACAAATACTAAAACCTTTCATTAAAAGGGTTTGGACCATTCAATCTTATGTTCTAGATAGTAGGCTTCGTGTTTTTGAAAATATCTAAAATCTATCAACCAGAAACAAAATGCAAAAATCGACTCTATCCAATTTCCTATGTGGTCAAAATACGCGTCACAGACTTTTTTACACGTATAACTTATGTTGTAAACGTTATCTTCTTTTTTTTTTTTTTTTTTTTTTAGATTTTCCGGAGTCAACAAATTGTATTTGTTATCATCTCTATTGGGGAGAAGAAATAGGGGAGGGCGAGTAGGGAATGAGAATAGTCGAAACGCGAGACTAGGGTTAAAAAAAGATTCGGAAAGATAAAAAGAGAGAGAAACAGACAAAAGCTGATATTGGAAGATGGTAACGTGGATCGAATAAACTCACGTTCACACTATCCCATTGGATGGAGCACGAGGCCGCCACACGCCCCTACATCTGGCCTAATCTCTGCCCTCCACGTGTATACTAATCCAACGGTGACCACACGCCTTTTCTCTCTTATTTAAACCCTCTTCTTATCATCATTCATCATTCATCACCTTACAGTAACACAACAAACACACCCATTCTCACAGCCGTCTCATCAACCCTAGTAACCCCTTCCCCCTTTCCTAAAACACTCTTATACATTTCCCAAAACAATGGCCTCAAGAGCACTCTCCTCTTTCACGGCTAAGCCCGCTCTCTCTCCCAAGCCACTACTCCCTCACGGCCCTGCTTCCCCGGCTGTTTCTCTCGGATTCTCCATGAAAACTGGCGCCGGCAGAGCTGCGGTCGTTTCCGCCGCTACTGTTGACACCAACAACATGCCTATGACCGGTGTCGTCTTCCAGCCGTTCGAGGAGGTCAAGAAAGCCGATCTGGCCATCCCCATCACATCTCATGTGTCCTTCGCTCGACAAGGCTATGCCGACTCTTCCGAGGCAGTCATTAATGAGCAAATCAAGTAAGCTTCTTCTTTTTTTTTTTTTTCCTTCTGTTCAAAAAAAAACACGAAAATGTTAAATAAATATAGATCTAACGGAGGTCCATTGTTACAGTGTGGAATACAACGTCTCCTACGTATACCATTCCATGTACGCATACTTCGACAGAGACAACGTTGCTCTTAAGGGACTAGCCAAGTAATATTCTCTTCTCTACCTTTATATCTTAACCATCTATATATCTACTTTAATACATCCACGCTAAACACTTGGTTTTATACTTTACCAGATTTTTCAAAGAATCAAGTGAGGAAGAGAGAGGGCATGCTGAGAAGTTTATGGAGTACCAGGTTTTCTATTTTTCTTAAGCAAACTTTTATAAGTTGAAGAAAGAGAGTAGCTAGTTAATCTCTCTAATGTTGGTTTGTGTGTATGTATACAGAACCAAAGAGGAGGAAGAGTGAAACTTCACCCGATCGTCTCTCCTATCTCAGAATTCGAACATGCTGAAAAAGGAGATGCATTATATGGTATACTTTCAGCCAAAACACATCCACACCTAATTAACGTTACTTCTTTTTGAAAGAATAAAAATAGATGCAGATATTTATTAGTTTACTAATCTTTTTTCAGCAATGGAGTTGGCTCTGTCTCTCGAGAAACTCACTAATGAGAAGCTTCTAAACGTTCACAGAGTAAGTTCCGTAACTTATCTATTTGGTCATTCTCCTAACCTTAACCTTAACATATACTTTCGGCCAACAAAAACAGGTGGCGTCAGAGAACAATGATCCCCAGCTAGCTGATTTTGTTGAGAGTGAATTTCTTGGAGAACAGGTAAAAGCTCTTTCTTTTCTTGGTTCAGATCTTTTTACTTGAAAAATCCAAAATGTTTTGTTTTTGACTCGAGAAATTATGCATTTCTTTCTAGATTGAAGCAATCAAAAAGATCTCAGACTACATCACTCAGCTAAGGATGGTCGGCAAAGGCCACGGTACAAATCTAAACCCCTATATTTGATAGATATCGTGTTCTAAGACTTAAATTATTAAGTTGAAACAAAGGTTTATACTTTTTGTTCTGCAGGAGTTTGGCATTTCGACCAGATGCTTCTGAATTAGACTGGACCACGATAAGTTCACTTTCAGACGACCAATGTTGGGGTTACTCAGAAGAACCCAAAGATTCTGTAAAAGCTTTTAGACTGGAAGTTATGGACTAATAAAGATTGTAGTAGTAAGCTTTGTGTTTAAGTTGGTGTTTGTAATAACTTCCTAAGCCAAATTAATGAAGTTTTTGTTTTACTATTTTCTAAATAGCTACATGACCAAATGAAGAAGACTAACTAACTGAAGTCTTCTTAAGAAGTAAGAACGCAGACCTATCTAATTAAACACAACACATATTAATAATTTAACATGAAAGAGAAGGCATAACGAACCTGTTAATGAAGAACAATTAAA
Organism: Camelina sativa; assembly: GCF_030686135.1. Classification (NCBI taxonomy): domain Eukaryota; kingdom Viridiplantae; phylum Streptophyta; class Magnoliopsida; order Brassicales; family Brassicaceae; genus Camelina; species Camelina sativa. The sequence continues at coordinate 29,667,228 of NC_141887.1, read as the reverse complement.
AGAAGCATGAAGAGTATGTCACTTTCCACCGAGAACGACAAGCTGGTCACTGGGAAAACTGAGAAAAAGCAAACAAGAACAAGGTCATGGTCACATCAAAGCAACAGAGATGCTCTTAACTTTGATTCCATCTTGAACACTGGAAAATCTTTTACAACCAAACAAACAAAGAACCCTCCTCTGTTCTACAAAGAGCTGACCAAGTAGTACAATTGGTATCTATGAAAAGTTCATGACGTATGAAAACACCACTAATCTTTCTTTCATGGCTTAAGTAAAGAATGAGAATCTGACTTGTCTTTTTTCATCAAGGTTCTTCAAAACACTAAGTAAAAGAGTGAGAATCTGATTTATATAATGACAAAAAAGTTCAGGTGTTTCCTTCAAGTAATGTAGAACAATCTTAAATAGAACAAGTCCTTCTCAGGGTAACCAAGCAAGCTTTGAAAGATTCTATTATATCATCACAGTCTTATCAAAAAGCAAAAGGAAATGTCAAATGATTCCGAGCAATAGCAGCATCTAATCTATAGAGATACGCTATTCGAACAAGTATCTTCTTCTACATAATGCACGAATTTTTTTTGAATCCCTAAACAACAAAAAGGGGCTCTCAGATTCCAGCTAATTATTCTTATATCAGAAAACAGAATTGGAAATCGACACCACAAGAGCTTTAAAATTGGAGTTCAAGTTAATTTGAGAGGGACGGAAATAAGAACTGACCATAACTGTGAGATAGTCATCGAGAAATTGGATCACCGACACTGAGCTTCGGAGTTCGGGGCGAGTGTGGCTATGGCGGAAGTGGACAACACAAGTCCTCTCCCAGTTTGTCGCCAAGCTGCCCTATCCAGCATCGCCACCACTTAGCATTCCCGGTACTCGCCTAACCGGTTCGGTTTATGTAGAATACGCAAAGTTATAATTAGGCCTCGCAAACGGAAGCCCATTAATGATATCTAAATATGCCCACAAAGACCGTGTGAGAAAATTCCATGTAGCCCAAAATAATAGCCCATTAGATCAGATCATCCAGCTGAACATTGTTATTTATTTGTCCAAATTTTAATTTTAGTGAAATATAAAAAGGACAAGGAAAAGAAAAAGAACTGGTTCCTTTCAAATTTTTCTGATAGAACTCTCCATGTCGCATGTTGGTTAAAACAGCTAGAAAACAAGCCATGTTACACACGACGGAAGATGACCAGAACGCCGTGGCCTAGTGCGTAAATGCGAGAAACAAATCCCCCACACACCGACACCGACGTGCGTTGCTGGCAAAGAGCATTAAACAACAGGATGTTTGCTTTGAAGTCATCCCCTGATGAAGGCTTTGCTTCAATCATTTCGAGTCGCTTTCCTCCTCATCCTCATCTTCATCGGTACGGCCAGAATAATGCTTCAGGTCCCGTTCTCTCAACTCTTCCTCTCTCCGCTTCATCCTCCTTTCAATCCGAGTTTCATAATCTTTCTGAACTTTATCCATTATAGTGTCGAATCCCGGGACTGTCCTCTCCAGCTTCTGGCCTACTCGAGTACTGAGGTTGTAGAATATACGGAACAGTCTCTGCAAGCAAACAAAAAAAAAAGTCAATTCATCACTATCATCCAATGCTAGACAAAAGCTTAGTCAGAGAAATCAGAAGAACAGAAAGGAATCTCTTACCATGACACTCCTATTCCACTCTCTGATGTAAGGAGGACCAGTGGTGTAAGTACCAAGCGGCTCACGGTACCACTCTCCACCATAGCTGATCTGATCCATAGCTTGCTCTACACTTATCACTTCCCATGGCCTTAACCCTGGTATTACTTTGGCCAACTCTTGTCTACAATTAAAAAGTTTCATGCTTTGAGAGAAGAACCAAATCCAATATTGGCTACAAAAAAAAAGTCAAAGGTGTAAAGGGTCTTTAATTTAATACCTCAGTCGTTTGGGGATGAACTTGTTTGGCATGTGATCAGATTCCAGTACTGTTGTCAATTCAGACCCACTGGCCCAGAGAAAGAGAGCGTGGCTGGGAGTTCTGACTCCAGGCCAAACGCCATCATTTGCTTCAAGCACTGCCATGTCGCGTTTCTTACTCTCAATAGCTTCTTTTTGGAGTTGCTTGTATGTCTTTGGCTCTCGTCCCTTTAAAGGAACCCATGGCGGTATTCCCTTTTGGAGTTTGTGCAGGCAAGCCGTTGCCGCTGCACCAAGCCTCACTGAACAAGAAAGAAACGAGTCAATAAAACCAACAATGAAGTCATAATAGGAGGCAAAACTGTGATTCTTCAACGATAAGATTTGTCTGAGATCTCAAATTCTCCGAGATACACACCTTCCCAAGTGGCAATCGCAGGTTCCAAACCGTAAACCATGTGAATAGGAGCCCATTCATCCATGTCCTCGCCCCAAATGAAAGTATCTCTGTCGATGATTCCAGCGCCATATGCCGTCTTAAGGGTTATAAGCTCACAAGGGCCTCTAGAACGGCCAAGTCGGTCTTTATACCACCAACCACCAGTCTTCATTATGACTGCAGTCTCAAAATACAGAGAGCAATCAAAAGGTTATGATCAAACACAAACGAAACAAGAGAGAAAGGAAACCACTTTCATCATATTCCTGCAATTCAACAACACTACAACAGGCGCAAGCTTGGATGAACAGAACATAAACAAAATAAAATGTGGAACCATATGAACTCGTGCAAACACCAGAGCCACTCATTGAATAATCATGATAAAAAAAAAAAAAGCTCATCAACACTAAAACACAGTAACATCATCACATAGCACTTACAGTCATAGTAACGCTTCTCGAGCCGTTTGTAACCAATAGCCTGAGCGACGTCAATGGGTCGACCAGGCGGGTAAGGACGTTGGCGGAAACCCCAGAGGCCAAAGAGGAACTGCTTCATGAAATCCCAAAACTTATCATCACTCTCTTCCTTAGTTTTGATGGCCTTCCTAGGCATCGGCCTACCGTCGAAGCCAGGCACATGAGGGATGGCTTGCCAGAGCTCCTTGTCTTCTTTCCGATAAGGCGTGTCGTTATCATCGAGCTCCATCTTGTTCATGTCGTCGGCAATCTCCTCGGCGCGAGTCAAAAACTGAACCACAGGACTCGCTCGAAACCTCTCCCACCATTTCTCCTCAGCTTCAATCTCTTCTGTGGTCGGGTTCTCCTTCTTCTCGAAAACTGTATCTTCTTCGTTGAGAATCTTATCCACTTCCGGAGTGTGCCTGTAATCCGGTATGTTCTCGCACTCCCATAAGAACTGCTCACCGATTTGCTTGTACGTACCTGGTTCTGGTTCTTCCGCCCCTGTTTCTGGTTTTGGGGTCTTTCTGGAGAACTTCGGAAGTCCAATCGATGCGAAATTCGGAGACTGCGACTTTGGGAAGAAGGTATCAGCGAGCGAGACGAAATTGATGGTAGGAACTGGGTTCGGTGGTTTCTCAAACCAATTTTGAAATGGATTGAAGTTCAAAGACGACATTGTTGGACGCACACTCCTTCTCCAGCCAAAAATAAGTCTAGGGTTCAGGGGGGCTTTATTGGCTGGGGGTGATGATATGATGTTCTGAGCAAGAAGAAGGCTCAGGTGGATTAGATCAAGTGTGACTGACCCAACTCAACCCAGCTATTATTTACAAACATCACGCTGTTTTACATTTAACTAATGAACCACGTCCCGTTTTCAATCTAACAAAACGCCGAAAATGCCTTGAAACATATTTATAGCTTTTTTTGGGGGTCTTGCTTGCTTGTGTAGTTAGACTAAAGAAAGAATAAAGCTAAGAGTCAAAAGCAATTCTCTTGCAATCTTCCTCTTCTTCTTCTTCTTCTTTCCATCAATGGCTTCATATCAGAGGCCTCTCAGGTTCTGCATCACAATCTTCTTCTGCTTCTTATCTTTGTCTTCAAGCCAGAAAGTCACACTCAGTCTATACTACGAAGCTCTATGCCCTTACTGTGCTGAGTTCATCATTAACCACTTGCCTAAGGTCTTCGAAACTGGTTTAATCTCAGCCATTGATCTCCAGCTCGTTCCATAGGGCAACACCGTTATCAGGCCAGATGGCACCATTCTCTGCCAGGTCTTGGACTCTTCTTGCCTTATACTCCACTTACATTGTACATAAGATTAGGACATAGCATTTGAAAATTGCTTCGTTTTCAGCATGGAGAAACTGAGTGTGCTCTCAATTCAGTTCATGCCTGTGCAATAAACGCTTACCCTGATGTGGTAAGCCTCTAAGCTATGAAAGGTTCTCGGGTTTATGCAGTGTCATTCAAGTTAATATGAATGCTATGTCATCTGCACGTTTCTCTTGCAGAGGAAGCATTTTGGATATATCTACTGTACCGAACAGCTAGTCTTGGAGAATAAACTTGAAAAATGGGCTGATTGTTTAGAAATGGTTGGATTGAGCAGAGCAGCGGTTGAGTGTTACATTAACGGATACGGAAACAAGGTAAGTCCTGATCAGAGAAAAGTACGTTAGTTAACTTATACAGCCAAAACGGGAAAGCAAAAGAAATAAGCAAGAAAAAATGACATCTAGGTGACACTGTGCAGCTTGAACAGAGGTATGCTGAAGAAACTTCTCAACTTTATCCAGCACACAGATTTGTACCATGGGTTGTTGTGAATAACCAACCACTTCAAGAGGTTAGTCCTACAAATTAAGCTGATAACTTTCAAAATTAAAGGGGGAATCAAAGGTTTTCATGTATGTGCTTTTGGTGAACAGAACTACCAGAACTTTGTCATGTATGTATGCAATGCTTTTGGAAGTAACCAAGTACCAGAAGCCTGCAAGGTCCTCAACAGTTCGGTGGAAACACTAAGCAGGTTTAATAATTCAGTGGAGAAGCTAAGTAACAGTCACCAAGTTTGCTATTGCAATCAATAAGATTTGAATCCAAAATCCCTAAGACAGTTCAATCATACTGAACTATATGGGAAATCAGAAAGTGCTTACCAATTAGAACTCTGCTCCTTTTGAATTTGTTCTGCAACTTAACTGGGTTTGCAACAACAATCTGCATAGAGAGATAAATTTACCATGCACTATTTTTGAATATCCAGGAATTGGGTTAGTAGTTTCTGAAGATTTGAGAGCTAAAATATAGCTAAAGCACTGATTCCTGCTCAGAATTGTTTCACTAACGATGAGGCTGTTACGTAAACACAACAACAAAACAACATAAAGTAGCAAAAAGAAAAGAAGTCTTAACATCAGATAAAGACAGATATTGTTGTTAAGAGTAGAGCAGACATGAAGCTTTTTTTACATGTAAGGAATCATAAGAAAATGAGGTTTTGGTTGTTAAGAGACTGACATAAGTCGTTGCAAAACAAGCAAAATCAAGAGTTATCATACACAAATGTCCAAATAACAAAGTGGAGGAGGCAATGAGGAGAGACAGTCTATTGCCTGTTTATAATTTCCCAAATGGCGTTACATGTCTCGTAGGCAGTCCTATTGTCTGTGTCGAATTCGAACTTCCCCATAACCCTTTTTTCTCGATCAACCAAATCTGTCATGCCATTCAGTCAAGGACTAAAACACCTCAGAAAAAAGATTTAAACTAAAGACAGTGCACAGAGTAGATGGGAAATGAAAAGCAAAGGATACAGCCTGAGGTCTTTAGTGGATCATCAATGTTCGGTATAACTCTAGTGACTGAAGCATACATAGAAAGCTTTATCCTGGAGTAAACAAAAAAAAAAAAAAAAAAAAGAGCTTAAGAAAAAAATCATAACTTTTAAAACCTAACAAACGTAAGAACAATCAAACCTAACTAAAAGATTCAACAACTAAGTCCCCAAAAAAAGAAGGTGAATTCGTCAAACTTACTCATTTTTCAACTGGTCCCGCTTGTTCCTCTTTATAGCTAATCTCTGCTCTTCAATGAAGCCCCCTTGAGAATTCATGTCTTTGAGTTCATCAGCCATGAATGTGTTGACATACAAAGATTGGTCATGTCACTGAATCAGCGGGGAGACGAGAATGTTAACCTCACGTTTTGAGAGTGAAATTATTATACTTATCTAAGTTCATCGTTGAGCTTGCACTCCAGTTGTAGCTCCTCATCAAGCTCTTTCTGAAGACGCTCAATTTCTTCTTCGTCCGCAATATCTGAATTTGCCTCGGAAGTCTTCTCCTTGCAAGAATCGAGTTTTTTTCTGCAAATCTGCGCCAACGAAATAAAAACCCAAAATTGAGCATTCAATGGAACACACTATTTTATTTTTATCAACCCAGCTAGCTATCTAATAGTGGCGGCATTTCAAAAACGTTATTATTAAATAAAAAATTTAACCTTGGAGAGACTCTTGTATCTCACTGGAATCTTCGTCGCAGGATAAGTGGATAGATCTGAGCTGCTCGAGGGTTTCAACGAGCACGCCTAATCCTTTCCTATCATCCAAAACATTGATCAAATCGTCTCCCCATGAAATCGCATTTTCGAAATTCCTAGAATGATCTCCCATTTCTGACACCGGTGAAGATGAATGATCCTCCTCCGCTAATCGGCGAACGAAACCCTCAAAAGACGAAAAAAAAAAAAAGACATCTCTCCGATAAAAAAAAATTCAAACCAAAGCAGAGGGAAATTAAAAGATTTTGTTTTCTTTTTTTCTTCCCGATTGTATTAATTTGAGAAGCAATTTAACATGTGGTATCGGCCCTCCAGATCTACAATAACAATGAGGCTGATGGGATTCAAGTCATTGGATTAAACATGCACCATGTCAACAGCCTTGAAAAAGCTTTTGAAGTATAACTAAAGGCCATCAAAAACAGGTTTATGATACATTCAGTAGCTTTATGATACATACAAACATTTACATTGCAGGTCTGTTCGCAAGCACTGATAGGAATGATGCTGGAAGCCATATGATTATGATTCTTCACATAGAAGGATTCAATCAGGAGAGTTGTAGATATTTGTTTGAATTATTTAATTTTAAAAAAATTATAAATTAAGACAATTTTAGTTAAATAATATTAGACTTTCAAATGTTATAAATTTATTGTTTTAAAATTGAATTTTTAATATTTAGAAAACATTATTGACAAAAAATTACAAATTTATATATAATAATATAAATCATCGTATTTTAGTAGCCTATAAAACTATCAAAATGAAAATGATGCATATCTAGCTACTTTTTATGGTTTGTTATAGAGTAATTTATATCATTGTAGTTTGAAAATACTATATAATAATTGTTTTATAGATATAGGTTTTAGGATAATACAAATTTTTAAAGCATACATTATCACATCAGCATATCTATATATAATATATATGTATGTAAATTAACATGATTATTAATTTACAATATTATTGAGATTATGTTTTACATAGAAATTTGAAAAAAAATATTATTTTATTATCTTATCAAATTTTGTTATTTTTTACACTATTCTGATTTGGAACCATCAAAATTTATTAATTTATTAATTTATAGAGTATTAATATAAGTTTTACAGATTGTATATTGTATTGTCTATTGAACGTTATGACTTTTTCATATTCAATTCCAATTTGTATAGTTTAGATATTATACGCATAGCTTATCTAACATGATAATTTTTCAACAGCTTTCGTTTGAAGGGCGATTCCAATAATTTACTCATTGCAACTGTTGCGTCCCACTCTTCACATCTAAGGAGTCGATCATGACCCTCCACTCCTCTACAGATTTTTTCTTTTTTAAATTTTCTTTTCCGATTGTAGTAAGAACGGATGCATTAATTTGAGAAGCAATTTAACATGTGGTATTGGCCCATTGGGCTTCTTATTACCTGTGATTGATTTGCCAAAAAAGAATAGTATTAAGTTATTAAACCAAACTAAGTTGCTTCAATACTACGTCGAAAAATACTACTTGTTTTGTTCTTATGACTTTACCCAAGACTTTCTTAGTTGTTGTTACCAATCGAACGAGACTGGTCGACAGAAAACTCGTTTAGACCTCACGAGAAATTTTATATTTTTTTTGTTGTGATTTTTTTTAGCCACATAGCAATGGGGGTATTTAAGACCATTATTAGAGGCTCTGAAGAAGTTTATATTCACCCGTCATCCGTATTATTCAGGTTAGTAGTACTTGTGCTATGGTTTTAGCAAAAACCTCAAAATAACATCATAACGTTTGAAGATCTTTCTTTTGAATGTCAAAGCTTATTTTGGTATATTTATATATACAATCTTCAGGGTGAATCCAAAATGGGTGGTTTACCAATCCATTGTCTCAACAGAGCGTCAATCAATATACATATGCGGAATGTCGTAACTATCAATCCTTCATGGCTGACTGAAGTGAAGTAGCTCCACACTTTTACCAGAACCGGCCAAACGCTATGTCCTTCTAGGCAACAAACCTACCACCAGCAATTCAAGACATAATAACAATTGATCCTATTAAGTCTATGATTTGAACAACTCAACTTAATGGATAAAGCATAGACTCAATATTCAATCAGATTTTGCCTGTTTATAGTTTTGGTTCTTCTCACCGTTTACAGAGTAGTAACAGTTAAGAAAAATGATCACAGAATCGAGTCTCCTATTCAAGGTGCCTTAAGCAGTTAGGGATAACGGTTGCAACATCATCTGGAGTAACTCGATCTTTTTCTTTGAGAGCTGCAAGTGCTTTTGCTGCTCTGTTAGTCACAATGTCTCCGAACATACCCTAAAGATCTTCACCTTCAATTCCCGATCAATCTGAACCGAGGCAAGATTGGCTATAGCAGTTGAAATCAGGTCTTGAAGCTTGTCCTGCTCGGTTTTGTAAGTTTCACGGAAACGAGCTCTCTCTTGGACAATCTTGACTCGTAAATCAGCATCTCTAACCGTCCCTACTTGCGCATGCATTCCAAACCGATCAACAAGCTGTGGCCTAAGCTCTCCTGAACCAATCAAGATAAACCTAGCCGGGTGAGAAATCGAAATACCTTCTCTCTCTCTCTCAACCGTGCTCCAACCAGAAGCAGCTGAATCCAAAAGAACATCAACCAAATGATCATCCAAGCAACATAAAGAATCCCTCTATTAGCCTTAGCCAACAAAACCAGGCTCAAAGGCTTTAACACCTTCTGTCAAAGCCTTTTCAATATCGGTTGTTCCACAAACTCTATCTTCTGTTGCACCCAATGGAAGATCAACCATATTTAATCTTTAGTTGCAACAACCGGAGCTTGCTCTCCTCTCTTCCCTCAACACCCATGAACTCAGGATCAATCGGATCAGAGTTATAAGGGTCACACCAGCAACTACCTTGATCTCAGGTAACAGATCAACTAACAGTTGTAGATTTGCCAGTTCCTCTATCTCCCATAATCATCACACCACCCATCTTTAATTTGGATCAATCACATTCAACAGAAGACAAAGCTTCATCTCATCTTGCCCTACAATAGCTGCAAATGGATAAACCGGCCTTTCACTCTTCTTTGAATCAAACTTCTTCTCTACCGAAAACCCAAAAACCACCATGACATCAATATATACGTTCCTAACTTTATAAATCAAGCAAAGTTTTAAACTTTTTTTTTTGTGAAAAACATCATCAAAAAAAATGCATAACCGCGACCTTGTTCTTCTTTGGCCTTATTTGGATTCCTCCATTTTAACTTACTTCCACAAATTTTCCCTGCAAACAAAGAATCCAACTCACTTCGTTTTGGCGAATTATGAAAACAGTAAGGTTTCAATTTCAAGAAGAAGAAGAAGAAGGAGAAGCCCAGATTGCGGAAGAAGATGTTCCAAGAAAATTTTCAGCCCAGCCCCTTTAAAAATAAATAAAGAAATTATTATTCAGACCCTTTAAAACTAGGAAATTGCAATTTTACTCAACAAATGTAAAAGGCCCAAATCAAAATCATTCGCTTCGTAAACCTAATTTCAAATCTTCCCCTTTCCTCCGTCGGCAATTTTCTCTACGGTGCCTTCGTCTTGTTGCCGTTGAACATTTGCCCTTAGCGCCTACCTCAGATGCAACTGTAAAGCGATTCAACCGGTAGGGATCTACTCTCGTTTCTCTTCGATTGAGTAGAATCTCCACCCTTCTGCGTTGTTCTGGCTGTCGGTTTAGTTGAGGTTCGACGATGTAAGAGGTAGCGATTGTGTTTAGAAATGTTCGATCTATGTTATTGTGTTTGATTTTTCACTTCTCATCCTCTAACTCCTAAATTTAGTTTCGTACTGCTCGTTCTTCCTTAATACAGTCTCGAGTGGCGTCTCCTTGCCTAAAAATCTACGAATAGCCCAGAGTTTTTCTGCTAAATTGGTGTTGAATCTCATAGTTTGATTACTCCTACTGTTCTTCTTTGTTTAAATTGCTTCTCGGATGTTTGATTTGTTATTTACCTTCTTGGTCTCTTCTCCGTTACTCAGACCTATGGTGTGCGTCATATCTCCTTAGTGCTAGTTTTAGAAGATTTTTAATAGAACTTATGATTTTTGTGATAAACATTTGTTCTTCTATGCTATATTTTAGGGTAGTTTGTGACGCCGCGTGATTTATATGTTCGTTGCTTTGTGTTCATCACATAACATAACATACTTTTGTGAGTGATTGCTGAAATGATTTTGATGGTAGATTTTTTTGTTAAGAAAAAGACTCTCTCTCTTTATTAACGAATGAATGAATGATACACTGTAACTGAATTGTACAAGAACCCAGAGAAACTCTAGATGCAGCTAGAACATATTTCTCCCTCAACGAAGACACATACGTCTCGTATTTTCACAACAAACAACATAACCTCCTAAAAGTAAACAAACACTCTTTTATATCACACAGACTTGCACATGCTCTTCTCTTCTCGCACGTGTGCTTCAAGCTTCCTTTGCCCTTCGTATGTACACTCTATGAGGTTTATCAATACCCCCCCCTTCAAAACGAAGCTTGTCCTCAAGCGCTAGAGTAAGGTATCCTCATGATCGGGCAACACCTTCCAATGCACTAAAGCCTCCAATACTCCCTTCTCATTATACTGGGACTCCAACACTGCTTCCGGCTCCACAATCAATTCATCCGATTCATTAAACAACTCTGGTAAAGGAATAACCTGATTGTGCTCTCCCAATACCTTTTTGATCTGCGACACATGAAACACTGGGTGTACCTTCGATCCTTCTGGTAATTGTAGCTGATAAGCTGCCTTACCGATCCTTTCCATCACTTCATAAGGACCATAAAACTTTGCTGCTAGTTTTTGGTAAGCTCTCTTAGCCACGGTTTGCTGTCTATATGGCCTTAACTTCAAGAACACCCAATCTCCAACCTCATATTCGATGTCTCGCCTGTGTTTATCAGCATTGTTCTTCATGAGTTGCTGAGCGTGTGTTAGATGACTTTTAATCTGAGTTAACATGAACTCCCTCTCCCTCAGCATCACCTCTAACTCTGAGACTTTCGTGGAATTGTCTTCAAAACGTACGATTGCTGGAGGATCTCGGCCATACAACACTTTAAATGGTGACGTCTTCAACGCAGTGTGATACGACGAATTGTACCACAGCTCAGCCCATGATAAGTATTAGTGCCATGTCTTCGGAGGAGCAGAGGCAAAGCATCGAAGGTATGTCTTGAGACACCTGTTCAAGACTTCTGTTTGGCCGTCTGTTTGGGGGTGAAACGCCGTACTGTACTTAAGCTTGGTGCTAGAAAGTTTAAAACATTCCTTCCAAAAGGTGCTTAAGAAGGTATTAACTCTATCCGACACTATCGAAGCTGGGTACCCATGTAGCCTTACCACCTCTTTGATGAATAATCGAGCCACATCAGAAGCTGTAAATGGGTGTTTCAAGCTTAAAAAATGGCCATACTTACTCAATTTGTCAACCACCACCAAAATAACATTCTTGGTTTGAGAAGTTGGTAAGCCCTCCACAAAATCCAAGGATATATCCTCCCAAACATGGTTAGGTATAGGTAAGGGTTGAAGCAGTCCTGCTGGAGATAATGTAGAGTATTTATGTCTTTGACAAGTGTCACATTCAGATACAAATTTCTGTACATCTCCCATCAATCCTTCCCAATGAAAAGACTGTTGAATTCTCTTAACTTTCTTCAAGACCCCTGAATGACCACCCATAAGACCATTACGCTACTCCTCAAAAATCACTGGTATGAAACGAGAGGATTTGGGTAGTACTAGCATGTTCTTGAACCATAATCTTCCACTCCGCACTACATAACCTTCATTCGCATCTGATAAAGTCGAACAAGACTGGATTTTTTCCTGAAGCTTCGAGTTGTTATCAATCTCTTCGTACATGTCCTGTAATTGTAATACGGTTGGCACTGTTAAATCCATCAAAACCGAAGATGGAACTACACCTTGAGGTTGAGTCATTCTTGATAACCCATCAGCAGTTGTGTTCTCGACCCCAGGTTTATATATGATTTCGAAATCATAATTCAACAGTTTTATCAACCACTTCTGGTAGTCCATCGTCACTTCCCTCTGATCCAACAAAAACTTCAAGCTTTTTTGATCAGTGTGTACCACAAAGTGCCTTCCAAACAAGTAGTGTTTCCATTTTTGAATAGCAAGCACTATAGCCATCAATTCCCTCTCATACACTGGTTTAAGCTGTTCCTTGGCAGTCAAACCATGGCTAAAATAGGCGATGGGTCTCTTATTTTGCATCATAACCGCCCCTAAACCAAAACCCGATGCATCAGCTTCGACTGTGAATATTTCATCAAAATCTGGAAGAGCCAAAACCGGAGCAGTTGACATTGCTCTCTTCAAAATGTCGAATGTTGATTGTGCTTCCTTACTCCATTCAAAGCAGTCTTTTCGCAATAAATCTGTGAGTGGTCTGGCCAATACCCCATAACCTCTTATGAACCTCTTATAGTATCCCGTTAAGCCCAAAAATCCCCTCAGTTCTTTCACTAACTTGGGAGTGACCCACTGCACCATAGCTTTTGTCTTCTCAGGATTTGTTGAAACTCCTTCTCCTGAGATAATATGCCCCAGATAGTCCACTTGTTTCTAACCAAACGAGCATTTTTTCTTATTCGCAAACAGTTGATGTTTTGCTAGTATCTCCATCACAATCCTCAAATGTTCCATGTGTTGTGCCATGGTCGCACTATAGACCAAAATATCATCGAAAAACACCAGGATGAATTTCCTCAAGTATGGCCGAAACAACTCGTTCATCAAGGCCTGAAAAATTGCTGGTGCATTAGTTAAGCCAAATGGCATGACTAAAAATTCATAGTGGCCATCATGGGTTCTGAAAGCTGTTTTAGCTATATCTTCTTCCTTCATTCGAATCAGATGATATCCAGCCCGTAGGTCTAGCTTCGAGAACAAAACAGAACCATTTAATTCATCAAGCAACTGATCAATATCAGAATAGGGAATTTATCTGGTATTGTTACTCGATTAAGGGCTCTATAATCCACACAGAATCTCCAGCTATCATCCTTCTTCTTCACTAGCAAAACAGGACTTGAAAATGGACTATGACTTGGTCGTATAATCCCAGAATCTAACATCTCCTTCACTATTTTCTCCATGATCTCTTTCTGTGCATGTGGATAGCGATAGGGTCTAACACTGATAGCATTATTCCCTGGTAAAAGATTGATAGAATGCTCTCTACCTCAATCTGTCAAACTGAGATAATAATTCCTGAATGCACTGATCCACATGTAGTGTTGATGAGGAAGTCACTTGCTGGTTATACAGTGCTACTTCTACACCCTTCTAATTGACAGTATAACCGCTGGACAGAGATTTCAAAGACATCTTTGATAAGTCTAAGTCTAACTCGCCTTTGATTGTCACAATCCTCCCTTTGTATAAGAATGACATTTCATTCTTTAGCCAATTCACTTGACAATCACCGAGTGTACTCAACCAATAGACCCCCAATATTATATCCACTTGTCCCAGCTCCAACACAACAAAATCGGTTGTGAACTCCAAATTTTGCACTGAGAAACTCACCTTGGCACAAACTCCTGTACCTTGAACCATTATACTGGTTCCAAACTTGACATTCAAATTTGGATCTTCTCTACATTTCAACTTCAATTTCTTAACCGCAGCAGGAGATATAAAATTGTGGGTTGCACCACTGTCAAGCATGATAACCACGCTTGAAGCTCCCACAGTTCATCTGGTTTTAGTTGTATAAGGAGAAGAAATCCCTCTATATGAGCTGAATGACAATGCCATGCACTCTCCAATTGGCTCAGCAATGATCAACTCATCTCTACTATCATCTAACACTTCCACCTCATATCCATTGAAGATTGTCAATACTCGAAGTTCTTTGTTAGGGCATTTGTGATCCTTGGACCATGGTCCATCACATTTAAAACACAGTCCTTTTCTTCGTTTCTCATCCAATTCAGCATTCGAATTGTGTCGCCTAGGCCTCTGTTCCACTCTCCGTGCTGGTTCTCCGAACCTTGAATCACATCAGTCACAATTACCTTCGTCTTCCAATTGTTTGATGTATACGAGAGTGTACTCTTGTTTTCAGAGGTATACCTTTCCTTGTTTTCTTTATTGGCTAGTAATAGCTCCTTCTTAACCACCCGTCGTAAAATACTAGTTTCCATTGCTCTTGCTTCCGCCACCATTTCTGGTAAATCTCTTGGCTTTTGCATGTGAACTAGTTCCTGCATTTCTGGTGTTAATCCATTCAGAAAAATGCCTTCCAAGTTCTGATCATCTAACCCTGACACTTGTGACGACAAGTCTTCAAATCGCTGGACATAATCAGCTATGGATCTAGTTTGTTTAATGTAGAAGAGACTTTGACTCGGTCCTCTTATTTTTAGATTTCCAAAACGCAACAATAGGCTCTTCTTGAACTGTTCCCAACTGAAAAATTCTTTCTTGTTAACCTCCCAATTGTACCAACTTAAAGCTTCCCCTTGTAAACTCACAGCCACTAGTGCCAACTTCTCTTCATCGTTGTATCTACCTGTTCTGAAAAATCTCTCCACTGTTGTGATCCATCCATATATTCACACACCCTCAAACACAGCCATCTCGACATTCTTGAGAAGATTCTCCCTAATCTGAGGCCTAATGATACTACGGCAAGGTTCCGAGATAGAAATAGGTACCTGATTGTCTTGCGTTAACGATCCAGAGTTGTAATCGTGACTCGTTCCTCCAACTTCATGAATTGTTGCTTTCCCAGGTAAAGCCTCGAGTAACAGATCGAGCTTACGCCCAATGTCTAACAATCGTAGATCATGAGTTCCGATCTTGTCCCCTAAGCCGTCAATTCTTGAATCCAAGCGAGTCTCGAAGCGACGAACCATCGACGCCATGTCCGCCAATCGATTGAAACATTCCACCGCAGAAGCTTCTACTTCTTCCGCCGTCGCAGCCTCCTTGATTGGTGTTAAAGTTTGCTCCATCACCATCGTTGATCTTGAAATTTCTCTGATTCGATAAAATCCCCAAATTCTCCAAACCTAATCTTGGTATTGCGTTAGAATCGATTCGAGATCACAATCGCACCATTTGTTAAGAAAAAAGACTCTCTCTTTATTAACGAATGAATGAATGATACACTGTAACTGAATTGTACAAGAACCCAGAGAAATTCTAGACGCAGCTAGAACATATTTATCCCTCAACGAAGACACATACGTCTCGTATTTTCACAACAAACAAAATAACCTCCTAAAAGTAAACAAACACTCTTTTATATCACACAGACTTGCACGTGCTCTTCTCTTCTCGCACGTGTGCTTCAAGCTTCCTTTGACCTTCTTATGTACACTATATGAGGCTTATCATTTTTCCATTGCAGTTGATTGTCATGAGTGAGTAATACTGAACAGATTTTGCCATGTCTGCATCTGCTAAAAGAAGTTTTACAGATACTCAAGAGTCAAGAGAAAAATCTAATGCTCGGTATGGTTTTTCAAGTGTTTAAGAGTTTGTTTCTATGATCCGAAGTGACCACTCAGCCCATAGAACACATTGTGAGCCATATGAAAAAAAAAAAAAAAAAAATTATATCTAGCTTACCTGAATAGCGATGATGTCAAAAACAACTTCCTTTAAGTTCTTGAAATAAATGTTTGCTTAGCTTTTTTTTATGGCTGGCACTTAACAAACTAATCTAACATTTTCTAGTAATTTTACAATAATATTGTTATGAAGTTTCTGTCTTTAACTTCACTCCTTTGAAAATTTCCTTTTGAAGTTCGGCTTTAAATTGTTTTACACTTGAGTTTTGCTCTTTCAGCTGTTTGTTAATTTCTTCAAGAAATTTCACATGGAATCAATTAGTAAAATAAATCAGAAGAAAAGTAACCGAGAATGAACACACCTAAACCAGAAGAAGAGTAACCGAGAATGAAAACCTAAACACACTAAAAATACTTTATTTTCAGCAGTTATTTTCTCTTCTATGATTTTTTCAACCAGGAAGAGTTTGAAAAAGGCATTGCCTAGGGACTCCGACCCGCACTCCCTTCACATTTTCAGCGAATTTAAGGGTCATGATCGACTATTTAGCCGTAGAGGACTTGGACGCAACGGTTGCAATGAGTAAAGTCTTTGAATCGAGGACAGCTGAAAATTTCTCATATTAGATAAACTATGCACATAACATCTAAACTATATAAATTGGAATTGAATATGAGAAAGTCATAACCTTCAGCAGACGTGTCAAAATACAATCCTTGTAGCTAGAAAATTGATTCGTTTTCTTGCCATTATGACGCTGGTCAAACCACTCAAGTCCGAATTAATAGTTTGTCCCTCTGTCTTCTGATCTCCTGTTGCCTTATCAAGTTTCTCATATCCAACAAGATCGATTAGATTCAGAAGACCTTGTACCTTCTGTTTTGTAATCTGAGATAGGAGAGAATGTTGATATTGTTTAGAAAAATTTCAAAAGAATGAAATTTCTACAAGACCAATTTAATAACTCATCTGGTTGAATCCTTCTATGTGAAGGGTCAAAATCATATGGCTTAGTGATGAAGCATCATTCCTATCAGTGTTGCGAATAGACCTTGAACCCACTGAATGTATCACAAACCCACTGCATGTATCACAAAACTCTTATCAAAGGTGAAACGATGTTCTTTACCTGAGAACCCAAATAGAGATATAGTGTTATACAACTGCATACAATAAAACTATATAAGATAATACACCAGCTTCGTTGACCACACCAATGCCTCTTCCAATTGTGTCACCTGCTGTAGGATATAATATACAACTTCCTTCTTTAATGTATGAGAAAGTCAGGGAAACTGTATATCATATCCTACATCAGGTGACACAATTGGAAGAGGCATTGGTGTGGTCAACTCAACGAAGCTGGTGTATTATCTCATATAGTTTTATTGTGTTATCAGCATTAATTAAAATAAGTATGCAGCTGTATAACACTATAACTCCATTTGGGTTCTCAGGTAAAGAACATCGTTTCACCTTTGATAAGATCTTTGTGATACATGTAGTGGGTTTGTGATACATTCAGTGGGTTCAAGGTCGGTTCGCAGCACTGATAGGAATGATGCTTCATCGCTAAGCCATATGATTTTGACCTTTCACATAGAAGGATTCAATCAGATGAGTTATCAAATTGGTCTTTTAGAAATTTCATTCCTTTTGAATTGAAATTCTTCTAAACAATATCAACATTTTCTCATATCTCAGATTACAAAACAGAAGGTAAAAGGTCTTCTTAATCTAATCGATCTTGTTGGATCTGAGAAACTTGAGAAGGCAACAGGAGATCAGAAGACGGAGGGATAGACTATTAATTCGGACTTGAGTGGTTTGACCAGCGTCATAATGGTAAAAAAACGAATCAATTTTCTAGCTACAAGGATTGTATTTTGACACGTTTGCTGAATGTTATGACTTTCTCATATTCAATTCCAATTTCTATAGTTTAGATGTTATGTGCATAGTTTATCTAATCTGAAAAATTTTCAACTGTCTTCGATTTGAAGACTTTACTCATTGCAACTGTTGTGTCCAACTCTTCTACGGCTAAATAATCTATCATGACCCTTCAATTCGCTGAAAATGTGAAGGGAGTGCGGGTCGGAGTCCCTAGGCAATGCCTTTTTCAAGCTTTTCCTGCTTGAAAAGGTCATAGAAGAGAAAATAACTGCTGAAAATAAAGTATTGTTAGTGTGTTTAGGTTTTCATTCTCGGTTACTCTTTTTCTGGTTTAGGTGTGTTCATTCTCGGTTACTTTTCTCCTGATTTATTTTACTAATTGATTCCAGGTGAAATTTCTTGAAGAAATTAACAAACAGCTGAAAGAGCAAAACTCAAGTCTGAAACAATTTAAAACCGAACTTCAAAAAGAAATTTTCAAAGAAGTGAAGTTAAGACAGAAGCTTCATAACAACATTATTGTAAGATTACTAGAAATTGTTGGATTTGTTTGTTCTGAAGTGCTAGCTAAGCAAACATTTATTTTAGGAATTAAAGGAAACATACACGTATTCTGTCAGCACCCATTGCTACCCAACAGTAAAGAAGGAAATTGTATATCATATCCTACATCAAGTGACACAATTGGAAGAGGCATTGGTGTGGTCAATGAAGATGGTGTATTATCTCATATAGTTTTATTGTGCTATCGACATTAATTAAAATAAGTATACAGTTGTATAAAACTATAACTCCATTTGGGTTCTCAGGTAAAGAACATTGTTTCACCTTTGATAAGGTCTTTGTGATACATTCAGTGGGTTCAAGGTCTGTTCGCAGCGCTGATAGGAATAGGAATAATGCTTCATCACTAAGAGCATCTCCAATGGTCCTCTATTTTTACCTCTATAATAGGGGAACTTTATAATAGATGTGAGTTTAGGGGAGTTTTACTCCAATAGTTCTCTAATTTCACCTCTAAAATAGAGATTGCTATTTTTTTCCTCTATTTATAGAGGAACCCTATTTTTTTTTACAAAGGTTTCTCTATAAATAGAGGAAAAAATAGCAATCTCTATTTTAGATGTGAGAATAGAGGATATTGGAGTAAAACTCACCTCTATAGAGGAAAAAATAGGGAAAACTTTAGAGATGGTCTAAGCCATATGATTTTAACCCTTCACATAGAAGGATTCATCAGGTGAGTTATCAAATTGGTCTTGGAGAAATTTCATTCTTTTGAAATTGAAATTCTTCTGAACAACATCAACATTTTCTCCTATCTCAGATTACAAAACAGAAGGTACAATGTCTTATTAACCTAATCGATCTTGTTGGATCTGGGAAACTTGGTAAGGCAACAAGAGATCAGAAGACGGAGGAACAGACTATTAATTTAGACTTGAGTGGTTTGACCAGCGTCATAATGGCAAGGAAAACAAATCAATTTTTTAAGTAAAGTAAAATTTAATAATGTATGTTGGGAATTAGGACCATGACATTTTATTAATTTACGTTAATATTAATTTATAAAATAAATATTAATTTATAATGTAAATTAAAATTATTATTTTATAAATATATGTTTGAGTTGTTTAATTTTTTAAAAAATTTATAAATTGAGAAAATTTTAGTTAACTTGTTCTATCGGCCTATTGGGCTTCTTTTACTTAATCTACTTTGTCGTTGTAAAATTGATGCTACTTGTTCTAATGACTACTTTACCGAAGTCAAAATCACAACGACTTTCTTAGTTATTAGTTTATTACCGGTCGAACGAGACTGGTCGACAGAAAACTTGTTTAGACCTCACGAGAAATGGTTATATAAAATTCAATTAATTTCTAATACTATAAACTAAAAGATAATTGCATGTGGGGATTGTAATAATATAAAATTGACATTAAACACAACAACTAATTGACTGACTGGTGAGGTCGTATTACTTTTAAGTCTTTTAACTGAGAGTCATTTGTAATCCCCAAGATCTTTATTTGATCTTCTTTTTAAGTTCAAGTCCCACAATCTCCAAAGTCCCAAATGACTCTTTGGGTCTTCTTTCTTTCACACCCAATATGATAAAAATATAAGTAGATTCAAAGTACATTTGGACTTTGTCAAAGTCAACCCTATTATGACATTAATGAAAGATACAAATCCCTGATTTGGGTAGAGCATCCTACAACGACATTTTAACTATTTTTATCCAAAAAAACTTGTGCAAGTTAGGATGTTAATAGCATTATTCTTTTTCTTCGTCTCCTTACTTCTTCATCACGATCATTGGTTCTGTAAAATATACCAAACTACCTCTCTCATTCTTCTTCTTCTTCTAAGAAGCATCTTTAGTCGTCTTCTTCTTTTAAAGCCGTTATCTCTCTTCTTGTTTCTTTTTGTTTTCTTTATTGGCTAGTAATAGCTCCTTCTTAACCACCCGTCGTAAAATACTAGTTTCCATTGCTCTTGCTTCCGCCACCATTTCTGGTAAATCTCTTGGCTTTTGCATGTGAACTAGTTCCTGCATTTCTGGTGTTAATCCATTCAGAAAAATGCCTTCCAAGTTCTGATCATCTAACCCTGACACTTGTGACGACAAGTCTTCAAATCGCTGGACATAATCAGCTATGGATCTAGTTTGTTTAATGTAGAAGAGACTTTGACTCGGTCCTCTTATTTTTAGATTTCCAAAACGCAACAATAGGCTCTTCTTGAACTGTTCCCAACTGAAAAATTCTTTCTTGTTAACCTCCCAATTGTACCAACTTAAAGCTTCCCCTTGTAAACTCACAGCCACTAGTGCCAACTTCTCTTCATCGTTGTATCTACCTGTTCTGAAAAATCTCTCCACTGTTGTGATCCATCCATATATTCACACACCCTCAAACACAGCCATCTCGACATTCTTGAGAAGATTCTCCCTAATCTGAGGCCTAATGATACTACGGCAAGGTTCCGAGATAGAAATAGGTACCTGATTGTCTTGCGTTAACGATCCAGAGTTGTAATCGTGACTCGTTCCTCCAACTTCATGAATTGTTGCTTTCCCAGGTAAAGCCTCGAGTAACAGATCGAGCTTACGCCCAATGTCTAACAATCGTAGATCATGAGTTCCGATCTTGTCCCCTAAGCCGTCAATTCTTGAATCCAAGCGAGTCTCGAAGCGACGAACCATCGACGCCATGTCCGCCAATCGATTGAAACATTCCACCGCAGAAGCTTCTACTTCTTCCGCCGTCGCAGCCTCCTTGATTGGTGTTAAAGTTTGCTCCATCACCATCGTTGATCTTGAAATTTCTCTGATTCGATAAAATCCCCAAATTCTCCAAACCTAATCTTGGTATTGCGTTAGAATCGATTCGAGATCACAATCGCACCATTTGTTAAGAAAAAAGACTCTCTCTTTATTAACGAATGAATGAATGATACACTGTAACTGAATTGTACAAGAACCCAGAGAAATTCTAGACGCAGCTAGAACATATTTATCCCTCAACGAAGACACATACGTCTCGTATTTTCACAACAAACAAAATAACCTCCTAAAAGTAAACAAACACTCTTTTATATCACACAGACTTGCACGTGCTCTTCTCTTCTCGCACGTGTGCTTCAAGCTTCCTTTGACCTTCTTATGTACACTATATGAGGCTTATCATTTTTCCATTGCAGTTGATTGTCATGAGTGAGTAATACTGAACAGATTTTGCCATGTCTGCATCTGCTAAAAGAAGTTTTACAGATACTCAAGAGTCAAGAGAAAAATCTAATGCTCGGTATGGTTTTTCAAGTGTTTAAGAGTTTGTTTCTATGATCCGAAGTGACCACTCAGCCCATAGAACACATTGTGAGCCATATGAAAAAAAAAAAAAAAAAAATTATATCTAGCTTACCTGAATAGCGATGATGTCAAAAACAACTTCCTTTAAGTTCTTGAAATAAATGTTTGCTTAGCTTTTTTTTATGGCTGGCACTTAACAAACTAATCTAACATTTTCTAGTAATTTTACAATAATATTGTTATGAAGTTTCTGTCTTTAACTTCACTCCTTTGAAAATTTCCTTTTGAAGTTCGGCTTTAAATTGTTTTACACTTGAGTTTTGCTCTTTCAGCTGTTTGTTAATTTCTTCAAGAAATTTCACATGGAATCAATTAGTAAAATAAATCAGAAGAAAAGTAACCGAGAATGAACACACCTAAACCAGAAGAAGAGTAACCGAGAATGAAAACCTAAACACACTAAAAATACTTTATTTTCAGCAGTTATTTTCTCTTCTATGATTTTTTCAACCAGGAAGAGTTTGAAAAAGGCATTGCCTAGGGACTCCGACCCGCACTCCCTTCACATTTTCAGCGAATTTAAGGGTCATGATCGACTATTTAGCCGTAGAGGACTTGGACGCAACGGTTGCAATGAGTAAAGTCTTTGAATCGAGGACAGCTGAAAATTTCTCATATTAGATAAACTATGCACATAACATCTAAACTATATAAATTGGAATTGAATATGAGAAAGTCATAACCTTCAGCAGACGTGTCAAAATACAATCCTTGTAGCTAGAAAATTGATTCGTTTTCTTGCCATTATGACGCTGGTCAAACCACTCAAGTCCGAATTAATAGTTTGTCCCTCTGTCTTCTGATCTCCTGTTGCCTTATCAAGTTTCTCATATCCAACAAGATCGATTAGATTCAGAAGACCTTGTACCTTCTGTTTTGTAATCTGAGATAGGAGAGAATGTTGATATTGTTTAGAAAAATTTCAAAAGAATGAAATTTCTACAAGACCAATTTAATAACTCATCTGGTTGAATCCTTCTATGTGAAGGGTCAAAATCATATGGCTTAGTGATGAAGCATCATTCCTATCAGTGTTGCGAATAGACCTTGAACCCACTGAATGTATCACAAACCCACTGCATGTATCACAAAACTCTTATCAAAGGTGAAACGATGTTCTTTACCTGAGAACCCAAATAGAGATATAGTGTTATACAACTGCATACAATAAAACTATATAAGATAATACACCAGCTTCGTTGACCACACCAATGCCTCTTCCAATTGTGTCACCTGCTGTAGGATATAATATACAACTTCCTTCTTTAATGTATGAGAAAGTCAGGGAAACTGTATATCATATCCTACATCAGGTGACACAATTGGAAGAGGCATTGGTGTGGTCAACTCAACGAAGCTGGTGTATTATCTCATATAGTTTTATTGTGTTATCAGCATTAATTAAAATAAGTATGCAGCTGTATAACACTATAACTCCATTTGGGTTCTCAGGTAAAGAACATCGTTTCACCTTTGATAAGATCTTTGTGATACATGTAGTGGGTTTGTGATACATTCAGTGGGTTCAAGGTCGGTTCGCAGCACTGATAGGAATGATGCTTCATCGCTAAGCCATATGATTTTGACCTTTCACATAGAAGGATTCAATCAGATGAGTTATCAAATTGGTCTTTTAGAAATTTCATTCCTTTTGAATTGAAATTCTTCTAAACAATATCAACATTTTCTCATATCTCAGATTACAAAACAGAAGGTAAAAGGTCTTCTTAATCTAATCGATCTTGTTGGATCTGAGAAACTTGAGAAGGCAACAGGAGATCAGAAGACGGAGGGATAGACTATTAATTCGGACTTGAGTGGTTTGACCAGCGTCATAATGGTAAAAAAACGAATCAATTTTCTAGCTACAAGGATTGTATTTTGACACGTTTGCTGAATGTTATGACTTTCTCATATTCAATTCCAATTTCTATAGTTTAGATGTTATGTGCATAGTTTATCTAATCTGAAAAATTTTCAACTGTCTTCGATTTGAAGACTTTACTCATTGCAACTGTTGTGTCCAACTCTTCTACGGCTAAATAATCTATCATGACCCTTCAATTCGCTGAAAATGTGAAGGGAGTGCGGGTCGGAGTCCCTAGGCAATGCCTTTTTCAAGCTTTTCCTGCTTGAAAAGGTCATAGAAGAGAAAATAACTGCTGAAAATAAAGTATTGTTAGTGTGTTTAGGTTTTCATTCTCGGTTACTCTTTTTCTGGTTTAGGTGTGTTCATTCTCGGTTACTTTTCTCCTGATTTATTTTACTAATTGATTCCAGGTGAAATTTCTTGAAGAAATTAACAAACAGCTGAAAGAGCAAAACTCAAGTCTGAAACAATTTAAAACCGAACTTCAAAAAGAAATTTTCAAAGAAGTGAAGTTAAGACAGAAGCTTCATAACAACATTATTGTAAGATTACTAGAAATTGTTGGATTTGTTTGTTCTGAAGTGCTAGCTAAGCAAACATTTATTTTAGGAATTAAAGGAAACATACACGTATTCTGTCAGCACCCATTGCTACCCAACAGTAAAGAAGGAAATTGTATATCATATCCTACATCAAGTGACACAATTGGAAGAGGCATTGGTGTGGTCAATGAAGATGGTGTATTATCTCATATAGTTTTATTGTGCTATCGACATTAATTAAAATAAGTATACAGTTGTATAAAACTATAACTCCATTTGGGTTCTCAGGTAAAGAACATTGTTTCACCTTTGATAAGGTCTTTGTGATACATTCAGTGGGTTCAAGGTCTGTTCGCAGCGCTGATAGGAATAGGAATAATGCTTCATCACTAAGAGCATCTCCAATGGTCCTCTATTTTTACCTCTATAATAGGGGAACTTTATAATAGATGTGAGTTTAGGGGAGTTTTACTCCAATAGTTCTCTAATTTCACCTCTAAAATAGAGATTGCTATTTTTTTCCTCTATTTATAGAGGAACCCTATTTTTTTTTACAAAGGTTTCTCTATAAATAGAGGAAAAAATAGCAATCTCTATTTTAGATGTGAGAATAGAGGATATTGGAGTAAAACTCACCTCTATAGAGGAAAAAATAGGGAAAACTTTAGAGATGGTCTAAGCCATATGATTTTAACCCTTCACATAGAAGGATTCATCAGGTGAGTTATCAAATTGGTCTTGGAGAAATTTCATTCTTTTGAAATTGAAATTCTTCTGAACAACATCAACATTTTCTCCTATCTCAGATTACAAAACAGAAGGTACAATGTCTTATTAACCTAATCGATCTTGTTGGATCTGGGAAACTTGGTAAGGCAACAAGAGATCAGAAGACGGAGGAACAGACTATTAATTTAGACTTGAGTGGTTTGACCAGCGTCATAATGGCAAGGAAAACAAATCAATTTTTTAAGTAAAGTAAAATTTAATAATGTATGTTGGGAATTAGGACCATGACATTTTATTAATTTACGTTAATATTAATTTATAAAATAAATATTAATTTATAATGTAAATTAAAATTATTATTTTATAAATATATGTTTGAGTTGTTTAATTTTTTAAAAAATTTATAAATTGAGAAAATTTTAGTTAACTTGTTCTATCGGCCTATTGGGCTTCTTTTACTTAATCTACTTTGTCGTTGTAAAATTGATGCTACTTGTTCTAATGACTACTTTACCGAAGTCAAAATCACAACGACTTTCTTAGTTATTAGTTTATTACCGGTCGAACGAGACTGGTCGACAGAAAACTTGTTTAGACCTCACGAGAAATGGTTATATAAAATTCAATTAATTTCTAATACTATAAACTAAAAGATAATTGCATGTGGGGATTGTAATAATATAAAATTGACATTAAACACAACAACTAATTGACTGACTGGTGAGGTCGTATTACTTTTAAGTCTTTTAACTGAGAGTCATTTGTAATCCCCAAGATCTTTATTTGATCTTCTTTTTAAGTTCAAGTCCCACAATCTCCAAAGTCCCAAATGACTCTTTGGGTCTTCTTTCTTTCACACCCAATATGATAAAAATATAAGTAGATTCAAAGTACATTTGGACTTTGTCAAAGTCAACCCTATTATGACATTAATGAAAGATACAAATCCCTGATTTGGGTAGAGCATCCTACAACGACATTTTAACTATTTTTATCCAAAAAAACTTGTGCAAGTTAGGATGTTAATAGCATTATTCTTTTTCTTCGTCTCCTTACTTCTTCATCACGATCATTGGTTCTGTAAAATATACCAAACTACCTCTCTCATTCTTCTTCTTCTTCTAAGAAGCATCTTTAGTCGTCTTCTTCTTTTAAAGCCGTTATCTCTCTTCTTGTTTCTTTTTGTTTTCTTTAACCATACATCTTTAAGTACCTCAATTTCTTCGAGGTTGCTCTTGTCTTGATCATCTATGGGAAAAGCAAAATCAATGGTGTCACTCTTGTTGGTGCTCTTCTTTAAGATCCTTGTTGGAGCTCAGACAGCAGCAACAGAGACAACAACAACAGAGTTCAATTTCCGAGGTTTTAAAGGAAACCAATCAGAAATTCAGATGGAAGGAGACTCAACCATTAGACCCAACGGACTATTGAGGCTCACAGATAGAAAGTCAAACGTTACCGGTACAGCTTTCTACCACAAACCAGTAAGATTGCTGGACACTAATACAAGTTCCGTCACAAACGCCACGGTTCGTTCCTTTAGCACTTCTTTCATCTTTGTGATAATCCCTACAAGCTCAAGCAACGGAGGTTTCGGATTCACATTCACACTATCTCCAACTCCAAACCGTACAGATGCGGAATCCGCACAATACTTGGGGCTTCTCAACGAAAGAAACGACGGGGATGTGAGCAATCACGTCTTCGCTGTGGAGTTTGACACCGTACAAGGATTCAAAGACAGCACAAATCGACAAGGCAACCACATCGGTCTAAATTTCAACAGTCTCTCTTCGGATGTCCAAGAACCGGTGGCTTATTACAACAAGAACGATAGTCAGAAAGAGGAGTTCCAACTGGTGAGCGGCGAGCCAATCCAAGTCTTCTTGGAGTATCACGGACCAACCAAAACGCTTAACCTCACTATCTACCCAACCAGGTTAGGATATAAACCAAGAATTCCTTTGATCTCACGAGAGGTTCCAAGACTTTCAGAAATTGTGCAAGAAGAGATGTATGTGGGATTCACAGCAGCGACGGGGAGAGATCAGTCGAGTGCTCATTACGTGATGGGTTGGAGTTTCTCAAGCGGCGGAGAACATCCACTTGCAGCCCCTACGCTCGACCTCTCGGAGCTTCCTCCTCCACCTCCGAATAAACCAAAGAAGAGAGGCTACAATGGTAAAGTCATCGCTCTGATCGTGGCTTTATCTACCGTTATATCGATCATGTTAGTGTTGTTGTTACTCTTCCTGATATACAGAAAGAGAATGCAACAAGAAGAGATTCTAGAAGATTGGGAAATCGATCATCCTCACAGATTCCGTTACAGAGATCTCCACAAGGCTACAGACGGATTCAAGGAGAACAGGATCGTCGGAACAGGAGGCTTCGGAACTGTTTTCAGAGGAAGCATCAGATCTTCGTCGTCTGATCAAATCGCAGTGAAGAAGATAACTCCGAATAGCATGCAAGGTGTTCGAGAGTTTGTGGCAGAGATCGAGAGCTTGGGGAGACTAAGGCATAAGAATCTGGTGAATCTCCAGGGATGGTGCAAACACAAGAGCGATCTCTTGCTAATTTACGATTATATCCCCAACGGAAGCTTGGACTCGCTGCTCTACAGTAAACCTAGAAGGAGCGGCCAAGTTTTGACTTGGAAAGCGCGTTTTCAGATCGCCAAAGGAATTGCGTCTGGATTGTTGTATCTCCACGAGGAATGGGAACAGATCGTTATTCACAGAGACGTGAAACCTAGCAATGTCCTGATTGACTCAGATATGAACCCTAGATTGGGAGATTTCGGGCTCGCGAGGCTTTACGAACGCGGATCGCAATCGCGGACCACCGTAGTCGTCGGGACGATTGGGTATATGGCGCCGGAGCTAGCACGCAACGGAAACTCCTCATCGGCTTCCGACGTTTTCGCGTTTGGCGTTTTGCTGTTAGAGATCGTCTCAGGGAGAAAACCAACGGACTCGGGGACCTTCTTCATAGCCGATTGGGTTATGGAGCTGCAAGAGAGCGGCGAGATCCTAAGCGCGATCGATCCGAGACTTGGATCTGGTGGTTACGACGAAGGAGAAGTGAGGCTAGCTCTCGCCGTCGGGTTGCTCTGTTGCCACCAGAAACCGGGATCTCGGCCGCAGATGAGAATGGTGCTCAGGTACCTGAACAGAGACGAGGACGTTCCTGAGATTCACGACAATTGGGGATATTCAGATTCTTCAAGAATCGATTTAGGATCGAAACTGGTCGGATATGTTTCGTCGGATAGGGCTTCCAGCTCACACACATCTTTGTCTCTCACAAGGATCTCTTCGACATCTTTTACCAGTGGTAGATAGAGTGGCATTACTTTTGACACATTCTCAAGCTCTTAACTCTCTTTTTTATTTTATGGTTATCTTAATTAACTAATTCAAGTTTCATTCTGGCACTCTTCAAACAACCTCCTAAGTTTTTTTTTTCTTTTCAAGAAATCAAATAATTTATTTCTCTTATTTTACGTTTTTGCCTTTAGTGACAACAACTATATCAAAAACTTGATTTTGTTTTAGAATCTGATAGGGTTAAACCACGTATTCCAATCTCACGAGACCACATGACGTGACCTTCCTATATAAATTCAATTATTACTAGTTCATCATAATAACGGGGATGAATAAATGCGCAAAAGCGAAATATATTGAAACTTAGGACAACATGTACAAAGTCAAACTATTGATAAAAGGGTTTACGTACTTGTAAGTTGTAACCAATCGAATTAAGGTAATTGAACTCATGAGATCTCGTCATAAATGGTTATTTAAATATAATAATTATATGTAGTACTAATAACGGTAAAGTACAAGCCTTTTAAGCCCAAAGATTTAAGTAATCAATCGGTATTTGAACTACTATAGTCCACTAATCATTGATAGATTGTGTTGATAATAAAGGGAAGAAAACTTACCTGCATGTCCTCTTTTATTTTTTCTTTTTCTTTTTTTTTTTTTTTTTTTTTTTTTTGGCAAAAGACTTGCTTATTTTGTAAACTTTAAATCACAATGTCAAAGTGACAAAGTCCAAAGTCAATTTATTTTTTGTTTTTTTTTTCTCCACAGAATAAAAAATATATGCATATTCAAAGTATGTGGAATTTGTCAAAGACATCCCATATGTGCGTAGGACTTCTAAGCAAAAAGAAAAAAAAAAATCCTTCCTACATAAAACATGAAATTTGGATATCTTCTTCTTTGAAATTATTAAACATCTTAATATGAATTTGTAAGATTATCTCTTACATTTAGTTTGTATAATTGTTTTTTTAGAAGCACTCA
This sequence comes from Camelina sativa, assembly GCF_030686135.1. Lineage (NCBI taxonomy): Eukaryota > Viridiplantae > Streptophyta > Magnoliopsida > Brassicales > Brassicaceae > Camelina > Camelina sativa. The sequence goes on along the minus strand of NC_141887.1, from coordinate 29,638,005 downwards.
TTGAATAAAAACAAATTTGAATTTGTAGTGGAAAATCATCAATAATACTTGTTTTCAAGTAAGACTTTATTCTAATTGATTTCATTATACAGAGGTTAGAAAATAAATTTCAAAATTAACGTAATTAAGTATCCAAATCATTGTTTTCTTATAACTAAAAGAAATGATAATTAACAGTATTTTAGGTCCCACCACAACTTAAAATATCTTAATTTCTCTTGGTTGATAATCCATACATATTCGTCAATTATTGTAATTTGACCACAAATTATATTTTTGAATACTCGCTAAATGTGAATTAGTTTGCGAAGAGGAAGAACAAACGCAATTTCTTTCTTGTTTAAAAACTTATAAATTCTTCTTTTCTTCAGTCTCCTTATTAGAAAACAACACCTCTAAATAACTAAATCTCAGAGAAACAGCTCTTGTTGATCTCCTTCCTAACACTTCTCTTTGTTTTGTCTTTTTTTTTTTTTGTGTACCAATCATCATTCATGGACACTACAAGATCCATAATCCCACTTGTACTTTTCTTGCTTTTGACCATCCCTGCTCGAGCTCAGAGAACATCAACGGAGAGTTCTCCAACAACAACAGACGTTACTTTCCGAGGCTTTAACGGAAGCCAAACGGCCGATATTAGTATTGAAGGAGCTGCGACGATCAAACCCAACGGACTACTGAGGCTCACTGACCGAAACCCTAACGTCATCGGTACAGCTTTCTACAACAAACCAGTGAGATTGCTAGAGACTAATACAAGTTCCAAAAACACCACGGTTCGTTCTTTTAGCACATCTTTCGTATTTGTCATAATTCCTTCTAGCTCAAGCAACGGTGGTTATGGCTTCACGTTCACGCTATCTCCTACCCCTAATCGCCCCGGAGCCGAAACGGAGCAGTTCTTGGGGCTCCTCAACAAAGACAACGATGGGAACTTGATGAATCACGTTTTCGCCGTGGAATTCGACACGGTACAAGGATTCAAAGACGGTATTTACAGTTCAGGCAATCACATCGGTCTGAATTTCAACAGTCTCAAATCAGATTTTCAAGAACCTGTCGTGTATTACGACAACGACGGTCCTAACCGAAAAGAGGATTTCCGGCTTCAGAGCGGCGATCCGATCAGAGCACTTTTGGATTACGACGGACCATCCCAAACTCTGAATTTCACCGTTTATCCGGCAAAATCCAAGTCTAGACCCATAAAACCTTTGATCTCGCAACTACCAGTTCCGAAGTTGTCGCAGATCGTGCAAGAAGAGATGTATGTGGGGTTCACAGCAGCGACGGGAAGAGATCAGTCGAGTGCTCATTACGTGATGGGTTGGAGTTTCTCAAGCGGCGGCGATCGTCCGATTGCAGATATGCTTGACCTCTCCGAGCTCCCTCCTGCGCCTCCCAATACGGCGAAGAAGAGAGGCTACAATCCTCAGGTCATCGCTCTGATCGTAGCACTATCGGGAGTAACAGTGATCTTGCTTGCGTTACTCTTCTTCTTCTCCAAATACAAGAAACGACTGCAACAAGGAGAGATCCTCGAAGACTGGGAGATCAATCATCCTCACAGACTCAGATACAAAGATCTCTACGCTGCTACTGATGGATTCAAGGAGAGTAGGATTATCGGAACCGGAGGATTCGGAACCGTTTTCAGAGGAGACGTCTCATCGTCTCCGTCTAATCAAATCGCAGTAAAGAAGATAACTCCGAATAGTATGCAAGGTGTTCGAGAGTTCATCGCGGAGATCGAGAGTTTGGGGAGGCTAAGGCATAAGAATCTGGTCAACCTTCAAGGATGGTGCAAACACAAGAACGATCTTTTGTTGATTTACGATTATATCCCCAACGGAAGCTTGGACTCGCTGCTCTATAGTAAACCTAGAAGGAGCGGCCAAGTTTTATCTTGGAACGTGCGTTTTCAGATCGCTAAAGGAATCGCGTCTGGCTTGTTGTATCTTCACGAGGAATGGGAACAGATCGTTATTCACAGAGACGTGAAGCCTAGCAATGTGCTGATTGAATCCGATATGAACCCCAGATTGGGAGATTTTGGTCTCGCGAGGCTTTACGAACGCGGATCACAATCGAACACGACAGTAGTCGTGGGCACGATTGGGTATATGGCGCCAGAGCTAGCCCGCAACGGTAAATCTTCGTCTGCGTCTGATGTTTTCGCGTTTGGCGTTTTGTTGTTAGAGATCATCTCCGGGAGAAGACCGACAGATTCTGGGACCTTTTTCTTGGCCGATTGGGTTATGGAATTGCACGCGAGTGATGAGATTCTTCGTGCGGTCGATCCGAGACTCGGATCTGGTTATGATGATAGAGAAGCAAAGCTTGCTCTTGTCATAGGATTGCATTGTTGCCATCAAAGACCAGCGTCTCGGCCGTCAATGAGAACGGTGCTTAGGTATATGAACGGAGATGAAGATGTTCCTGAAATTGATGATAATTGGGGATACTCGGATTCTTCGTCAAGAAGCGAATTTGGATCCAAGTTTGAAGGATATGTTTCATCCGATAGGGCTTCGAGCTCGGTCGCATCTTTCTCTGTTACAAGGATTTCTTCGACTTCTGTTATGAGTGGTAGATAGTGCAACTTTCACATAGTTTGAGTCTTGTAATTAACTTTTAAGCTTAATTAATACAATAGTACTAGTTCTGTTTCTCACTTGTTATGGTATTTTTGGTATTTACAATTTATAACGGCTCGTTTGACAAACAGTGTTTTTAACGGTATATGGATATAATATCGTTGCTTTAAAAACTATAAATAGATGGCAAAGAGCGGTTAAACAAATTTGAAACGACTTACGGTAAAAGTGTGCAACTCTTAGTAATAATAACTAATGTTATTTTTATAATTGTAAATTTCTAAGACGCGTGTTGGATTAATAATTAAAATCGAATTTAATGATACAAAATTATTATCTGAGTCACCCATTCACCAATAAATTCGTCTGAAAAAAAAAAATTTTTAAATAAATTAGTTGGGTTGTCTATTTCTGTTATAAAATACTTGGGTTGTTACAAGTTACCCATGAGGCAAAGCTATGACACATACATTATTCAATAATTAATATTGACATCTTAATGTTACAGCATGTTATCCTTGTGAAAGTGACATCTATTTTTGTTTTGTTCTGTATTTTTTTTCTTAAATCCAGATTAAAAACAATCTTATAAACAATTAGGGTATCTCAAACCAGAATCTAATTATTCTTATGTCATTTAGAATATCAAACGAGTAAACATATGAACAAAACCGAACACTTATACCGGTTGAACATTTTGTCTCAAGATTTAAACATAAAACGTCCACGTCCATAGATAAGACTATTTTAGGTAGTCATCGTTTTCTTGTCCCTTGAGGAAGTTAAAAGTCAGCGTGGAATTCGTCAAAGTCAGCGTGATGGTTACGTTGGACCTCTTTTTATACACAAGTTCAAGCAACAAAGCATTGGTCGCAAAACATTATTTGTAGAAAATAAATTACTTATATTTTTCTTTTGTTTAACATTTCACTAAAACATTGTGTGCCACATATATTTTCAGTGTACGGTGATGTGAACATTAAGCCGAAACAAAGAAGAAGATTCATTTCTTTCTTTTGGGTATAATTTTCTTCTTCGTTGACTCCTTAAATTAGATATTTTTTCATCTCAATCACCGAATCTGTAAGAAAAAACCAAAGGTCCCATGTCCATAAAAGAAAATCTCTAAACTAGAAAATCTCGAAACTAGAAATTCTTTATTTCGCTCACCCATGGGCACTCAAAGATCCATGGTCTTATTAGTCTCATTTTTGGTAAAGCTTTTCCTGTTTTTTAGCGTCCATGTTCGATCTCAGAGAACAACAACAACAACAACAGAGTTTACTTTCCGAGGTTTTAGCGGAAACCAATCAGAGATTCAGATGGAAGGAGCCGCAATGATCAAACCCAACGGACTGTTGAGACTCACTGACCGAAAGTCAAACGTTACCGGTACAGCTTTCTACCACAAACCGGTGAGATTGCTGGAGACTAGTACAAGAAGTTCCACAAACGTCACGGTTCGTTCCTTCAGCACTTCTTTCGTCTTTGTCATAATCCCTTCAAGCCCAAGCAACAAAGGCTTCGGATTCACATTCACACTATCTCCAACGCCTTATCGTCCCAATGCTGGATCCGCACAGTATTTGGGAGTTCTCAACAAAGAGAACGATAGGGATCCTAGGAATCACGTCTTCGCAGTGGAGTTCGACACGGTGCAAGGATCCAGAGACGATAACACTGACAGAATAGGAAACGACATCGGTCTGAACTACAACAGTCGTACTTCGGACATCCAAGAGCCGGTCGTGTATTACAACAATGACGATCCTAACAAGAAAGAAGATTTCCAGCTAGAGAGTGGCAACCCGATTCAAGCACTTCTGGAGTACGACGGACCAACACAAACACTAAACGTCACCGTTTATCCGGCGAGATTGGGGTTTAAACCCACAAAGCCTTTGATCTCTCGACAGGTTCCAAAACTGTTGGAGATTGTGCAACAAGAAATGTATGTGGGATTCACGGCAGCGACGGGGAGAGATCAGTCGAGTGCTCACTACGTGATGGGTTGGAGTTTCTCAAGCGGCGGCGGAGGAGATCGTCCAATGGCAGATGTGCTTAACCTCTCGGAGCTTCCTCCTCCGCCGCCGAATACGGCCAAGAAGAGAGGCTTCAATTCTCAGGTCATCGTTCTGATCGTGGCGTTATCAGCCGTTATGCTGGTCATGCTTGTGTTACTCTTCTTCTTCGTCATGTACAAGAAGAGATTGGGACAAGAAGAAATGCTAGAAGACTGGGAAATCGATCATCCTCGCAGATTGAGGTACAGAGATCTCTACGCTGCCACTGATGGTTTCAAGGAGAATAGGATTATCGGAACCGGAGGATTCGGAACCGTTTTCAAAGGAAAGCTCCCAAACTCAGATCCCATCGCAGTGAAGAAGATAATCCCAAGTAGCATGCAAGGTGTTCGAGAATTCGTCGCAGAGATCGAGAGTTTGGGGAGACTAAGGCATAAGAATCTAGTGAATCTCCAGGGATGGTGCAAACACAAGAGCGATCTCTTGCTAATTTACGATTACATCCCCAACGGAAGCTTGGACTCGTTGCTCTACACGGTACCGAGACGAAGCGGCGCCGTTTTGTCGTGGAACGTGCGTTTTCAAATCACCAAAGGAATCGCGTCTGGTTTGTTGTATCTTCACGAAGAATGGCAGAAGATCGTGATTCATAGAGACGTGAAACCTAGCAATGTCCTGATTGACTCCAGCATGAACCCTAGGTTGGGTGATTTCGGGCTCGCGAGGCTCTACGAACGCGGAACTATATCATCGCAAACGACAGCGCTAGTTGGAACCATTGGGTATCTGGCGCCGGAGCTATCCCGCAACGGCAAACCATCAACCGCGTCTGATGTTTTCGCGTTCGGCGTTTTGCTGTTAGAGATCGTCTCCGGGAGAAAACCAACGGATTCCGGTAGCTTCTTCTTGGTCGATTGGGTTATGGAGCTGCACGCGAGCGGTGAGATTCTAAGCGCAATCGATCCGAGGCTTGGATCTGGTTACGATGGGGGAGAAGCAAAGCTTGCTCTCGCCGTCGGATTGCTGTGTTGCCACCAAAACCCGGAGTCTCGGCCGTCGATGAGAATGGTACTTAGGTATCTAAACGGAGATGAGAATGTTCCTGAGATTGAGGATGATTGGGGATATTCGAATCCTTCAAGGAACGAATTCGGATCCAAGTTTGTAGGATTTGTTTCGTCGAGCCCTGTCGCTTCTTCTTCTTCCTTGGCCACCAGAGTTTCTTCAATTTCTCGCATCAGTGGCACTGGATAGGGCGGCGCGGCGCATTGTAATTTTCTTTTCCGTTGTAAGCAATGCAATATTGAATATTCTGATAATCAGTTTTTTTTTTAGGATAAGTGATTATCATTTATCACTGGTTTAGCAATTTATTAGTAAATAGACACCGCCGGTTTTGTTTTTCTTTTTTATATATCCGGATTATGCAGCATGTCCATTTTGATCGTTGAACCAACCAGTTAGTTCTATATTCAATTCATTAATAATTTAATACTTGTATATATCTTTATTATTTGAGACGACCCTCCTCGAGGATTATTTATTTTGGGGATATCGTATGTATGTTTACAAATCAATTCAATTGAGTCTGTCTACGATAATTTGAAGACATTGAAACCGTTTGATACGTGTGTCGTAATCCAAGTATAAACTAAAAAACAAACAATAATTCAACGACCTCCCTGATTACGAAACAGTGACAAGGGATACGACCATACGAGACGTCGTTTTCAATGCGACTTCACAATGTTCATTCAACCAAATCCCCACGCGGTGCCAATGTGTGACTTATTCATTCTTTTATTCTTTGTCTGTGTGGGGTGACTTTAGACTTTTAGTTATGTGATTGTGTATATCCTGTCCTGTGTGTATCAGTATCACTATATCTTTTTGTACGGTCTCTTTAACCATTTAACAAAACCTTTTAACCTGCTTGCTATTAGGGCTAAAGAATCTTTTTGTATATGCAATATAAGCTCTTGGGCCGTTGATTTCATTTTAATATTCTATAACGAGTAGGTTTTTAATATTTTCGGGAAAGGCCACTATAATGTAATGGCCCAAATAAGTAAATAATACCAAAACAAGCAAAAGCCCAAACTCGATTCTGTAAACCAACCCGATCCGGAATGGATACCGGGAGCTACTGCAGCAGCGGTCGATGTGGCGGCCATCTCTCCAGCGATATCGTTTTGTGACTTTCAGGAAAATAGAGAGAAGAACGCGCTGTTTCTTGATCCATGATTATAGAAAGATGCATGTAACTTCTTTGTTGTTTATGGAGCGGAGCTATCTTGGATAAACGATCATGGCCGTTCGATCGGTTCACAAATCCATCTGACGGTGAAATAAAATACTAACCTTATCTATTATATTCTGTGTGATCTGATGACGTTTCAAATCCACTTGGCAATAGAATCTAGATGAGCTATAGCCTGATTGGGTCAAATAAGTCAATAACCAATTAAAAGAAGCCACGTGCAACTGTGATACGATCTTCCCTCCCATTTAAATTTGCTGAAACTAACCGGTTTTCGGTTTAACCAATCAATCCATATCAAAACCAAATTATGCCAAAAAACGATGAGCCAAATCGGTCGGATTGGAAAACCAATCGGTTGGTATATTTCATAACCTGATCCAACAGTGTGATTAAGCAGACCCACGTCAACAAATTATCGAGATCTATCAATGTGGTTAACCAAAGGTGGTTTGTTTTTATACACAAAATCCAAACCAGAGACTGTAGAGAGCTGAATAAAAAATAACTTAAAAGGCAGAAACAGAAAGAGAGAAAACACATAAAATGTTGTTATATACAAAGTGGGCACAAAGAGATGATGTAATATTGCTATGTGCATAACTAGAAGAAATATAGAGAGAGAGTGAACTGTTCACCGAGCAAGAGGAGCATAAGAGCCTAGATTTGGATCAGAAGCAACGAGAGGCAACTTGTCAATGTAAATCAACAACCTCTTCAGATTCTCCTTGTAAATCGCTGGTATATCCGCAATCTCTTTGCTCGAAGTGTAAATCCACAGATCACCAGAATTCACCCTTTTCAAGCTGCCTCTACAGAACGGGCACGACTGTGACCGTGCACGCCTGTTTTCAAGCAACACAATGGATTCAATAACTTCTAACAAAGGCTGATGATGAGTGTGAGTGAAATAAACTAAGAGCGAGTAACAACAAGTGGAAGCTAACCATCATACCAGTTTCTGTAGCAGTTTATACACATGGAGTGATTGCAAGTAGGAAGAACAACTTTATTCCGAACCTCCAAGCAAATGCCACACTCTTCTTCCCTCTCCAAGTCGATCTCTGACATCTTTCCTTTATCTGTGCTGTCCTTTTTCCGGTATCTTTTGTCGCATATCTCCTTCTGTTTCCTTTCTTCTACATCGGTTATCCCTCCGTGAAGTTGCAATAGCGAAGGAAACAACACATCTGCTCATCAACATCCATTGCTAGTCAGAAGAAAAACATCAGGTGGACTAATCTGACATGCTTATAGCTTAAGAGACACTAATGCGCCAATTTGGTAAAATTACCATAGAATTCTCTGATGCTAGCTTTGCGTTCATGTAGCGACATTGTGGTTTTCCCATCAACATATGCCTACAAAAAACAGAGAATCACATATCCGAGAGCTAGACAAGAACAGAGGATTAAAAAATCCAATAAGGAAACAGCAGAAAATATCAACCCACCTTATAAATAAGGATCCTAAGCAATCCAAGAGCGCCAGCGAAATGACAATCCGTCCACTGAAGAAGGAAGAGAAAGAGATGAGCCGCGGGGCTGTAAGATAGTCTCATCTGCACGCAGCCACCATCATACTCCTCTGGATACTCTGATGCCCTTCATACAAAAATCATTGTTTTTCTTTCAATAAATTATGTTTTGATTCCCTACAGTCTTGATTTAAAATGAATTTAGGAGATTAGTACGCAACATGAGAACATGTTGCTTCACCAGCTTAATCCAACAAACCAAGTCAACTTAGGATAGAATTAGAATTTATGACCAAAGGAAAAAGAATTGACTTGACTAGTATAGATATGTGTGATCTGACCAAAAGAAGAGGTGGCGTATGAGACTAAGCCAAGGGAGCTCTCGCGTAAACGCAAAGTCTCAAAATTTCATTATGACATCAGCAGACACAGACTCAGCAGACAACAGAGATTCAGATTCACAAGTATCAAAAACTGAACATCGTCTGAGAAACTTGGAGAGAACTCAAAAGTGCGAAAACAATCTGATCTAACTGAATCGGAAGAGCAACAAAAAAAAAAACATACTTAAAAACAAATTTCCGAAACAATTGACTACTCTCCTGACTAAGAAGAAGAACACAAATCAAATTTTTACCAAAACATCGAAACATGCGAATAAAACCAGAAGAAAAGAAAAGACAAGACAGAGAGAGAGCCAGAGAGGAAGATATATATATATATATACTAACAGGGTGTTGGCGAACTGGATATCAGCTTCAAGAGCCTTGAGTGAATCCTTGAACGATTTTCGCATTTTCTGAGGGAAGACGATTTCAGCATCAACCAGCTTCCTTGCGAGAGAGTGAGAGAAAACAAAAACCTATATCCCTAGAGAACCCTTATCTTTTTTTTTTTTACAATTTCTGGAGATCTCACCGACACAAACCTCAAAAATATCGCAAACCCTAACAACTCGAGTTGATGATGCTCTCTCCCATTTCCATTGTGGGGGGGGGGGGGGGGGGGGGGGTTGGGGGGTTATGAGATTTTTTTACTAACTCAACCACAAGGTAGCGACAGGAACAAGAGAAGGACAGAGACAGAGAGAGACTCGCGTAGAGCACACGTAAGTAATATCAAAAATATACAAAAAAGGGGGAGGAGCGTCTAAAGGCTAAAGCTCTTTATGTTTTTCTTTTGTTCGAGAAGGAACGGCAACACTTCTCCTACTACAAAAAACATAAGCTTCTGAAAAGTAGTAACGTAATTACCAGAAAGCCCTCCCGTTGGGATCCCACCTAATAATTATAGGATAACATTATTTAATTGAAATTGAAAATAAAAATACGAAAACTAACGGGGTGACACGCCGGTGACAGGACGTGTGTCGCTGCTATAGGCGGCGGTGAGTGTGGGAAGTGAGCTTCATTCGTGTTCGTGGTGAGAGAGTGCTAGAAGTATCTGACCGACATGTGTTTTGGCTGCCGCTGGCAATGGCGACACGTGGCCTACACATTACCGGTCCGTAGGTCCAAACACTAGCTTTGAGGTACGTGTCTCTATTTCCATACGGAAGTGGACCCTAGTTAATCCTGAAATCGATGACTTATATGGAATACTCCTTATTTTGCATGCTTGGATCTCCCAAGGCCATATGTAGTTTTTTTTTCTTATTCTATTTAATTTGGGTTCTTTAGAATACGTGTGTGACCTACCTGTGCTTTTACAATCAATGAAAATATGGATGAGGGGCAAACAAAAGAATCAAACAATAATAGTTTTTAAGTTCGTGACATGATTGATTGCTTATATCATTTATTACGGAAACCAAATTTAATATAGCGATCATGACTCAAAAACACCCCTAATTCAAACAACGGTAATGAAGACACACAATAAAGCGAAAGCGAATTCACTTTTCTCTTGTCACGAAATAGCAAATTTACCTTTAGATTGCTTTACTATGTTAAATAACTCGACTAGGCGACTACAAATTGAATCCGTCGATAATTTAGGTTACAATTGAAATATATTATATCCATATCCCCTATTCCCCAGATTATAATTAGCTGATAGACGCATGTTTTTGGTTCTATTGTAAATATGCAAATCAATTCTATAAAATGTTCTTGTTGTCTTTTTGTTTTTTTTTTTAAATTCCGGAAGGCCACCTCTAAATTCTAAAATAAACGCAAGCACAATAATGGTGACGACTCATTTACAAACAAAGGAGGAATAATAATCGCTATCATAAACCTCACCGTTTGTCTTTTATTATCCACACTAGCTTATATTAGATATTATTATACTTTCTTTTCTTTTACTCCTAAATTTATATGGATCAGGTCATAACAATACAAGTTGCCATACACAGCCTGATGTATCCTAACTACAGATATTAGCTGCACCAAACAAATGATATTCTACTAATTACCTACAATAGACGCCTAATATATTAATAGATTTTCAAATTGACAGGATTTGGTATTATTTACCTCAGTGTTGTTCAAGAGATTCCGTGATGAGTCTGAAAGAATCGAACAATCAAATGTTAGAGAGGGATAGATTCGTGCTCGATGAGGACTTTGTTTGGAATCTTCAAGTTAGATTCACGTAGATTCCATCCACCAGTATCCAACTTGAACAAGAAATCATCAAACTTGTTGTCCATCTCCGACAAGCTTTGCTTCAGCCACTGGAACACACTATCCTTGTCTTTTAAGCTTCCTTTCATGTTCTCTTCTAACCAATATGCTTGCCAAAGACATCTCAATACGTCTCTGCTTGTGGCATTCACCTGCATTAATTAGTTTCACATCCATGAACTAAAAGGCAAAAACATTGCGTAAAATGGTTTAGACCTCAGACTCACGATATATATATGATTTGCTTTACTTGACAAAGCAATACGAGAAAGAAACCAAGAAGTTATGTAAAGTAACATAGTTTTAAAACGAGAAATGAAAAACGTAAAGGATGGGTCCAGAGATTATAAGAGACTACAAGATAGACTCTAGCCCGAAAGATAACCAACCGAGAGTACTCTTCAACAATGTGAATAACCATTTTCCTCTCGATTAAGCCGATAATTCTGAGAACCAACTCCCTACCTCGTATTTGTCTTTTCTCAAGTAGCTTATTCAAATGATTAGACTGTATATCAGCTCTATGATTTCTTCTAATATGCAATTATCCACACTTGGTATGCTGAATTAGTTAAAAGATGAATGAGTCTTAAGACTCTCATCAACTAATCCCTAACTAAATCATAATTCAATCTGATAATTTTTTTCCACAATGCAAGAACAAGGAGGGGGCATGATTGAGTCGATAGATGGAAGTGCTGATAAGTCATTCTATAGGGCCACACACATACCTTAAAGGATACATAAAACTCGGTATCCGTGTTCAACCCATTCAACGTAAGAATATATTTCTCTTCTGTGTATATCTTAAGGAGTGCTTTCACCTGAACAAATAAAGGTTTCCGAGAAGTTGGATTAACAAATTGAACTATAGCCGAAAATATATATAAATAAACAAACTGAAGATTATTCTCTCAAAATTACATATGGATACAGTTAAAAGGAAGGGAGATGATTACCTTAGAAACAGACTTTTCCAGACCAGATACTTCCTCAAGAGATACACCAAAGATGATCCGAGGTTTCATGAATCTCTGCCACAGCAAAATGTTTTCTCGCTTGTTGCAGTCAACATATCCTGTAAATAGTAGAAGATGGGTCTTACTTGGAGGTTGAATATATGCTGGAAAAAGGGAGAAACATTCTTACCTGGTACAATGGAATGTACAACATGAGACTCAACTAGCATACGAGCACGCTTGAGATTTACCTGGAAATATTCCAATTGAAAGTAATTTCACTTATCTTGAGTATTCTCATGTTGGAATTGGGATTGTAAAAAAATACATTTTAAAACTCTTACTGTGTTAAATCGCAGGACTGCAAGTGACTGGTAGCGTAGCCAGAGATGAACAAGTCTTATGCTCGTCCATGTAAGTGACACAAAGGGAAATGACTTTACAAGGCCTGGCGTGTCCTGCATCAAAATTATAAGTATACAACATGAAACCACGAAAATGATCCAGTGGGACCTCCAATGATTAGATTTTGAGGAAATGAACCAATAAAATAGAAAAATACAATGATCAAAATGCCGATACCAAGACCAATTAGCTGAGCAGCAACTTCCCACACTTCTTCCTGAGACGTTGTACACAAATTAGAGACTCTGATAATAGAGTGGCCCATAACTACTCAATTATCCTATTTCGGTTTTGATTACACATACATGACAAGCATACCTTGGCTGCTACCTCTCCAAGATTCCCTGAGATGGCAAAGTGATTCTGAATCACCCTGAATGAAGGGTCTCTCAATCCCCTAGCCACAGCCTATTTCGAATTAAAAACTAAGTATGTGCACTCTGTCATTTAAAGCTTAGCTGACGCGAATCCTTAATATAATCTATATGAATCAAGGATTTGCATCTGGCAGGAAAAGGGAAACTGCAATAAGGAATACCTTGGCTAGATTTCCCGTGGATGCCAGCAGTAGGAACTGGGTTGGATATAGTTGTGTAGCCAGATCAAAGAAACTGCATAACAAAACAAAAACCAATTTGATGCTATACGTAGTTTAAACCAAAATATTGATCACCAAGACTTTTAGTCATCTACAACAAACCTTCCAGTACTGCCAATAAAATCTGCATACATGCGCCATTGCTTGGGATCATCGTCAAAAAGGCTACCAAAACGTCCACCTGGAAAACATACTCTTGTTACTGTAGAGGTTCTAAGATAACTCCATGAACATTTATTAATCTTCCCATGGTTTCCCTACCAATAAGAAGACGACCAAGAGCTCCAATTCCATCCTTGGACACCCATCTGAAGAGACAACAGATCGGTTTGAAAAAACTATAGAAACAAAATTCTGTAGCAGCAGACAAACTAAGTTTGCATTCAAAGTAAACCTGATGGCTGCAGCAGAAGCAGCAGCAGTAGCGGCAGCAGAAGTTCCTGAGAAAGAGCCAACGCCAACCGCCTGCATAATGACATGATTAATATTTGAAGAATTGCAACATTTTTTAACATCCATGTTTAGAACATTTCCATGCATAAGAAGACCTTGAGCAGTTTGTAGCAAGAATAAGAGAACGCAATAAACTAGAAATACTTGGACATGCCTTGAGAAGACTTGAAGTGACTAATACATTACACATCCAGCCGGTAACATTGGTAGGAAACTGCCACAGCATGTAGTCCAAGTAATCATCTGAAACAGACCCTGCACAATGTAATTTACGAGATTAACTCACTGACCCATAAATTGTATCCTACAAAACCTCTACAAGCTTGCCATTCTGAGATCCAAAACAAGGAAATGACAGAAAGATACGTTGGACTTTGAAGAGCTAAAAAGTACCAACCAGGAAAGCCTGTGGGAAAAACAAAATCCTTAACAACATCTGGAAGCCAAAGCGTGTTGGTTTCTGAGGAATTTGAGCTCTGAGATATGTTATCAGGCTTAGTTTCAAGCTCCTCGGGAAAGCCTTGTAAAGGGGAATCATCATCATCATCTAGCAAATATCTGCAGAAGTACAAGAAGAAGTGGTATGTTCAAACAGGTAAAGACTTGTAGCAGAGGAATCCTCGCTCAGGCAACAAGATAAGATCAAAAACCTGAAGCTGACCTTTTTGAGGTGCCGTTTCCGTATCTCTCCACCACAATTGAAACTCGTCCTTCAACTCCAACACTAAGAACCAAGTTATCATCATTACATTACAATAGCAAATCGTCATTTGCAGAATAATCAAAATCCCATTCCATCAAAACAGGAAGAAGTTGAATAAAGAGGATTCATTCACCTCCTATCATCGGCCCCTTCCTCATCTTCACGAAGACTAGGCCGCTGAACACAGCACCGCAAGTGCTCCACACGGCGTCGTTTCGGCTTACAAGACGCTATTGTTCGAGTCCGTGGGATTTGAAGAGGCAGAGGATATCGCAAAGTACAGTACATTGCGAGAACGATATTTCTGAGTTGGAATTTAGTTTTCGGACTTCGCCGGAGTGAAGGAGCATACAAAAGACACGTCGTCGGCAGCTTCTCTCTGAACCGCTAATCTCCTCGTCTTTTTCGTCTGCAACCACCGCCAAATCCAAATAGATGACCCGATTCGGACAAACGGCGCCGTTTTAAATTTGAAGGAGTAACGAGTAATATCAAAACCGGTCGAAATTGGTTAGACGGTAATCAAAACCGGTCGAAATTGGTAGGACGCTAATCAAAACCGGTTGAAATATGTTGGACGCTAATCAAAACCGGACACAAACAGAAATTATATTACCTTACCAGAAACTGTAACACACACTCTTTGAGCTCTAGGATTCACAGTTGAGGAACATATTGAATTAGGAGGAGGAATACAACTTATTACATTCAAAAATACAAAAACACACACTAAAAAAGGTCATAAGATTACTGTATGACCTTCTGGAAATCCAAAATCGCGGTTTCAGGTTTGTTCATCTGTTGTGTTAGGACTTGCTTTCTTGCGGTTATCATCCGCGATTCTTTGGAACTCCTTCTCACTCGCTGCAATGAGTTTCTTCACGATGTCGAATGTAGTAAGCTTAATACTGAAACAACACGAAAGAGGATTCCAAAATTATTAGTGCTGAAACAAGTAGAAAACAAAAGGCTGGTTTTTATAACAAAACAATAACTACCTGCTGTTTGGCATGCTTTTGAGTGCATTGGGAACGAAGCCACGGTACAAGCCAATAACTCCTTCACGCGCAACGATACCTGCACAACAGTTATGAGGATTAAAAAGGTAAGTCACCAGAAACTACCGTTATGGAAGGGAAGAATAAAATATGAAATATACTACTATATGGTATTTTTGTTCCTACCTGAGAAAGCGTCTAATACTGATTTATATGGAGTACCCTTCAACTGCATCTGTCTTCTAATGGTATCTAATGGATAGCAAGTACCGGTTGCAATAGCAGCAGCGACTACTGCTGTTAACAAAGATGACTGCGTCTTTTGTTGATACTTCTCTGGCAGAGATTTCTTTACCCTGGAGATGTCGAACATGTTAACAATCTAGTAAATCTCCAGGGGTAGTGTTTAACTGTTAGCAGACTTACAGATCAAAGACGCAGAAGTTGATGGCAATGTAAGGAGCTATACTTAAAAGCGAAGGACCGAGACCTTTATAGAATGATGCAAGTCCTTCCTCCCGCAGCATGTTCAAGGCAACCTAGATAGTAGATATGACATGTCCCTTTTAATCTTGATGAATTTGTGGAACATACAGTTGGTGTATGATGCGATGATCATACCTGGGACATGGTTCGATAACCTGGTTCAACAGCTAACCTCAATCTCAGCACATCTAAAGGGTATGTAATCTGCATAAAGAAGTTAGATTCTAAGGCATTTTAAGTTTAGACAAACTCATTCAGGCTTATAAACAACGTTAGTTACCAGAGTAGACGTCATGCCAGCACAAGCACCAGCACCGAGCCTTCCGAGAACAGTCAATTGACCGTCTTTTCCCTTAAAGAGTTTCTAAGAAACACATAAAGGGAAAAATGTTCAGAAAACAGAGTATTTCTAAAACTTTCATACAACCAAAGTCAGATATGGAAAGATTATATACCTTGTATGTTTCATATGCAAACAACTGGACTGCGCTATAAGGTACAATCCTTATCACCTGGAACATTCAGACTAAGATTATGTGCAATCAAACTATAATAAATTTACACCCCTCATTATCTCAAAAGAGTCCAAGAAATTGTTAGTACCTGGGGTAGATTTCCTTTCCAGTAACCTTTAAGACCTTCTTCTTTTCCAATAAGAGTAATCGCCTGCAGCAGCAAATTCCAAGCAAAACCAAATAAACAACATTGTACAATAAGATCAACCTATTCTCTTAGCATTACATGATTAAGTATATATATATACCTCAATGAAACCAATAGCCTTCTTAGCACTTTGTTGCCCAGCTCGAACTCCGTGTGTCTATAAATTAAATCAACAATGATTTTACAATTGGATTGTAAGAATCAATAGACATTACTACAAGTCTGTTAACAAAGAACACAATCACACATACTCCATAGATTCATTCCGTCAAGGTATACCTTCTTGAGTTGAGAGATTCAAATTCATGATCAAAATCATCCCTACATGTAACATCAACAACTAGTGCAAAACACTGTTTAAGTCCACTATTTAAAAAAAAAAAAAAAAAGAGACACGAGGAGTAAAAAAAAAAAAGAAAACACACGTGCGAGAAAACCTTAAAGTTGTTGAGAATGAGAGGAGAGAGAGAGAGAGAGAGAGAGAGCTCTCTTAGTCTTCTTTACCTGCATTAGGAGCTTTATTCGGTCAAGCGGTGCTGTCACCGACTTCGCGGCGGCTCCGGCGAACGCTCCGGCGAAGAACAGTGCGGCGTCTTTCGGTACGAACGACAGTAAAGCGATCGGATTTTTCAAGAGCTGAGCCGAAGTAGGCGCGAACTCATCCTCCTCCTTGCGAATCACCACCGAAACCGACGCGAATGCTCCGCCATTCCCACCGTTAAACTGAGATTCCTTCCGATCTCTCCTAGTCGCTACAGATAAGGAGGTGAAATTGGTAAAACCGCCACCACCGCTTCTTTTGTTCCTTGTCCGACGATTCGACGACACGTTGTTCTCCATGAGGCTCCATGAAGGTTCCTCGGTGAGAGCGAAATCAGAGGTCCTGAGTGAAGGAACACTACGGAATTGAAGTAGAGACTTCTCTTCTCCCATGGCGGATCAAATTTTTGGATTTCTTATTTTTTTTTTTTTTGTGGGCTTCCAAAATCTCTCGCCTGCCTGAGAGGAATATTCAGATTTTAATTTGGGTTTATACATTTGCAACAAAATTGTACTATAAATAAATTGTCTCCGGTGATGGCATTCCTGTAAATAAAACAGTTAGTATATTTTTAATAATGGGATCCAAACAAAAAAGCTCTAGTCAAATTAGTGGGCTCAGTTGGGCTTTTTCCGAGACTTGGAAGTTGGAACATACCATTATGAAAAATATAACTTCCGGCCAAAAGTAACGGTTAGTCCGTGTAATTAAATTTTCAGATTTTACGAAATTGCAAATATCGTTAAATACTTTTGAATCTTCTGATATGTTTCCCATGAGAAGGGCCATTTAAATTTGTAATTGAAAAAAAAAAAAAAATAGATTCCTACTTTTATGAAAAATTGCTGACAATACGTACATTCAAGATATGTACCATAGTAATATGTATCTCACGTGAAATCAACAGATATCAACTACATATATATCGTGGTGCAAGTCGTATACGTTTACCTTAACTACCTCTATGGAATCGTGTCGTTGATAAAAATGATTTAAATATAAATTCCTTAAGAAAATATTTACTTACACAATACAAATTCAAGAACTAATATATGTAGTAAAATTAATAAACAATACACTAAAAAAAAAAAAAAAAAAAAGACAAAACAATAGTCGTCGAGTTACCTGCAAAAAGATATGAACCATATATCACAATATAGCATTAAGTAGTCTGAGAATCTGAAAATGATTTAACATTCTAGAAGTTGGTTTTCTTAAATTTTATCATCTGTTTTTTGTTTGTGTGTGTTACTATTGTATATGGATCGATGGGTAACAAGAACAAACTGGTGCTGCTCATTGTTGTTACAATGTTACCCTCGAACTTCGATTCCTAAAGCTTAAGCACTCGTATATTATAATTATTTTCACATTGAGAACTATTCGTATATCATTGAAATGTGGCATAAAGTATTTAATATTTAATTAAACATATATAGCTTACCTTGTCGTCAATCTATGATTAGTTGTATTGGTTTCGGCTGCAATTGAGAAAACACGAAGTCAATATCATAGACATAGTGAGTATTTCATACCGAACTCTAAGTAATGAAAAGAGAAACTTACTTGAGGGTGAGTTAGAGACAAAGAAGCAGGCCGCAATGACAACATAACACAAGAGAAGAACCAAGCCTTTCATATAGTGCGACGTCCCATCCTATTAATCATATAATATATATATATATATATATATATATATATTCATAAAACTATATATTATACACAGCCTCACTCTATTTTCAATGCGTACAAAAATAAAATTGCACCTGCAATATTAAGGAAGTAACGATAATGGACAAGGCAAGACAAGCGGTCTCAAGGAGGTTGAAGTTAAGGTCCATTTCTATTCCCATTGTCCATGCCACTAACACTGTCACTGGTACCTACATTCAAATTTGAAATTAGATTGTTGTAAGAAAAGTGAACCATAATGAAATATTTTCTTAATTAGTACAAGGTTATGAAAGATATCCTATAAACTTGATAATTGAGCCAAGTTTGTAAACTTAGCGAATTATATAAAACTTGTTAAGTCGATTTGCCTACCACGAACAAAGCAATTTGCGTTGCAGACCCGAGAGCAATTCCAAAAGTTATATCCTGATAAAGAGGTTGGATGTGAATATTAATGAACTAATATGATGTAATAAATTAGGAGGAAAACGAAGTAAAACATACGAGTTTGTTACGGAAGGCGAAGATGACAGCTCCAGCATGCTCAGCTGCATTACCAACAATTGGTAACAATATGATTCCTATGAATCCCACTGATAATCCCCACGAGTCTGCTGCGTCCTGTCCATTTCATATTTACTTTGTTTTAGTTTACTAACTTATAATTGAAATTAATCAATTACAATCGAATTTAAGTATTCAAGAAAATACTACATTAACAGACCTGGATAGTGGAGACAAGGTACTCGGAGAGCAAAGCAACGAGAAGTGTCATTATAATAAGCCAAAAAAACGCACTCCACATTCCAATAACGGCTTCTTCTTCTTCTTCCTTGTTTCTCACGTCATCGTCATACACGTCCTCTTCTTCTTCTTCTTCTTCTTCCCTCTTTTATATAATTAACCGACGCACACATATAGATTATAAGAAGCAGCAAAAGATATATGATTCTTATTGTGAAGAGTAGTATAAGAGAGAGTGTCAGTGTGTGAGAGAGAGAACCTGAGGAAGAGGAGGAGGAGGAGAGAGATGAGAAGAGAAGAGGTGAAAGATGAGGAAAGCCAAGTAAGCAACGAGCATAACCAAGCTGCTTACTCGGGACAACACAACAACAGCTGATCCATCGTCTTCAGCTTGCATTGTGAATCTCATTATCACTGGTAGTGTTTGACACAAGAGCGCCAGATACAACAACATGCTATTCATTTCTCCCTGTCTCTGTTCTTGTAAACAGTTACGAAACATGCATGATAAGATGATACATATATTTAAGGATCGGGGTAATAAATTTTGAAAGAGTAATTTTTGAACGTACTGAGTCGAAAGATTGGTGTTTGCGGAGGTTAGAGAGACCACCAAGGAAGAGGGAAGTGCCTAAGACGAAGAGAAGATTGGAGAGAATAGAGCCAAGAAGTGAGAGTTTCACTATTCTCATCTTTCTTTGTCCAACCGCTAGAATCGCTATTATCATCTCAGTGGCGTTCCCACAAGTCGCGTTCATTAATCCCCCAACTTCACACATTCATAAAAATTATTTTCCACCATTAATTTTCCCATCTAAAACCGTTTCACATTATCACATTAATTCCAATTTCCTTAGTTTGTTTATTTAGCTTGCATGTCAATAATGTTATCAAATCCAGATCATAATCTCAAAAAAAAAAAAAAAAATCCATTTAACTTCGGTTTTGTGCTGGGTAACCCGGCCGGTTCGATTTAAATGGCAACAAATAACAGTCAACGAAGTTTAAATGATCACCTGTTGGACCGGTATGGAAAGCAATTTGCCTGTTTAAGAATAAAAGAAAGAAAAATTATATATGTAGATTAACAATTTTTTTTTTGGTAAAAGGTTAAATTTTATACCATTTTCTGATTTTTTTCTGTACAAAAATGAGAATACAAATACTGGAGAGGAAGAGAGAAAAACTAGAAAGGAAATGAAATACATCCAAAATAGAAAGCAAGAAGAAATCCTGGAACGGTTATGAGTCGATCTCGGATAGTTCGATCCATAGCTGCTTGCACTGCTGAACATTGTGAGGTGGTGGAGGTGAAGATCCTGGCATTCCGTTCACGCCAAATTAGATAACAAGATGATTGAAGAACTAACTTGGCAATTACCACGACATCTGTTGCAGCGGGGGTCCTGGTCTGCAGAATCCAACTCGTGATTGAATGGAGTGTTGATGGTGGATTTCTCCAGATTCTCGAAGCAAAAGATTGCCAAACCCTTGCAGAGAAAGAGCATTCAAAGAAAAGGTGGTTGTGGGTTTCGATCCCGTCAGAACAAAGCACACAAGCTGAAGGGATATTAAGGCCCCATGCTCGCAGCCTGTCTCTCGTAGGCAGTCGCTCTTTTAATGCTAACCATAGGATGAAAGTGTATCGGGGTACCCCTTCCTTAAACCAAAGCACCTCGTTCCATGGTACTAACGGAGAGTGTACACGTAGTTGCTCCCAAGTATCCTTGGAAGAAAAAGAATCAGCAAAGGTACCTGAGTTCCGACGCCAGAGAAATACATCGGGGCCCTTGAGAATGTCCGGTGGAGTGATCGTTGTCAAGGTGATCATTAGCTGTTGTTGCTCTTCCGATCTAGCTCCCGGCATCCACCAACTCCCATTTCTGACTACATCAGCGACAGGTGCCTCTTTCCTTACTCGCAGTGACCGTGTCCCATTACTTCCAATGAAGCTTATCAGAGGACCGTGTTTTGTCCAGTTATCATGCCAAAAGGATATACTAAGACCATTCCTCACTTCACACTTCATAAACTCTGTTATCTGCTGCCTCAGAGAGATCATACCTTTAATAGTTCTGGAGAGTCGTGGATTGTCCTGAATAGTCCAGAAACTCTTCCTTTGGAGTATATTACCTTTAATCCATGCCACCCATAGAGAACCCGAATTTGTAAATAGGTTCCAAATGAGCTTGAGCTGGAACACTACTGCAAATTCATCCAATCTGCGAATTCCAAACCCACCTACTTTTTTGGGTTTACAAACATCCTTCCAAGCGACTCTTGCTCCCACAGCCGTTGTTACTTTGTTTTTCCAGAGGAAAGCCGTACACAATGAATCCACCTTTTCATAAAATCTTTTGGGGAGATTAAACACTGCACTCCAAAAATTCACCATGCCATATATAACCGAAGAGATAAGCCTTATCTTCCCAGCAAAAGATAGAAATTTTGCCGTCCAAGCATGTAACTTATGGGTGATTTTCTCAATAAAAGGTTGCAGAGTTGCAAATGAAATACGTACAGGATTCAGGGGTAATCCTAGATACCGGGTAGGAAATGTACCAACCTTTATACCTTGCAAAGCACTTAGTACTTCTACTTGGATGTCAGTATAGCCCCCAAAGAAAAGTTCAGATTTTGCCTGGTTTACGTCTAAACCACTGATTTACTTAAAGTGAGACATTGTTCCAGCAATACCAGAAAGTGAGTGTCTTGCACCATCAGAGAATATCAACAAGTCATCTGCAAAGAGGAGATGAGTTACCACAGGGGAGGAGCATAAGGGGTGAAGCCTGAATTTTTCTTGTACTGCATCTCTTTCCAGTAATTTTGACAAGACCTCCATCACCATAATGAAGAGATACGGTGAGAGTGGGTCCCCTTGGCGAAGCCCCTTCTTTCCTGGGAAGAAACCTGCTAATTCCCCATTAATAGAAACAGAGAACCGAGGGGAAGTAATACATTCCTTTACCCATGTACAAAATATTGGAGGGAAGTTTTGAGCCTCTAGAACCTTTAAAAAGAAATCCCAACAAACTGTATCAAAAGCCTTTCTGATGTCTACTTGCATGCAGCTTTTTGGGCAATCCTCCTTCTGGTAATTTCGAATTAACTCTGAAGCAAGTAAGACATTCTCTCCAAGGCTTCGTCCTTTAAGAAAGGCGGCTTGGTTTGGACTAATACATGCTTGAAAGAGAGGCTTTAGTCTGTTGGCAATGATCTTTGATATGATTTTATAAATCAGATTGCAACAACTTATTGGTCTATAATCTCCTAACTTGCATGCTTCTGGTATCTTTGGGATAAGAGTGATGGCGGTATTGTTCACATCCCGTAGCATCCATCCCAATGGTGTTCCAGGTTGCATGGTAGAACTCAATGGAGAAACCATCTGGTCCGAGACTCTTATCTAGTGGCATTGCAAATACAACCTCTTTTATCTCCTCAGCTGAGACCATTTTCTTCAACTCTGTACATTGAACATCATCACATCTGAATGGTAACAAGTCCTGCAGTTCGTGTTTTGTGATAGGAGAAGTTGACATATCAGTGCATCCCACTATCCCTTGGAAATACTCAGCCGCATGGTCTTTGATCTCCCTATGCTCCACTATGCGTCTATCCTCTGAGTCTACCAAATAGTGGATATGATTTCGTGAATTTCTTTGGGACGTAGTCTTATGGAAATACGCCATGTTCTTGTCCCCTAGATTCATCCAAGTGGCACGAGATTTTTGCTTAAAGAACTTTTCCTCTGCCTTCATAAGAAATTGCCATTGCTCCCTGGCTTGATGCTCTTCTCTTACGGATTGAGGATTAGGGTTTGATAGAATGTTTCTTTGCAGAATTGCAACTTTTTCAGCTTGATGTTTTACTCGTGCTGTAATGCCACTAAAGTGCTGCTTATTCAATCCCCTGATCACTGGTTTTAGCAGACGGAGGGACCTTACAAGCTTAAACTGAGAAGATCCTACTATCGTCTGAGAGTTCCATGCTTGCCTCACAACTTCCTGATAGTCATGGTGGTCAATTACGTGGTTAAAAAACTTGAAAGGCTTCCTAACCACTCGTTGAATAGAAGGCAATTGGAAGAGGCAAGCTGCGTGATCTGACTTCATAGGAGGTAGGAAATCTGCATAAGAACCTAGGAACTGCAAGAACCAAGAATGGTTAATAAAAGCATGATCGATCCTCTTGGATGTAGGGTTCTCTTCTTGATTATTCCACCAAGTGAAAGGAAGCCCTTTTGCTTGAGCCTCAAACAGTTCAGCTTCTTGCATAGCTAAGTTGAAATCATTCATTCCCGTAGTGTCCACATTCTGGGAGAGGTGTTCTGAGTGGTGTGAGCTTCTGAGTATTTGATTAAAATCCCCTACAACTGCCCAGGGATGCCTCATAACTGGAGTATTATCATTCATCCAAGTCAGTTCCTCCCAGAGTTGCTGTCTTTCTTCCGGCGTGTTATACGCATAAACAAAAGTTACAGTGAGACTGATACTATAAGTCTCAATATAGATACCGCATGTTACCTGCTGCGCCGACACTTTATACACCACCAGATTGACTGATGGATCCCATACCAAGAAAATTCTGGCTGTAGCATGGTGATCAAAATTCCCAAAAACTTTCCATCCAGCAGGAATACCCCTTAATATCCGATCTGCGTTTATAGGTTGCAGATGCGTTTCTAAGAACGCTCCAAAAAGTGGCTTATGGATGTTAATCCATTCTTTCGTTGAGTCCTGACGTCTGTTACTATTAAGACCTCTTATATTCCACACAAAAAACATATATAATGTTGTACTACTGGGGCAGTGTGGCCTTACGACCACTCTTCCGGCGAGAAACCAGAATAAACGGAGCTTCAATATCCTCCCCTATCTTGACAGAGCTATTCGCTTGCTCATGAACCTTGTCCTTATCTGCCAAGTCCGAGTTATCCTTTTCTTTAGTGAGGGTTGGGTTATCTGTCTGCTGACTACAACCTAAAGCATTTATCCCATCCTCTGGCAGAATAAGTTTTCCCCTCTCACATGACTTTGTCTCTGTGGTTTTATGCTGGATTCCATCAGCGTGACTTAATTCCACTGAAAGACCCGATTCCTGGGAAGGTATCTCTCCATCTTCAATCATTTTTATCCCGGATTCTTTGCCTGATTTAGACACTTCCTTGACTTTCCAGGTTACTCCCGGGGATTTGCCCTGGCGGGACCGTCTATTACTCCTCGGTCTGCTACGAGATCTTATCTTCCTTCGTCTGTTTAGGGGAGGCACCTGCAGCCATGATGGACACCGACTTCTATCATGACCATAAGCATGACACTCTTGACATTTGGAAGGGAGCCAAGGATATGTAACTGAGACTTCGAATTCCCGTCCTGAAGACAGTCCCATGATGAGCTTTGTGGGGAGATCCTTAGTGAGGTCCATCCTGACCAGGATTTTAGCCACATCAAAATTCTCCTTTCTCTCTGTTTCTGGAGCTAACGCAATAGGTTTCCCTACTGCTGTAGCAATTCTACTCAGACTCTGTTTATTAAACAGGAGATATGGTATCCCTCTGAATTCAGCTGTAATCGCTGCTGAGGTGATTTTAGGTGCATTTGGCTCAAACTCTGGTGACCAAGGAGAGACAAACATTGGGTGTCCTGCAATGTTCCACATATGGCGGCTGAGGAGAATTGCTCGGGTTCTTGGATTGGTTACTCGCAACAAAAAAGCTCCTGGGCCGGTGTTGTGAACAAAGATACGAGGACCTTGCCTTGCCCATATTGCATTAACCACCCCTATTACCCTTCCCATTTCTGGGTAGTTCCCATGGAACTGAGCAAACACAAATTCTTTAAACTCATCCTTCGCAGCTTCGATATTATCATCAGGAATGAGGATGAAAGGAACTCCTGTGATGTGCTGTGTTGGTGTACCGATTTCCTCCAAGTCGTCCTTGAGGAGACGAGACCATTTTTTTTTCAGAGCAGGCTTAACCTTCTCTGTAGATATAACCGTTTCTGCTTTGCTCAGAGGAGTAACAGTAACTGTTTCTCCCTTCTCCTTAGCTACGAACCCGGAGACTACAGTCTCAACGGGTACAAATGCGGCTTCAATCTGAGCAGTTTGAGTAATCTCAGGAGGAGAGGTGGTACATTGTAGACCAGGGGTCATAGTGAGATCCGCTCTGTCCGGAACACCAGCGATTTGCGGGACTCCTGATGCGGTTTCCCCGCACTCAACAGAGGAATCTTCGACAGCTTCTTCTAAGGTAGGAGGGTTATCAATTACGATTGTCTTCTGCGGGATTCCAGCCAAAGCAGAGAGACGAGCAAACTTCGATGTGCCCGGAATTACAGATCTAGGACGGGGGTAGCGGGAGATGATCCCTTCTTCTTCTTATGCTTTGCCATTCGATAAATTTTTTTTCGTCTCCGGCGTGAGGTCGGAGGCCGTCGGCAATTAGGGTTAAAGAAACTAATCGCCTTAAAAGTCGCTTCAAGAGAGAGAAAATTTATTCTGCCCGTTTTTGTAGGTTTTTAGATTAACAACGTTATTAATTTATAGTAGTAAAAACGTTACTAATTTAATAGAAAGAGAAGAATGAAAAAGAAGATGAATAATTTATTACTCTGTGAGGAAACTGATACGTTCGGCCAAAGGTGTCAATCCCAGCAAGCTCAACGCAAACACCCACGCCTGTTTTTTGTTTTTTTGGTTACATGAATGAAGTTCAAGAGAAATATACCAAAATCAAAATGATCTTCAAATTAATGTTTCGTTTATAATTCCGGTTGATGTTGTTTATATGTTATGGTTTGTAAAAAGTTGAGAAACTTACACGTGGACATCCATAACGGTGAGCAACAACGGCGAGTGGAACGGCTGGGAAGAGGATGAACAGTTTGGTACCGAGAAGAACTTCTTGGAGATTCGTCAAGATTAGTCTCAAAAACTCCCAACGAACTCTCGAGATCAGCTTCAGATCCGATCTCTTCCTTATCATCGACGACGCAGACACCGTTCTCCGCACACGCCTTGACGTCTCCGCCGTTGGTTTATCACTTCCTCCGCCATTTTCTAATAGGGACAAATTCGGAGACGGTTCCGTACTGATCCAAGACATTTTATTCGTTGACTCTCTCTCTCTCGTCAATAACACCTATTTACTTTTTTGTTCCTTTGAATCTGTTTTTCTGAAATCTGAGACTTTTTTTTTTTTTTTCTCGGTTTTGTATTATTTATATCTGTATAAAAATTAAAACAGAACGCGTGTGAAGGAACGTTTCTTTCTATATCCTTTTTTGTTGTTGTTGACGTCTTTGTATATCATTTTTAACATTTTTGGTCAATGTTTTTGTGTCTATCATTTATGTCAATATATCATTTTATAACTAAACGTATAAAGAACTAGTACTATATATAAGAAGAAGAAATGAATTAATGGCTTCAATCCCGCAAGTTGCAACTATATAAATGATTTGGAATTTTTGTGTCTCCTTGCACATGTTGGACTCAATTTTTGTGTCACTTGAAAACTCTTTACAAACTTCCTATGTGTTATACTAATGAAATGAAGAGTGTACGTAGGGGATTAATTTACATGCATCGATCCTCATAGATTAAACAAATCACACATCTCGATAACGGTCATATAAGTGAAAACACAGACAAAAATTGGAGTTATGTGCGCGTTGTTGACTCATCTAAGTTGCATTAATTAGTCTTAACGTGTGTTATTCCCCCACGAAATTTACGAATCATCTTCTATAAACTAATTCTCTTATATGAATTTATGTCTTTATCTTGCGAAACTCCCTCGAATTTTCTAAAACTATTTGATGTCTGTATCAATAGGTAGCCTTAATTTAAACCAAGTGGTTTCGAATTGAATTTATTTGTGACATCCGAAAAATACAATCAAAGTTGTATGAAAACGTTTATAAAGACAGTACTCTAGACCGGACCAAATCAAAAGTTCAACTCGGTTTTGATTTATTTCAAATTATGTATTTGTAAAAAATAAATCTATACCATACACTAAAAAATTTATTCCATACACACACAAATATAAAATTGTTACACTACGTCGGTCTAATTTGGGAACAGCATACCTGATCAATATCCTTCATAGCAATAAAAAGAGCAGAACGGGTCGTCTACGTGAGATGATACTATCTTTATTTTGTAAGGACAACGTCTTCGGCAGGTTTTGCATATAGGTCGAGTTGAATAAGTGTTGGGAAGAACATGGACCGTTGTTTTGTCCCAGTTTACTGTGCGAGTTTGTCCAGCGTTCATATACGGATCTCTTCCTAGTAAACAGTCGATGTGGAGTGTGACTCCACACTCATTGCATGCATATAACCCTTTCCTTGGATCTATATCTTCCTCGCATATTTCGCACCCATAACGCTCATCTTTTGCATCTTCTTCGTAAGAGAAATAGAGCAAATGCTCGTCATGCTGGTACCTCGCTGTATGTGGAAGCGTGGCACAACGAAAACACAAAACAAAATCGCATTTCACACAGTTCAAAGGTTGTACCTCCCATGATTGACAGATGGAACATATTTCACCATCGTATTGAGTAGAGGTAACGAACAAGAGATGTGGGTGAGAGTGATGATGGAACGGCTCAGATATAGAAGCACAAAGAGTATCTAACACCATATAGTTACACATCCCTTGAATACCACATGCATATGCGAAACCGCATGAGTATCGTCGACATTTCCAACATTGAAACCAACTTGTGGTGTAACTGAGTTCTAGAATCAATGGATGAACATGCAGCATAAATTGTTTAACACGAGGAATATATGCACATGATTCATGTAAACTGAAATCATCACATTGCAAACATCGATACACATTACCACCACCATCAGCATCATCATAACAAGGAAGTCTGCACGCTTGACAATGCTTGCTTTCATTGTGAATTTTCTTTTCAAGTCTCAATTGATGACCCGGATGAGTGGGATGTTGTATAATCCCATCCCCTTTATCCTCAAACACTTCAGATTTTTCATATGTACTTTTTTCAGGCTCTCCTTCAAGTTCTTTCCCGTCACACACATCACTTTGCATGGCACATCTAGAATGCACAGCATAAACGCATCCCTCCTTCACGCAAGAGTATTCTCCGTAATTTTGTTTTATCTTTGCATGACAAACTCCACAAACAGTCGGGTCTTTGTAAGGAAGATTACAAGTATAAGTGAGGCGATGATCGTGACGAGATACCTTTATGACATATGGTAAGTCGACACATCGTTTATGGACAATGAAATCACATAGGAGACATACATATAAGTAATCGTGATCGCCATCCAACCCACAGACATCGCAAATCAAAGTGGATATCCTTGGGAAGTAATGAAGGGTATGCTTATGCCTTTTCGGATTGTTTATAGTAAGGGATGTTGGTTTCTCCGCACAGGGTGGATGGAGTGAAAAATCGCAAAGAGAGCAGTAGTAAAATAGCTCGTGATGGGCCCTTCTACAAGAAGAACATTGTGTATGTTGTGAAGGTTCGGGAAGCCAGAGAAGTTGAAGAGGATGTTTTGGATGATCAGAGGAATGGATCTCGGAAGGAGACCTAACACATTCTTTGTGGTACTGTTTTCTGCAATAGCTGCAGAAATAATAGGTTTTACCTATCATCTCTATCTGACATACCCAACAATAATATGTTACGTTGTCCTCTTCACCTTTTCTTTTGTTGCGAAGAAGCATGGAGTGATGATGATTGGGCTTATCGTCTTCAGCATCAGAAATGAAATAGGAACTCTTGATTATGTGATGGATATTCCCACTAATTGTTGTCACTTTGCCATTCTTATCTTTTTTAAATCGTTCTACAGGGCATAAGAGACGATAGGAAGAAACGTCCTCAAGAGGATCCATTGGTTATTACAGAAGATTTAAGACTTAGCGCGTCTTTTTTCTTTTTTCATTTTTTTTTTTTTTTTTTTTTTTTTTTTTTTTTGTGAAAAGATTTAATGTCTAGTTGTGACGACAATTGGCTAAAGCTATAGGGTTTATATGTTCATTTCATTTCAAGTTTGTATCACGGCAAGTATCACAATTTATGTTCTTTTCTTAATGCCCCATTATTAAAAGAAAAAGGTTAGTATTGAAGGGACACATAATATATTCTATGTTCTTTTCTTAACTAACTGGCCATTTGGCATCCCTGTAACGGTATCTCATTTGACCATAACTTTGACCCAAAAAGCAAATCGAAATGAGCTGCTAGAGAAACAAACACAACGGTAGTTTAGAGGTGGAAGATTCATGAGTTTGTCAACCTATTATTCAGAGGTTGCTTTCTCTAAGCAGCTTGATGCAATAAACTCGGTTTCCGAGATGCTTCACCTCCAGGCCAGCCTCTTCGCAACCTAATATACTTCCTATGTGTGTTTTACTAATAAAATATAGAGTGTAGCATTACTGTCTCGTAGATTAAACAAATTACATATCGATGACCTTCGAATAATTAAGTGAAAACACACGAAAAATTGGAGTTATGTACGCTTGACTCATCAAAGTTTTATTAGCTAGTCGTCTTTACGTGTCTTATTCCCCCCACGAAATATACGAATCATGCATCGTTCTCAAACAAATTAAAACATGAATTTACGTCTTTATCTTGCGAAACTCCCTCGAAATTTCTAAAACTATTTGATGTCTGTATCGATATGTTTGGTGGTAGGCTGGTAGCCTAAATATAAACTAATTAAAAGTGATTTTGAATTTTACATGTCTCTGATAACAAACAATCAGCCACACAATTACCGAATTATTAATTTTGTATATCTATGTGACATCTTAAAAAAATAACGTTTGCGAAGAGAAACCATTATATGTTCATTTCTTGTAGCATTATCAATAATTACCTTTAGGCTACATGGAGCAATTTAAAAAAACCCCATAATTCAATGTTTTTTCCTTCTCCTTCCAAAAATACGAAAAGTTTGTAGAAATACGTGTTTGATATCAAAATTCAACTCAGTTTTAGTTTACACACTAGTATTCTAGAATTGTCAAAAATAAATATATTTAACGTGCTTTTACACTTAAAAAGTTTTTAAAAAGAAAATCGACAAACACAGATATAGATGAAATTGTGTTACATTTGGTGTTTTGTAAACTCAATAATTGTTACATGAACGCTGTTTATTACGAATAAATTCTAAATAAATAAAACATGAAATGGTTCTGATACCATCCTATCCTTGATACATGATACCTATATAAAGAAGCCTCTTCCCACGCGATGATCAGTTTCAAGGCAATCAACAGAGCAGTATGGGCCGCCTGTGCTAGATGAATTTATCTTTATTTTGTAAGGACAACGTCTTTTGCATGTTTTACATATAGGCCGAGTTGAATGAGTGTTGAAAAGAACACCCGTCCAATATGATCCAGGCGTGACATAGGGATCTCTCCCTAGTAAACATTCGATGTGGAGTGTGACTCCACACTCATTGCATACATATAACCCATTCTTTGGGTTTATATCTTCCTCGCATATTTCGCACCCATATAGCTCATCACTTGCATCTTCTTGGTAGGAAAAAGTCAGCAAATGCTCATCATGTTCGTATCTGGCTTTATGTGGAAGAGTGGCACAACGAAAGCACAAAACAAAATAGCATTTCACACAGTTTAAAGGTTGTTCCTCTGATGATTGACAGATGGAACATGTTTTGGTTTCGTGTTCACCGCAGGTGACGAACAAGGGATGTGAATGAGAGTGGTGATGGAACGGCTCACATATAGAAGCACAAAGAGTGTCTACCACCCAATAATATTCACACCACCCTCGAAGATGACATACAAATGCGAAACCGGATGAGTAACGATGACATTTCACACATCGGAACCCGGTTGTGGTATAACTGAGTTCTAGAGTCAATGGATGAACGTGTAGCATAAATTGGACAACACGAGGAAGATATGCACATGATTTATGTAAAATGAAATCATCACATTGCAAACATCGGTACACATCACCATGGCCGTGCCCGCAATAATTAGAAGGAAGTCTGCACGCTTGACAAGGCTTGCTTTCATGGTGGGATATATTTTCAAGTCGCAATAGATGAAGCGGATGACTCCGATGCTGTATAACCCCATCACCTTTCTCCTCAAACATTTTAGTGTCTTCATATACTTCTTCAGGCTCTCCTTCAAGTTCTTTCCGGTCACACACATCGCTTTGCATGGCACATCGGGAATGCAGTGCATAAACGCATCCCTCCCTGGTGCAAGAGTATCCTCCGTAATTTTCGTTTATCGTCGCATGACAAACTCCACAATCAGTCGTCTTCGTCGGCTCTTTGTAAGGAAGAGTAGGAGTAAAAGCGAGACGATGATCGTGGCGAGATACCTTTATGACATATGGTAAGTCGAGACATCGTTTGTGGACAAAGAAATCGCATAGGAGACATACATATGAGTAATCGGAACCGTCCACCAACGCACAGACATCGCAAACCAGACCGGAGTTCCTGGGAAAGTAATGGAGGGTATGCTTATGCCTTTTTGGACTGTCTACAGTTAGGGATGTTGGACTTCTCGCACAGACTGGATGGAGTGAGAAATCACAAATAGAGCAGTAGTAAAATAGCTCGCAATGGCGATGTCTACAAGAAAAACATCGTTTATCATGTTCAAAGAAAAACATGCCGGGAATCGAGACAAGTTGAAGAGGATGTTTTGGATGATCAGAAGAATGGAACACGGAAGGAGACTCAACACATTCGTTGTGGTAGTTTAGGTCGCAATAGCTGCAGACGTAATAGGTTTCACCTAATAGTTTTTGCCCACAAGCACAGCACCTATATGTTGCGTACACTTCTGAACTTTCTTTTCTGTTTTTGCAAAGAAGCGAGTGGAGATTTGGATCGCACTTTTCTTCTTCAGCCTCAGAAATGAAATATGAACTATTCATTATGTGATGGATTCTCCCACTGATTGTTATCACTTTGCCATCTTTCTCTTTTTCATATCGTTCGTTTGGGCATAAGAGTCGATAGGAATGATCAGCGTGGTCAAGATGATCCATGTGTTTTACCAACAGATTCAAGACTTGCAAGTCTTTTCCTTTTTCCTTTTTAATTTTAAGCTACAGACTACATAATATACACACTGACCAAGACTTTCATGTACACAAAGATAATGTATCACGCCAAGTATCACAGTTTATTTTCATTACAAACTTTCTCACCGCAAAAGCAAGAATGCGATTCTTAATGTGTGTGTGTGTTGCTCTAAAGTTCTAATATGATTCTATGTTCCATTTTTGAAAGAAAAGGCTAATATTGATTCTATGTTCTTTCCTTAACTAATTTTCCCACCTATTGTTCTATTATACTACAAAATGAGATCACAGTTTTTTTTCCGTCCACCCATTCAATTCAATTGATTAAGGGGAAACATTAGTTAAGAATCGAAAATTTCTCATTTCACCTATAACTTTGACACAAAAAGCATATCCAAATAAGCTGCCAGAGAAACAAACAGAACGGTAGTTTCGGAGACGAACGATATGTGGAAGACTCATGAGTTTGTCAACCTATTATTCAGAGGTTGCTTTCTCTAAGCAGCTTGATGCAATAAACTCGGTTTCCGAGATGCTTCACCTCGAGGCCAGCTTCTTCGCAACCAGTAAAGAATAGAGACTCATCGTCTTTCCCAATTCTTCGTCTCCAGCTCATTAAGAACACCGGACGAGGCAGTTCTGTGTCTGCTCCTACAGGTAAAAGAGTAAAATGTTAAGACTTCTTTTGGTGTGTGGGAGTGGTGGTGACAAAAAAAAAGGACTACTGACCATTTAGCTTGCATTCTGTTGGACTAGCGGCATTGGTTGGTTTGTAGGTTTTGAGAAGAAAAGTCAGAGACTTGATCAAGTTTGGGTACTGTTTCACATCTGCGAAAAAAACAAATGTGAAAAATGTATATGTATAGATAGTTTTCCAATAAAACAGAATGGGAAAAAGGTGTTTACATACATAGAAGTATATCACTGGCTATGATCAAATCCCAATCTGGTTCCGAGATTGGAAATTCATCTCCCCATGTATCTGTCATAATAGACAAGAATGTAAAAAAATGAGCAGAAATAAATCAAGTCAATACTTGTCATTTTCCTAGATAAGAAGAAGGTGGTTCATTGAGAGAGTGATAAGCAGGGGAACTCACGCTTGATATGAGGCAGGGAAGGGATAATCTCGTTTGCAATACAGTTATGAACAATATTATCTTCAATCTCTTGGTCATTGTAATCCGAAGTAGTAATGTCGAGATTGAACTCTTTCTTAAGAAAAATAGCTAGAGCCCCTGTGCCACTGCCAAATTGATTATAAGTACAAAAAAGCCTGATCAGTGGACTCTGACGACACTGGCATATAAAAGCAGTTTGTAAACTACGAAGACACAAATCAATCATAGTTGGGGGATCCCAAGAACAACGATACACAAAAAAAAAAAAAAAAAGGAGACAAGGAAGTACCTTCCAATCTCGAGACAGCGCCGCCTTTGGATCAAGTGTCGATGCTGCAGTAACCAATCAGCAAAGGCAAATGTACCTGGCCACAGCAAGTTTGCATTCAGCTGGTGGAAACCAAATTCCCGGATTTGCAATTCCTACTCAAGATTCAAATAACAACAAATAATCACAATCACGACCGACACAGAACTGTACTCTCTAGTAGTTTAACTACTTCTCTGTATTACTAATACTCAAAACTAAACTTAAACCTTAGTCAGAAAAAAACTACTAAACTATTTTTTACAAGGAAACATGATTCCTCAAATCAACTTAACCACTATACTAACTCAAAATCCCTGAAATCAGAAGTTCAAGTTTCTTCACTCTTCAACGGAGGAGAGAAGATAAAACTAAAATAGGAAATCGATAGCAGAGTAAAATCGGGGACTGAATTAAAAAAAATTACAAATCCAGGAAACTGGTGATTCCTCTCAACGAAGCTCTGGCTCGTCTCCGTCGTCTCTCCATCTGCGAAAAAAAAATTACAGCTTACTTCGCTTTATATATATGATACTCTCTCTACGATCATAGCATAAATAGAAAGAGAAGAGGCATCACTGACCGGAGGAGTCACCGTCGGCGGCGAAGAGGGACGCCGGCGAGAAGAGGGCTATGTCCATGTCACTCGTTGAGTTGTTTAGGTAGCGGGGAGACTGGTTTGATCGAACGGCTTATAGACGTGTGTTCCCATCTCTGAGACCCTCTGGCCACCCTAGAGTGTCCGGAAATTTCCTAATTCCGTGCAAAATAAAGCCTAATTTAACCTTAAAATCCCATTAGGGCAACTAAAAGAGTACAAATTTCAGGCCCATCTCCACATTTGCCATGGATGTCTTAAATTCGTATGTTATCCTTTTAGCTCAATATTGTTTTTTTTTATAATTTTTTTTTCTTTTCCAACCGAATTGAACTTGTCTATGTAACCGCACTAAAAAAAGTACTGTTCTAGGCTTCTCCAAAGTCCAAACCCTAGTCAAAATACAATTGAGATAGGTCCATAAGGAGAAATTATGGTTTCCCAACTAATAAAAATGTGGTATGAAGTCTCTTGTCATCTACCTCGAAAATTCCAAAACCCGAATTTGTTCTGATAGAGAGTATTGGAAGTAGTACAAAAGACCATGAGAAGACAGGCGACACAGAGATCTTTCTCGTAATTAATCAAACAAAAATAAAACAATAGATACAAGAGAAAAGAAAAGAGAGAGAGAAAAAAGAAAAAAAAAATATTACATTCAAGTGAAATGAAACCAAACCTCAGCAGAAAATACAAGTAGAAGAAGAGAAGCTTTTTGGGCCAGGTGCTTGTTCTTATAATATAAGACCACTTGCAAAGATCATGAGACCAATCTCGGTATAATTGTGGACAGAGCAATCCTCAGCAGCAAGCAATCGATCCCAAAGACGAGGAAACAAAGAGGATAAAATAAATAGAAGAGATTTACATTAGGTAGAGAGCTGGAATCTACCGCTCGGCTTTTTTCTTCTCCATCCCTGCCAAACAATACCCACCAAGACCATGAGTATAACGACTTATGACTTTTGTCACGAAACTATATAATGCAAAGAAACAGAACACCGAGAGGATATATGAGACTTACAAAGGCAATGTAATATAAAAAGGTCAGTCCAGCGAGGACAACAAACCCGATCTGGAACACATTGTACCTGAAAGATACCAATAAGAAAGGGATGATTTTCATTAGTCAGTCTTATGTACACATTGAGACCTATATCTGCAGAAGTCCAATATTACTTACTTGTAGAGGTACTTAATACCACGAAGAGACTGCAAAGTGTGGCCAAATATCTCCTGTGCGGCGGTGGCTTGAGCATAATATCCAAATGCAGTGGCGCAGAATTGGATCACACTGGAGTTTCAGTGAGCCACAATAGCCAATTGTAAGAATTAAGGTTACTATGTCTATACTTTTGATGCTTTCAGCTGACGGGAAATATGAGAACTAAGAAGTCTACCTGATAGAACAAAGGAGAATGAGACCAACATTGAAGAGGAAAGAGTTCATAAGAGTGGCTCCCCATCTGCAACAAGTAAATTAGGCTTCTGAGAAACCAAAAGAAAACAGAAAGATCTCTGAAATAGCAACAGCATTTCAAAACCACAAGATAAATTACTTCATTGGATGAATGGTAATGAAGACCAGCTTCAAACCAAGCATCATTGCCCCAGCAATAACAGCAAGTAGGAGGTAGAAACAGAAGAAAGCAAAAGCAGCTGTGCCCAGAAGACCTAGAGAAGAAGAAAATGTCATATGTATCAACATAGAGCCAGGTCAGACACAAAAGAAACATGGTATTGAGTAGCATAACAGGAACAGAAAATGAAGTTACCCCAGACGTCATCCAGTTTAATGAAAACTTCATTAAGAAAAGGAGAGAGTGGAGGGTCAACAAGTAGATATATGATGATGTGTGCAATCCAAGCCACAGAAACAATTAATCTTCAACGAGCAAAAGAAAAAGATTTATTTAATAAGAGCTTAACGGAGGGCTTATAGAGTGAAAGCGTGAAAGTACTAGAAGATTATGTAAAATACAAACCCTAATATTCCAAGAATAAACTTGGCCAAGTATCCGAGGACAGTGAAGGCCCAAGCAGTTTCTGCCTGGAAAATGAACAAGGTAAGGGACATGTTGGATTATAAGAATTCTTTCGATAGATAAACTACTGAGATACATATAGTCATCTTTACCTTCTCTCCTTGCGGATACATCTCTTCTAAGAGGTTCACATCTTCTTCCAATTGGAGCAACTCCTGCAGGGTACATGAAAACCAATGAAATCCAATTAAGAGCAGTTAAGAATTCAAATACACAATCAGGTATGCATAAAGCTGCCAGTAGTAGTGGGCCTATAGCAGAACTGATTTCTATTTTCTAGCTATATTTTTACTAGGAAAGATCACCTAAATAACTGCACCTACGGCCAAAAACCCCTCTACACATCAGTAACCAATATCAACAGAGGCATCGGCCAAGTTTGTGGATATGGAACAAATTTGAAATAAGACCCCAAAGCTTTAGATATGATGGTGTACCTTTTCAACTGCTTTCACATTTTTCCTCCACTTCCTTCCCTTAGCACCACTTCGTTCTTCCTGGTGAAGTGCATCAGCTGCTTTCTTTAGTTCTCTTGCCTTTTTACCTAGTTCAGTTGCTTCCTGGAAAACATTTAGATGACTTTTCAGGCCACAAAAGACTGACCCAAATACATTCTTTAGAAAAGCTTGGCATGAAGACAACTAAAAAACCAGCACAATGAACCTTTATATACTGTGACCGAGTGATAACAGCCTTTGGTCGTCTGATGAATGCGGTGATAAGTCCCAAGGGTAGACAAGCAATACCAACACCACCAAATATCTAAAACATTTGAGATAAAAGAGTTTCTCAGAATCTTTAGAGGAAACAAAAAAATGACAGCCACCAAAAGACTTTTAACTACAAGAGAACACAACCAAGCCTCCTTAATATAAGAAAGATAACATGCCTTCCAAGACAATGAGGTGCAACTTTTAACACAAACACCTAACAGAGGAATGTACATACCGTGAAGAGCACTGACCCAACAATTGTAGCTAGAGCAACAACATATTCTGGAAACGTAGTACGCATGGTCCACGTCTTCTCAGATGCAGCATTAGCTGTATATGCTGAGCACTGCCAATCAATTAAACAAAGGAGCACGAACAATATGTTACACTTTGAAATATACTTGCATAGAGACTAATGAGAGATAAACTGATACCAAGAATACAAAAAAAGATCAAGTATTACCTGACGAGCAGTGTTACCAATGCAAGGTTGATTATTTGAAAACTGCCATGAAGTAGGGAAAGTGGTTGTGGCAGAAGACAAGTGCCGGACAGAGAAGTCCACCTTTCCAATGACTCCTAAATAATAGATTGTAGAAGCACATTATAAGCAGAAACTTAAAGATCACGAAACTACAAGCAAACTTGGAAGCCTCATAGAAGATTAAAAAAAGAAGAGCTATGCTCATGTATGTAAGCCAAACACATAGGTGTGGAAGGACTCTAAAAAGAGCTGGGCAAGACAAAACATCATCTAATGATCTCACATCACTATGTAAATAAGAAGAACATCAGATAATCACCATTTTCACAATCCGACAAATGGTCAATCACTACTCCAACATACTCTCAGAACTTTCATCAAACCAGGGAGAATACGAAGCTCAAATCTACAAAAGAAATCAAAGCACAGTAACAACACTAACCGTATAATATCCCAAGCACCAGAGCACAAACAACAGCAGTAGTAACTACCCAAATCAAAGCACTTTTTATCCTCTTTCCAAGACTCCTGCAGTAAAAACGCAATCCCACAAAAACAAAAACAAAAAACATCAGCAACTTTCGATTATCAACTTTAAAAACTCACAAAATATAAAGTCGTGGAGAAAGAAACAAACTTGTCCTGGTCGCCTTCATAGAAAAACATAGCGAAAGGGATAACGAAGAAGACAAGGACAGCGTCGATAATGTAAACGGCAAGCCAAAGATCCTTCATGGGCAAAGTGAGGTTGCAGGCGCCGTTGTAAATCGAATGGCGACAAGCATGCCGGTTAGCCACATCGGCGGGCAACATGAGAATGGAGATCATAGCAATGGATAAACCAAAAACAACAACGAATTTGGGGAAATAAGCCTGGTTCGCATCATCTGGATGCTGGTAGTTAACGAGGAGGTAGATGCTGGAGATGAAAACAATGACGCAAACAACGATCGCTACAATCACGAGAGCGAGATTGAAATCTCCCATCGCGTCCCAATGTTACGTGAGGTCCTTAACCCCACCAGGGCCTAGATTGAGATTTGAGAGAGAAGCAGCAACTCGATTCAAAAAAAAATTAGGGTTTCTTTTGAGGCTTCGAATTTTGAAATTGAATTTGGGGATTTTTTTTTTTTTGTAGATCTGTTTTTTTTCCACCTATGTCGAAAAACCAGGTTGGAAAAGACAGACGAAGACTGCGTGTCCCGGATATGTGAACTCGAGTCTGATAATTTACGTATAAGCCCCTCACTTATATGTCATATTTACGAAATTACCTTCGCTTTATGACAGATGGGTATAGGGTGTTACGGTAAATTGTTTAAGACGAGACGAGACCAGCCTGTCTTAAACTCCAAACCAAAAGAGATTTAATTAGTATGATTTTATTTGAGATTTAAAAAAAAAATTAAAATAAAAAATTAGAGGAAATGTTTTACTTTGTCCAAAGTCGTCTCTTTTTTTCTCTCTCTCTCTCTCTCTAAAAAAATGTGTGGGTGAATCCACCGTTCAAAGAGCGTGACGATGAAGAAAGAGAAGAAGCCGACCCGTCGTTCAAATCTCTGTCATCATCGTTCGTTCCTCAACATTAACCCCAACCCTGCGTTTAGGGTTTTACCTTCTTCTATTCGATTTCTTCATTCCTCGATTCGATTCGATTCACGACATGTCTCTTCCTGATTCTCTCGCTTCGTCTTCTTCTCCTCCTCCTCCTGTGACCCGCGAAGAGACCGGGTATCACCGCTTTGAACACGCACACGATAGTGGTTTTGATCATCGTGATCGACCACCATGGAATCGTTCCGAGTACGATTACCGCCATGGGAGCATTGTTGCATCTGAGAACGTGAGGGATAGTTCGACTTCTTCCGAAGACCCTTGGTCTTGCGTTGTCGTCGTTGCTACCTTCTGTATCTTCGGTGAGATTCTAATTTTCAATCTATGCTTGCCTTGTGTGAATGTTTTTTTTTTGTTGATGATTATTTGTGTTTGTCATTGAATTTGAATTCAGTGTCGATGACTTTGATTCTGGGACTTTACGGCACCACGACCGTATGGTTGGGACCAAACGCTTCGTTCCTTATCAAGCCAACTTCAGTGTTCGTCCAAAATGTTATTGTATGTTTCTCTCCTCTCATGCATTAGGATCCCACCATTGTCGTCGAACTTTCCTGATATCGTGTTTCTTTCTCAAGGTGGAAGAATTAGGGAACAAGGGATCAGGTTTGATACTCTATGGATTGAACCAAGCCCCACAGCTTGATGTTCCGGCTAAATGGTCTGAACTTCACTATCTAGCCGTGCCAAATGATTCTTACAAGGTCATTAAGCTCTCTCTCTCTTTCTCTTTACCTCTGCTATCTAGAAATGGCTATGCAACGGGCACTGATACCTTTTTGTTTTGCTACTCTTTTCAGTATTGGATACAGTATTTGAACAAGGGGTCACGCTTAAAAGTTTCATACAATGTTGAATCTGTGGGTTCTTCCCTCTACCTTGTCATAGCCCAAGGTATGCTTGAGACGAATCCTTTTTTTTAATATTTTTTACTTCAGTAAGTTAGATGGATGCTCTTATATTCTTTTTGTTGGTTACTTTAAGTTAGCGTCACAATAGTTTATTGGCAAAGTCGTGTGTTTGGTGATGTTTTGGGATCCACTAAGAGTCTAAGACAGCTATTAATGAATTGTCTACTTCGTAATCATTCTTATCACTACCTTTGGTGCATTGGCTACTGTAGTTTGTTCCTTCCCCTGATTTGATATTTGAGATTTCGTGATGTATTCTGGTCTTTATTGGCTGTCAATAAGAAATAGTTGTTTAGTAATTCAGCTTTTTTATGCATTCATAATCGAAGGTGTGGATGGGCTCTCTGAGTGGGTACAGGACCCTACACGTCCAGACACCACATTATCATGGCATATAATCTCTGGTAAGCAATCACGACTTTTAACATGATAGGTTTTAATTCGTAATATTCATGAGCTCACTCACACTCTACCTATTTTATTTTTGACAGATAGTGGTTACATTGAGCAGGACATAACTAAGTCGTCGAGCTATTACGTTGCAGTAGGCAACGTATACCTGAATGAAGTGAAGGTAAAAGCTGAAGCAACTTATAATGATATATGTTAAATTTATAGGGTAAATTTGTGAAACAAGAGCCTCAATTGTTAGTTTTACTGCAGTATTTTGCCCCTTTCTAATCCGGAGTAGCTCTCTTTTTGTCATAATATTCTCACACAATATCTATGTTCAGGCGACGATTGACATTCAAGTCGAGGGGATATTGTATGATACTACAAATGCTTATTACAATTGCTCTTTCCCTAATGACAAGTGCACTCTAAGTGTTCCATTATTTGGAACTAATGCTGCGATACTAACATCACCAGGTCCAAAGCTGGTATGTCTCGTCTTTCTATTTCACTCTTCCTTACCAAACGAGTTCATAGAGCAATACAAAATAGTTCACATTTTTTATGTATATTCGAGAAGAAATATTACGACCTGAATTCAACTCTCTTCTTGTTGTTCAGAACAATTCTAAGAATGAGTTCTGTGCAAAGCTCTCATATGAACCAAGGTGGATTGCATACTTAGTTTGCATGGGTAATGCTCTTTCTGTTAATCTTTTGAGTGAGTCATAGTAACCGATGTTTTCGTTAAGACTTCTTTTATAAAATTTTGCTTTTCTCCTGGGATTTTTTTTTTTAATTACAGGTGTAGTGACAGCACTCTTGTTAATTGTCTCGGGTCTTTTCAATAAACGACAACCAGTCTCCGAAGACGAAGCTGTTGATGAAAATGATGATGTAGCTCCTCTAATTCCGGGCAAAGACGACGATAACTCGAGCTGGTGCTCGTCCTACAGTTCTATCTTGACAAGTACTGAGGAACTGGAAGGCGCACATGGTGAAGGCCACAGTAGTACAAGATATCTCTGTGCGATTTGCTATGATGCGCCTAGAGACTGTTTCTTCCTCTCTTGTGGTCACTGCGTTGCTTGCTTCCAGTGCGGGACACGGTAATAAATAACTCATTCCTTCCATTTTTGGGATAAAACATGACTTCGTTTAAACAATATTAGGATATGATCTTTTTTGTTTGGTTTTAAAATCGGTCTGGGTTAACATTAATGATGACTTTTAAAAAATTGGATGTAATACGCAGGATAGCTGAAACATCAGGTTTTTGCCCTGTATGTCGTAGGAAGATCAGGAAGGTAAAGAAGATCTTCAATGTCTAACACACAACAATGCACGTTGCTTGCTGTTGTTGGTTTCCTCGCATTACCGTATCTGTTGTATAGATGTAAAGACAAGTGTGGGATGGAGAAAAGCCATAAGAGTGCTTGTTTCTGTGTACGATGTATGGATTCCGGAGTTTTTCTCGGCTTGGTTGTACTTGTAACCATATATCATCGAACCCGGTTCATCCGAAATAATATTTTTCTGATTCCATAACTTCAGCGTCATTTCTTTTTTATAGTTAAATGATGATGATGGACAGGATGGGTAACAAACAACATACAGTATATATAGATGCGAATATTGACCCAAAGAAAAGTAAAAAAAACACTCATGATGCTCTCTTTCTCATATGAGAATTACTCCAAAATTTTGATAGGTAATCAGTCCTTTCAAAAATATAACTACTAATTTTCTTAACAAAAAGATGAAAAACATTTCCATTTTTATATATCGAAATTATCTATATATTTCCAAAAACACAGTATAAATCATGTAAAAATATTTGTTTTCCGATATTTAGCATCATAGATTCATAATATAAACAGCTAGGTTTCCAGCTAGGAAGGAGGAGGGCACTGGGCACAGCGCAATAATGGGGAGATTATTTCACAAGCCCGCATACAGCCCCTTTGCTGAACCACCTCCACCATTTCGTACCTGTTTTCAAATTAGAAAAGAGATAAGAATTGATCATATTCCCTGTTTTTGTCGCAGTGTTAAGAAGGTTATTATTTTCTATTTGTCATCCCTGCATACCTTATTGCAATTGAAGTTTCCGTGTCTTGGTTTATTGATTGATTCTTACGAGTTTTCTATATATATATATATATATATATAACAGGAGGAATATGTATCGCCTGATGTTGCTAAGTCTTCAAGGTATCACCAATTCATTTTTTTTTATCGAGTAAATAGTAATAGGGTTGTTTTAGCTTATATATATATGGGATCAATTGTTGTTGTTGTTGTTGTTCATACGTGTTAGTATATATATATTTTTTTTCACCTGAATCAGCTTAGCTAAGCAGCTTCAAACAACAACTCTATGGCAATGTAGAGATGACAACCTAGAATACTTTTTGTACCATTCCAAAATATCCTTCTTCGTGAATCGTGATCAGCATAAGTTCGTTCTTTCTCTTTGGCGTAGAAATCAAATATGTAACTGAATAAAACAGTGATAAGTTAGTGACTTCAAACATTTTCATGCATTTGATTTCACAATTTTAACTATCTATGGCAAGTAAACTCTAGACTACTATCTACAAGAAATATTGCAAATCAGTTTGATGAATTCACTACCTTTATGGAACAGTCTGCTCCCATATACAGATCCCTTTTTAATTGTTAATCTATGGAACTAAACTCTAAACAATTTGTTCAATGAAATACAATTGGGAGATTTTTATAAATACACCAAATCTTATAAGAAATTTGAAAACTACACTTAATATTATAGTTATTTGAAAACTAGACATTTTATAATGAAATTCATTGGACAGAAATACCTTTATTATTAAACAATTTTAGTAATTAAATAAAAATAAGAAAAATTTAATTTATATTTAAAAATAATTAAGCTTTAAAAATAAATTACTTTTAAAAAATGGTTAAATTCGAAATAAATTATTTCCCACTGTCATTTGACAACATCGAAATTACACCAATTTTGTAATCTTGAAAAGTCTCATCACACAAACTTTCTTGTAAATATAGAAGTAAATGAAATGATGTAGACAAATTTACAAACAAATTCATGAACTTATTATATAAACAAACTTACCAAGCACATCCCAAAGAGTTTCACAAACTTACCAAGCACATCCCAAAGAGTTTCACAATGCAAATATCAAGACCGGCGGCTCCTTGTAGCAAACAAGTTTTTCATTGAACAAAATAACCAAGCTCCTCTTGTGTCCTGGAGGCAAAATAGATTTGAAAGCTAAGTAACAAATTAGCTTAAGATAACTTCTCACTTATAATGGAGACAAAGAGATTTAGCATTGACATTTCCCTAGGTTCTTTGACTTTTCCAAGACCAATTGGAAAGTAGACCTACAAAACAACGTATTCACAAGCATAAAACACAATAATCTATTTGAACCAATTGGAAAGTAGCCAAGTATCTATTAGTACCTTTGTTAGAGAATTAGTTTCAAACATATTCTCCACCTTCACATCAACTCTATGTTTGGCAAGATGAACTATTCTTCCTCTCTCTCTCAAATTCTCGAGGAGTGGTGATATTTGCAGACTATGAAAACCATTAGAGATACTCATCGTTTCGTTTTTTAGAATATCACCAAAAAATATACCCTTGATGAATATCTGCCAAGAAGCCACTCAATCAAAGTAATCAAAGGAATGCTATTCGAAAATGAAAAATAAAATGTCACATGCAAATACCTGAGATCACAAATCAGGAATGAAGCTTGCTAAATCGTCAAAAGAAATTGATTTCAGCGCTTCCAACATGTTTCTATTTGAGTGGCTACTTTGTGAAACGATTTGCATGAGAAGCCGTTCAGAATGGTCAGAAATTACAAAATGAAGTTTGTGTATCTCTTATAAAAAAGTTAAAGTGGCAATTAAACTTAAACCTGAGTCAATGGCACTAATCTCTCTTTTCATGGAGGAGATGTTCAGAAGAGGTGCAATAAATATTTGTGAAAATCTGAAAATGAGAAGAAGAAAAAATTGTAACAATGGAAAACAAATAGCACAATATAAAAAAAAATGATCTGATTGTGATATATATAACCTACATTGCCATGGCAACTTCAAGGTGGTGAGGATCGACTTTTATTTCGTAAATAGTATGCTCCAGTTCAGTTCTCTCGTTTGAATAACCTCCATGATTACTCAAGAAAGCTTCAAACTACAAGAAACGAAAAACAAACTTAGGACGACAATTGAAATTACATAGATATATTGCCTTATACTAAACAAAAACAAAGGACAAACTTATGACCACAACTAGAAATGATTGAAATTATACAAATATCTCTTAGAATCGGTTTGCAATATGAAAGATTTTTATAACAAAGCT
The DNA here is from genome assembly GCF_030686135.1 of Camelina sativa. Lineage (NCBI taxonomy): Eukaryota > Viridiplantae > Streptophyta > Magnoliopsida > Brassicales > Brassicaceae > Camelina > Camelina sativa. The sequence continues at coordinate 29,593,121 of NC_141887.1, read as the reverse complement.
CCCCTAATTGATGAGAAAAAAGAGATTACACAAACTGCTCTATGAACAAGGAACAGCAAAGCTAACGATTTGATAACAAAAAGTGTACAAAACAATTATTTTCTGATTGCAAATAATTGATATATAATATAAAGTATATTCGTATTTCGTTTTATTTTAAACGGTGTACAACAGAGTGACATGTGTCAAGTGGTGAATGGTGAAGACACATAATTTACATTGTTCCCAAGCGCACTATATCTTTCTTTCCGATTGGGGCACTCACCGGGTACGGAATTTTGATTTCTAGCAAACAAATCACGACCCCCACCGTGCTCTCTCTCGCATCGCCTTCTGCTCCTCCCTCCGGCCATTTGTCTCTTCTGCGAGCAAGTTCGTTTCTCTCTTCTCTATCCCCATCTTTGTTTTTTTTGTTCATCATCACGATCTCCTGCTCATGTTCGTTGCACTGATCTATCAATTCCGATTACAAAATTCGCCTGACATGTTTGATAATTTTTTTCTAGATCGTCTTCGAGGAATCTGCGTGCTAGGTTTTCTACGCCTTCTTCTTCCCCTAATTCCAGATCTGTAAGTTACCCTGGCACCGTAGCGGTTTCTGTTTGATAACCTTTTTTGATATGATCATCGTTTTCACTTGAATCTTTTCAATTTCTGCAATTCGTCTGATTAGATTCTAGTATCGTTGAATCAATCGCTCTTCTCGCTCTGTGGGCAGTCTATTTGTTTTCGATTGAACAACCTAGGGTTTATACGTTTGATTCCGTAACTAGTATCTCTAGTCGACTTCAAATCCATAGAATGACTCCAAACATTGATTTTCGCCAAAACTGATGCCAGAGTTTTGGATCTCTATGCGATCCTAAGTTTGTAACACTAATGTTTCTACTTTTAATCGTCTAATTCCTGAATTTCAACATTGTTTCTTGCCTATTGACAGCGAAAGGTAGAAGCAGCTGAATCCGGGAATCATGATGTCCTTCGAAATGAATGACCGAAAAAGTACGTCTACATTGTGATTTCTAGAAATAATCCGTTGTCATGTTACTTAGTTATACTTATTACGTTATTGAGTGAGTAGATCATCCGATGTCATGTTATTGTTGGGGAATCCATTTATTTTCCTGTATATTATCATCAGGGTGCAAAGTTATTCCTACTGAACTTGGTTATACTTTATGTGATTTGAAACAGAAATCGGGTTAGGGCTCACAGGATTTGGAGTATTTTTCTCGTTTTTGGGAGTAGTCTTTGTGTTTGATAAGGGATTACTTGCCATGGGAAACGTAAGTACCTCAGATTTCTTTGTTTTCTAATGCTTTGACCACTATTCTTGCATAGTACAAAACTAAGAGTGAGAGAGCTTGTTTCTTTTCATGTTTTCTCAGATTCTTTTCATCTCGGGTGTTAGTCTAACCATTGGCTTCAAGTCTACCATGCAGTTTTTCATGAAACGTCAAAATTATAAGGTCTAGTTGCTTTTGCCATCTTTCTGTATCTTGTCAATATCTCTGGATCCGTCTCAGATATATCTTTACATATTTATCCTTATACGCATGTTCATTTGGCTTTACATATTCTCCACTCAGGGAACTATTTCTTTTGGCGTCGGTTTCTTTTTTGTTGTCATTGGGTGGCCAATCCTTGGAATGATGTTGGAGACCTATGGCTTTTTCGTACTCTTCAGGTCCTTTTGCTATTTTTCTTCTTCTTTACTGATATAGCTTGTGGGAATGTAAACAGATACTAAAACCGTTTTGTATTTCAGTGGCTTCTGGCCAACCTTGGCAGTTTTTGCTCAGAAGATACCAGTTCTCGGTTGGATCATTCAGCAACCATATATTAGATCGGTATGTGTCCAATTCAGAATTCACTAATAATTGTCTTTGCATGAGACTCGTAGACTTCCACTACCACATGCTGTTACTCAATGTTATCAATAACAATTTATCCATGTGAACTGCTCAAAACCTGGTGAGATAGATGTATTACTCTGATCCACATACAGAAACAGAACTCATGTGATTCCCAGTTTGGCTATCCAAATTACAATGGATCATTCTCTCATTGTGTCTGATGATCTTGAGTTTCTAGGCCTAGTGTTTTGTCAGTCTTGAGTTTCTAGGCCTAGTGTTTTGTCAGTCTTGAGTTTCTAGGTCTAGTGTTTTGTCAGTTTGCCTTAACTTTATTATTAACTCTGTTGCATATTCTGCCAGTTGTTGGCTAATGCGATCGATTGACTGGTTTTTGTTTATGTAATGTGTAGTTCTTTGACAAGTACCGTGGCAAGCGTGTGCCGGTTTAGTATCCTAGCGCCCGGGTAGAGAGACGATTCACTACTGAGCTAGATGCAGCTGAACAGGCGATTAAAGTTTTTGGAAGAAGAAGTTGGTGGTGTGGTTGTCTGACTTCTGTAGAAAACTATAAAACCATAGGAGAAAGAAATTAGGATGGAGCAGAACGTACAATTTGAAGCTGTTTGTCTATGTACTTAAAGAGAAAACTCAGTGACTTAATGCTCTTGATGGGGTTTGTAAACGTTTTTTGGTCCCTTTTTTTTTAATTTGACAAATGGTTTGGCCAAATCTGATTTTGGCAATACGTCGTCGCTTGTTTTTGGCATACATATAAAAGTGATTAGCGGTTCCGGTTTAATGTGTAATTCTAATGTGGTTCGGTTTAAGTGGCCAATTTGGAAGATGCCCAGTTTTTATGTACCGTTGCGATAATCGATGTTTTGTTAAATCGTCTACAGACGTGGCACTTGCTTAGTGGTCACACTCTCTCATTTGTTTTCCCCCGAAAAGAAAAAGAGAAGCTACCATCTTTTCACTAGCCGTTGGGGCTGAAATTGAATCATCATCAATTCATCATCCTCATCGCCCTTTTTTTTTTTTTTTTTTTCTTTTACCCTAATTTATCCCCAACTAGCTTTTCTCGAATTTTGTTATCTGATTGGTACAGATCTCCGGTGAAGTAAAAAAACACTGGAGGGAGATGAAGTCATCGAGAATGAAGTTTGCAAAGAAATTAAAATCGTTTAGAGCCGGCGAGTATCTGAATCAGGATCGGATTCTTCAGGTGCTTTCTGCTGCAGAAGATGGGATCTCTGAGTTTCTTCCAAAGATATCTAACCCCATTCCTCAGATAACAGCCGCCGGTTCTATCTGGAGAACCCCTCAGAAGCCTGGAGATCAAATCGCAAACGTAAAGGAGGAACTTGTGGAAAACGAGAGAGAAGAAGCTTCTAGAAGTGTCGTCGGCGACAAGGAGAACGTCCGGCCTCCGGTAAACCAGATTCCGAGAGTTCCGTGTGATCAGAAAGAGAGCAAATCGGAAGTTTCTAACGGATCTCATAAAGCTATTGGATCTGGGTTTAGAAGACCTGATTTGAATTCGAGCACACTTTTCGATCCGAAGCTGTTAGAAGCGTTTGAATTAGCAGCAGTGGGCTTTAAGAAGATAGACGATTTCTCCAGAATCGATGATGAAGAAAACCATATCCCCTTTCCCGTTGAAGAGGAAATCGAAAAAGACGAGAATACCCTTCCTCCGGTGATCCGCGTCGAAGAGGATAGACGGAAAGAAGAAAATGTCAACGCCCTTCAGATAGTCAACGCGACCGCGGAAGGAGTGAACGGAGAAGACGGCGATGCCGTTATCGATCCGTTGTTGGAATTTGAGGAGCGGTGTCCTCCGGGAGGAGAGGAATCAGTTGTTTTCTACACGACGACTCTCCGGGGAATCAGAAAAACGTTCGACGACTGCAACATGATCCGATTTCTGCTGGATAGTTTTAAGGTTAAGTACTACGAGAGAGATGTGTCGATGCATAGAGAGTATAGAGAAGAGCTCCGACGAATCTCAGCGGCGGAGGAAACAGAGGTTCTGCCTCCGGTTCTGTTCGTTAAAGGAAGATGCATCAGAGGAGCTCAGAGGGTATTGGGTCTGCACGAGCAAGGTATGTTTAAGGTTCTGTTTGAGGGCGTTCCAATCACCGGAAATGAACGTTGCCTGCGATGCGATGGGTTTAGGTTTCTGATGTGTGAGGGATGCAGAGGTAGCCGCCGGATTATCTCCGGAGATGGATCAAGGACTCAGTGTTTGATATGCAATGAGAATGGTTTGGTTGTGTGCGTTGATTGCTGCTCCTAATTTGACCAATTTGTTTTTTTTTTTTTGTGTTGTATATATATTTATTACTCAAAATCAGTGTTCGAAAAAGCGTTTTAGGCGTTCGCCTCCGCCCCGTCTAGGCGCTAGGCGCTATAGCACCGCATAGACGACCGCTTTGACCGCCTAAAATTGTAGTATCATCATTATAGTGTATTTTTAAAATTTTAATTGCACAAACTTAAAATTTATAAGGTTTATTTCTATAAATATAATTATAAATGTTTAATATATTATTTAAAATAAATTGAAATAATATTTTTACCTATTTTTTGTTTTTGATTTAACATTTTTATTATTCTTATAAATATTTTGTATAATTATGTATATAATATCAGATATATATTACTTTATAGTATAAACGATTAAACCGTCTAAAACCGTCTAGATTGCGATTAGGCGTTTTAGGCGCTAGGCGTTGGATTACCACCTAGTTAACGCCTAGCGCTTTCTTGAGCATTGCTCAAAATTTATTTATTAATATTTTTTCAAAGTGCTGTAACGATTTCTTTATACGGAAAATAAATATGGTCATTCGTTATCTACCATATATGGTTGTTTCCAAACAAATAATCTCACAAAGATTTCGAATTATAGACACGAATTGCTCATATAGCATTTTGTTAGTGTTTATAAAAACTATAGGATGTTTATAACAAACCGGTTTTAGTAGCAGCATGTCTTAAACCTCCACGAAAGATTGTTATCCTTAATTGACAAAAACTACAATTATTTGAGAATCGAACTTCCTATTTGACTAAATAATCGATCATCCACTTATCACTAATTCTATGAATAGTTAAGTTATACTGAATAAATTTTGGACTTTTATATGTGAATGTTACACTAAACAGTCAAAGTAGTCAAGAAGACCAAGTTGGAAGTGTATTGGGCCGCCTGGGTCGACTGATTTGAGTGGAAAAATCCCACTGATTGCAAACGAGAGGCGGGCCTTCCTTTTCAACCAAAGCCGCCTATTTTACTTTTATCATCACAAACTGCTTGCTAAAGGATTTTAATTTCTTTCTTTTTCGAGTCTTTTTTGTTTTTTCTAGAAATACTTTAGCTATAAAACCTAACCTACAACAATTGCATAACGATTGGCTATGGATAATGGATTGATTATGATGATAAAGAAAAACAAAATTTGTTTTTAAGAAGGAAAAAAGATGCTTTACATAATTAATGATTTTTATAAGCATGCAATTCATTTTTCTGCAAAATTTTTTATTTGTTAAAACATTTGGAATAGACTTCCATAACCGGCTTATTACTTATCTTATTATGTAAAATTCATCGCCATGTATAAAGTCCATTAGCCATAATCTATTCAGTTTAAGTTTAAACTTTGCCTTTTACTATATAATGTGCTTGTTTTGTTGTATGAGTGAATTAGAATAAAAAAGAGAGAAACACCAAAACTCTTTCTTACTTTTACAACATTATTTCCTTTTTCTCTTTGTCTTTTATGGAAACAATTAATGCGGACTAGAGCGACAGTCGCGGATTCTACGAGGTCCAGTTACATTTCTTGGTGTCAGAAGATATTTTTTCCAAATTTTACATAAAAATTAATTGTGGAAAACGTTTAAAAAACTTTGTTACTTTTTGGTTGTTACGATTTGGTTGTTACTTGTACTTTTATAAAACTTTGTTACTATTGGTCAGCATTTTTTCGCTGATTTTAACAATGCATTTTACGTAACACTTTGATAAAAAAAAAAAAAAATCAAGTTTGAGACGACTCTCTCAATTTAGTTTTAGCTAAAACCTTAAAATGCAGTCCACTAAAATTATTAAAATCGTGTTTTTAATTCAATCCCACAGTTCCCAATGAAAATTTCAATATTTATTATTATAATTATTAAAATAAAAGAAGAAAAAAAAACATCTATTTTTATTTTGAGGGCTTTTATTTTTTAATTAAGGGACACACCGCCACAAACTCTTTCACTATAAAGCCGATCTAATAAGATAGACGAGGACCGGCCATAAATCGCCTCACCACCTATCACAAATCTTTCTTCTTCCATTTTCTTCTCCACACAAAAAAAAAAAAAAAAAAATCAATTCAATCCAATCTCCTCCGATAATGGAAGGAACCGGCGTTGTTGCGGTGTACGGTAACGGTGCTATAACGGAGGCTAAGAAATCCCCCTTCTCCGTCAAGGTCGGTCTGGCTCAGATGCTCCGTGGTGGTGTTATCATGGATGTCGTCAACGCCGAGCAAGCTCGTATCGCCGAGGAAGCTGGTGCTTGCGCCGTCATGGCTTTGGAGCGTGTTCCCGCTGACATCCGTGCTCAAGGAGGCGTTGCTCGGATGAGCGATCCTCAGATGATTAAAGATATCAAACAGGCCGTTACGATTCCGGTCATGGCTAAGGCCAGGATTGGTCATTTCGTTGAAGCTCAGATCCTTGAAGCTATTGGAATCGATTACATCGATGAGAGCGAGGTTTTGACTCTCGCCGACGAAGATCATCACATCAACAAGCATAATTTCCGGATCCCTTTCGTTTGCGGCTGTAGGAATCTCGGCGAGGCTTTGAGGAGGATCCGTGAAGGTGCCGCCATGATTAGGACCAAAGGTGAGGCTGGGACTGGTAACATTATTGAAGCTGTTAGGCATGTCAGGTCCGTTATGGGTGACATTAGGGTTTTGAGGAACATGGATGACGATGAGGTTTTCACCTTCGCTAAGAAATTAGCCGCTCCTTACGATCTCGTGATGCAGACCAAACAGCTTGGTCGTCTTCCCGTTGTTCAATTCGCCGCCGGTGGTGTCGCTACTCCGGCTGATGCTGCTCTCATGATGCAGCTTGGATGTGACGGTGTCTTTGTTGGTTCTGGTATCTTCAAGAGTGGTGACCCGGCGCGTCGTGCACGTGCCATTGTTCAGGCTGTGACTCATTACAGTGACCCTGAGATGCTTGTGGAGGTCAGCTGTGGCCTTGGTGAAGCTATGGTTGGGATCAATCTCAACGATGAGAAGGTTGAGAGGTTCGCTAATCGCTCCGAGTGATTAGAGAGAATGAAACAAAAAAAAAAAGGGTAAAATTCCAGACGAAATGGTTTGCGACCATTTTGCAGTAATCTCTTTGAAAAGAAGAAGAAGATGATATTTGTTGTTGGTAGTTTGTATCCTTTGTGTTTCCCTTATATCTCTTTGGTAGTGTTTTGTTATTGTAATCCATCTGCAAGAAACAAGTTTGTCAGTTATAATAATGTACTACTCACTCTCTTGATCAGTTGATTTTTGAAAATGATTATATTCTTCGATCCATTGATGATGATATGTTGAGCTTGTTGCTCAATTAGGTGTGGATGCTAGTATTAGATTTCAGACAACCTATTAGTATTAGGTTGATTACAAAGGATGGAACTTGATTGATTTGGTAATGAGATCTTGCTCGTACACTGGTACTGAGCTCTGCAACTGTTTCAGTATTGTATTCGAGAACCAAGAACTGCTGTCATTCACATAGCTTTTAGTTCTTATGTCAATGTGTGGTGTGAGACATAGTTATAAGCCTATCATTAGAGGAAGATAAATCTGATTTAGGTTGTCTTCGTTGTTAGAGAGTAAGAATCATCGATTTCATGATTTGTGCATTATGAGTTATGGGTTCGTTGCATTCTGAATTGGTGTTTTGAGGAATGTTATGTTAATGTGGTTGGTAAAAGAGAGATAGAGTCCATGCGAATCTTCTTCTAGCGTTGAGTGTCCATTGGTCTCTTCTCACTATGGGATTTCAGATCTCACGCGCACGGTAATGAGCATACGGAATCCATGGAGCTCTTGACTTCAAGACCTATTGAAAGTTTTACTTTTACAAAACACCATGATCTATCTATATTCGAGTATATATGTATATATATATATATATATATATATCCCTTCACTTAGCCACTAGGCTCTTTTTTGGCTTTAGTTTCGAAACTGAACAAACCGGGTCCTAATCTCCAAAAGTGCTTTTCATTTCAACCTGTGAAGTCCTTGTTGCAATTTGATGCACGCCACTCGCATTTTGTCCGAATCCGAGAAGAGAAGACTCCAATAGGACCACAAAACACGGATAAAAATTCTTTCGTCATTTAAATATATCAATCGAAATAGGCCCACATCGGCCCATTCTTATTCCCAAATGGCTTCTTTAATCAATTCATCAACTAACGGGACTTATCAATTACGAGGGACCATAGTGTAATTTCTTTCATTTGTCCAAACGACGCCGTGTATACGATTTACTAGTGTCTTTTAGGAAAGACCTCGAAAATGGAAATCAGTTCAATTTGTTCGTATCAGAAATAAAACGAATCTCCCCCATTCGTCCTCCTTCTCTCAAAAACCCTATGCCCTTTATAGAATAAGAGGAAGAAGAAGAAGAAGAGACATGCGTATCTCTGGGCACTTAGTGTATAATTAATATCGATTGTTTGGAAACCGGTGATGGTTGGAATCATGGCTTCGTATTCAAGAGAAAGGCTTGAAGGTCTCGCGAGTTCCGCCAAATCAGCCACGGAATTGCCTCCGAAGCTGCAACGCTTACGCAATTTGCGCCGGGATTTGCAAAAGGACGAGTCCGTTTTTCCCATCGAGTTGCTTCCTCACCTTTTCGATCTTCTCTCCGATCAATTCGGTGCTGTTCGCAAGTTTGTCGCCGAGTAAGCTCCGCTATTGTAGTTTGTAACCCTTTTCCCTGATTAGTTCATATATATATATATATATATATTTTTTTTTTTTTTCAATTTCTGGTGATTCCAATGCTAAAGTTTCTGAAATATTTCGGATTTGTTTTGTAAAATACACACATATAAATGAATTTCCAGAATTTTTTTTTATATCTCGGATGATGAAATTGTTGATTCTTATTGGTCTTTGTAACTCGCGTCTCTCTCTCTCTCTTTATAATCAATTTACACAGTCACCGTATTGATGACGCATAGTATCTTGCCTTCGTATAGTTACTTGCTGTTGTTGTTAATCCTGGACAACATCTCACTTCAGGGAGTGATTATAACTGATGGTTTAGTGTCTGTCTTACTCTCATTGGCTAGCTGAAAGATTCGGTTACGACTAGTATAATCGAGGACGTGCTCCTCTCTTTGAACTAGGGAATTGACATAACTGCTGAACCTCTGATGCTATTTCAAATGCAGGATACTTGGTGAGATTGGATTGAAATATGTTGAATTATTACCCGAAATAGTGCCCCTTTTAATTAAGTCTCTTGAAGATGAGACACCAGCTGTAGCGAGGCAGGTCATTGCTTGCGTAGCTGATTTATTCCGTTCCACCCTCGAAAGAGTGGCAGTTCAGGTTGTTTTCTTGTTTTTTTCTAGGTTTTAGTATTTGTGACCTGTTCGTTCTGCATTTGCTATGTAGTTCTGATTTGCTTATTGCTCTTTGGCTTCCAGGGTTTGCATTCTAGTGAGCTGAATGATCTTCTTGAATCTTCGTGGACATGGATGATTAAGGTTAAGGATGAAATATGCTCAGTGGCTTTCAAGGTGGGAATTAATGCTTACTCTGATTCCTCGATTTGTTATCTTTCTTATCTGATTGTTTTTTTTTTTTTTCTTTTTCTTGTGACTTGTATATTAGCAAGGAAACAGCGGTGTTAAATTATGCGCTATGAAATTTGTGGAAGCGCTTATTCTTTTGTATACACCTCATGAAGGTAAATATTTATGGATCTATCTGCTCGATTACTTGAAACTATATATTTGTTGTTCCATTAGTATCTTATTGGAAACTAGTTGCTTATACAATCTAGTTACCTTTCCTGAAGGAAGTGAAGCAGATTTTAATATAACTATCCTTCGTGGGGGACATCCTGTTTTGAATATCGGAGACTTGTCAATTGAGGCCAGCCAGAAATTGGGTCTACTGCTTGATCAGCTTCGGCACCCTGCAGCCAAATCTCTAAATAGCTCGACGATTATTGTTCTCATTAATAGGTGAGTTGTTTTTTAAGTGCATCAATATACGCACATTATTGTTCTCTAGATAGCTCGACGATTATTGTTTTTTAATTTGGTATTACTTCATGAATATTCAGCTTTTTATGTTCCTCTCTATTACTTTCTTTTTGGCTCATTTTTGTCTAGAAAATGTTTAATGTGATCATGAATTAAAAAAACTTAGATTTGAGACTGAAGAGCATCCAATCTAGGATGAAATTCCTGTGATTATAAGAACGGGGTAAATGTAAAAACATGCTCTCACACACAGTTACTAATATTTATGGGGAAACTGTCTTTGGTAATCTACTGGTATCTTTCATCATAGACTGTGTAGATGGGGATCCTAACTTGTCTTATGGTTCATGATTCACTGTTTACGTTGATTCTTTTTCGTATACAGTCTTTCATCAGTTGCAAAGAAACGTCCTGCATATTGTGGACGCATTCTACCCGTTCTACTTAGCTTGGATCCCCTAAGCTTTCTCAAAGGAGTGCATGCTGCAGCAGCAAATCTTGCGTTGAAGACTGTATTTCTCTCTTACTTGAAATGTACACATCCCGCTGCTGCACCGGTATTATTTTGTTTTAATTACCTCCAAGGATTTAATTTCTGTTATTTTCTATCCATTTATAATTGATTATTTTCGTCATGCTGAGCTGGTATACATTGTCACTGCAACTAAACAACCATTGTCCCATGCTTTGTATTTGATCTTCCCAAAATTTTGCGGTAGATTGTTAGTTTATGTACTCGTATGTAGTGAATTATGTGTATTATGCTGATCTTTCTTACTTGCTATCCTATCATTATTAATCAACTAATAGTGGTATAACCATTCTTATAAATTTTGTGGTGTATTTCTATGGAGTTGATTTTCATAGTAAACTTGCAACTATTTAGATCTCTATGCTGTCATTTTTCTCTAGTGGAAGGATCGCTTGATCGGTGCTCTTAAGGAGATAGAAGGTGGAGGTCGGGCAGGGAAAGCTAAAGATCTTTTTAACAAGAATAACGGAAGCATTCAGGACAAAGACAGTGCAGAGGATACCAAGGTAGCTTGTTCTTCTTTCTATTCATAGTTTCATCTGCATATTTATCATTGTGTGTGCATGTGTCTCTCCGGTTATTTTGGCTTATGTATATTGGATGCAGAAATTGAAATTCAAGAACTATTAATTACAGGTATCAGTGGATGAGAAACCTCTGTGTGCTAGTTCTGATGTTGCGGAAAGTAATTTTGGTAGGAAAAGATCTGGATCGGAATACAATATTGATCTAAATGGAGATGCTTTGAATGGAAAACGTGCAAGAATAACCCCTTCTGTGTCAGAAGAATCTACCGACGGATTAAATGTTAATGGTGGTGGCTCTCTACCTCAGGTTGCCGGACCAAGTAATAGCAGAGCAGTGCGTGATATTGATCCTGTTCAGCAACTAGTTGATGTGTTTGGAACCTTGGTTGCTCAGGGTGAAAAAGCAATTGGATCGTTGGAGATTCTTATTAAGGGTATTGCTGCGGATTTACTTACTGATATTGTGATGGCTAATATGCATAATATTCAACCAAATGGTTCTTCTTATGCTGATGGCACCAATGAGTTGGTGATGAATATGTGTATAGTTGGTAGTGATGCACAAATTAGATATCCCCCATCATTTGTAGCGGATGTCCTTTCACTGTCAACTGCATTCCCACCAATTGCTGCCCTGATAAATCCTTGCATACCGAAAACGGAAAATGTATGGGTGCTCTTTGCTCGATTACGTATTTCTATCTGTTATATATATTGCTCAATTATGCTCCTTGTTTTGCCTTCTTGTCTTTAAGATTGTATTGTACACTAAAATCTCACCGATAACAGGAGGATGAAGAAGTCTTTGCCGTTCATGTGGACCAGCAGATGTTTTCAGCTGAAGATGCAGTTCTTGCCACTGGCTTATTACCTTCTTCTGATGTCTCTTTTCCAGAAAATGAAGAGGACAGTACTGTGTTTCCACCAGACGTGCATTATATAGGGAATATAGAAAGTGGAATACCTGGATTGGACTCTTCTGCTCAACTTGATTTATCAGGAGCCCGTGTTACTTCTGTATTGAATTCTATGAATGTGGAGGCTGCAACCAAGAATCAAAATGCGAGTGGAAAACTTCTTGTCGATGTAATTCCTTCAATGTCTGTGGATAAGTCTGAGGAATTTAGTCCAAAGGCGGCTGCCACAGGTTCTACTAGCTTGGTTTTGTCAACTGCAACTTCAGTTGCTTCTGCGCCTCACTTTGTCCTGCCTAAGATATCAGCACCTGTTGTCGACCTTTCTGATGAGGAGAAAGACAGTTTGCAGAAGCTGGTGTTTTTGCGCATTGTTGAAGCATATAAGCAAATATCAATGTCTGGTGGTTCACAACTCCGTTTTTCTCTTCTTGCTCATTTGGGAGTTGAGGTCAATTTCTAATCTATACTTTTTTACATTTTAGCGTTCCAAGGGGACGTGCCTCTTCTAGCTCTCTCTTCTTATGATTTATTACTCGTCTATTTTATGATAATTCTTTTAAAAAATAACATAATAGCCTCTGCATGATTCTTGCCTCGCTTGCCTCTACTCTAAGAGCCTGGTTTGTGGTAGAAAGAGGATATGTCTAGTGCTTACTGATTGTTATGCTTGATTTCGATGGCTGTTTATACTCTCTCCTGTTTTATACCTATTAAATGCATCCTAGTTGGCAAGATGACAGTTTGAGTAAATTCTATCTCTCAGTAATTGATCGTCACATTTTCTTTTTTTATATTTTTCTCTTTCGCAGTTTCCTTCAGAGTTAGACCCTTGGAAAATATTACAGGAGCATGTCCTGTCGGATTATTTGAATCATGAGGTGAGAATTTGTTTAATCCTGTGTATTCGTGATACATGCTTACTGTGTTTTGGTAGCATTAAAAAGCCCAATTATGGTGGTGAAAATCCTTTGCTAGAGATAGTGATTTTAGTTTCTGATTTACTCTTTTTATCCTGGTATATGTTCTAATCTAGATGGGCTCTTGTACTGGCTCGACTATAGAATTTCCTAGTCTTCTGTTGGATGACATTCTTAATTGAACAAAAGTCATTCGTCTGACTACCTTCTCTTATGTTTTCAGGGACATGAGCTGACCGTGCGGGTTCTTTACAGACTATACGGGGAGGCAGAAGCAGAACAAGATTTCTTCTCGTCAACTACTGCTGCGTCTGCATATGAAAGTTTCTTGCTGACTGTGGTAAGCATTCATTTTTGTTTGTATCTTAGTCAACTTTTTGCTAGGGAATTTTCTCAGAAAACATTTTTACCTTTTAGGCTGAAGCACTTAGAGACTCTTTTCCACCGTCTGACAAATCTTTAAGTAAATTGCTTGGAGATTCTCCACATCTGCCAAAATCAGTTCTGAAGTTGTTGGAATCGTTTTGCTGTCCTGGAAGTGGTGAAGAAGTTGAAAAGGATTTACAGAATGGAGACCGTGTGACTCAAGGTCTCAGTACTGTTTGGAGCCTTATTTTAATGAGACCTGGAATCCGAAGTGATTGCCTGAAGATTGCATTGCAGGTTCTTTCTATCTCACCGCTTTCCGAATTCCCTCTTCTTTGGTTCAGCTTTAATTTTCCTCTTTCACATTTCAGTGCATTATTTAATTTTGGCTTTGTGCTTGTGGTTCTTTCTCTTTCCTTTTTCTGACCTTTCTTGTCATTTTCTCTTATCAGCAATTGACATTTTTAAGGCTGTAATTTTCTTATTTTTGTTTATGGGGCTCTCACTAAATTTTCATCTTTTTGTTTTCTTGTAAAAGAGTGCTGTTCATCACTTGGAAGAAATTCGCATGAAAGCAATCCGCCTGGTTTGTTTCTGTTAAACCTGTGATTCAATGTATCCAGCTGCTGATGTGTTACCACTTCAATAATTGTGGGTCATTTTTACAGGTCGCAAACAAGCTCTATTCTTTATCATTCATTACGCAACAGATTGAAGAATTTGCAAAGGAGAGGCTGTTTTCCGTCGCAAGTTGCATTTCTTCAGAGAGAGGAGATGCTGAAACACGGATGGATGATTGTAATAAGGTGCTCCCTTGTACCAAAATAATTTATTTTTGGAGTTCTATATACATTTATATTTTCTTTATGTACTAATGAACACTGCATAAGAAATATTTGACCATAATTTTATTTTATTTTCTCTTTTAGAAGGATATTGATCTGAAAAGTCCACCAAATAAACCACAGCCCGTTATTAGTGGCATGGAGACGCCCTCCGAAGCAACATCAGCTACTTCAATTACTGAAGCTCAACGCTGCCTGTCACTCTATTTTGCTCTCTGTACAAAGGTCTTGTAAATTTATACCATTCTTAGAGTAATGACTAAGCTAGCTTTTCAAGTTTGTGGTAAAATTTTGCTAAAACTTTAGATTTCTATGTGTCTTTGATTTGCAGAAGCACTCCCTTTTTGTTCATGTGTTCAGCATTTACAAGAATGCATTAGATCCTGTTAAGCAGGTAAGACTGGAGCCCAGTGTTAAGAAGTTCTATAATATCAGTGAATTTTCTTCTCCGGTGTTTATTCTCACTTTTTATCTTGTGTAGGCTATTCATCTTCAAATCCCAATACTAGTTCGTACTATGGGCTCATCCTCTGAGCTTCTTAAAATTATAGCAGACCCACCCAGTGGGAGTGAGAACCTTCTAATGCAGGTTTTCATTATTCTTGACTTTCTTTTATATAAACAGATTAAAAAGCCTCATATAGTTGTGTGTACTTTTACTATTTCCTTACTGTTCCTCCTTGATGACAGGTTCTTCAAACCCTCACTGAGGGGCCCACGCCTTCTTCAGAATTGATACTTACTATAAGAAAGTTGTTTGATACAAGAATAAAGGTAAAGACAACGAAATGTTCATTGATAACTCTTTAATAGCAAAACTGTAAGCTAATTCTTCTCTAATTTTTCTTTGGTTTTGAACTTTTGATGGGACTACAGGATGTAGAAATTCTTTTCCCAATTTTGCCGTTCCTGCCAAGAGACGATGTAAATCTTCTTTCCTACCTTTTCCCCCCTTCTATTGACGCATTGGGGTATAGTTGTCATATTTTTCTAAGCTTGTAACTTGTCTATCGATCAGGTTCTACGCATTTTTCCACATATGGTGAATCTTCCTATGGAGAAATTCCAAGTTGCACTTTCTCGTGTGCTGCAGGTATCATATTCATTCTTACGTCTGGCTTTTGAGTGAAGTTTGATATGCTCACTCTGGAATTTGGTTCTTAGGGATCATCTCAGTCTGGCCCAGTGCTTTCTCCATCTGAAGTTTTAATTGCTATCCATAGCATTGACCCAGCAAGAGATGGAATACCTCTTAAACAGGTATATCTCGACCATTTACTTATTAACATACAGCAAACAAAGAATATAAGCTTTGATGAACAATTAGGAAATCTCCGCCAGCTGTTTTACCATCAACACCGAGGTTACTTCCCTAAATCGTATGTCTTAATTAATGTTCTTATCAGGTCACAGATGCATGCAATACCTGTTTTGCACAGAGGCAGACATTCACTCAACAGGTTTTAGCCGGCGTTCTGAATCAACTGGTATATAACAGTCTCTATCTTACCGAGTTTTTTTTCTCGTTCTGGACATTTATTCTTATTGGCAAACTTTTGGCAGGTCCAGCAAATTCCACTGCCAATGTTATTCATGCGTACAGTTTTACAAGCTATCGGTGCTTTTCCAGCTCTGGTAACAAACTTATCACTTCTCTTTCTGCTGTCCCAGTTTTATTTTCACTGAATAATCTCTTTAACTTGATATTCTAATAGTCGGACTTCATCTTGGAGATCCTTTCTCGTCTCGTTAGCAAACAGGTCAGTAATGTTCTTGAAATGTTATACTTCCATTCTTATGATTGACTGTGTGTTGAAAATAAAACTGTGGTTCTCTCTATATGAATGCCTCAGATATGGAAATATCCGAAACTGTGGGTGGGGTTTTTGAAATGTGCACAGACAACACAGCCTCAATCATACAAGGTCTTACTACAGGTGCGATTATAATTAATATATTCCACAATGGTTAAATACCTATACTAGTCTTTCGAAAAGCGTTGTTAAAACTGTGTGATCCTTGTCTTGGCTTTTCACTGAAATTCCTTTTGTTCAGCTTCCTCCACCTCAACTGGGAAATGCATTGACTAAAATCCCAGCATTAAGAGCTCCACTAACCGCACATGCCAGCCAGCCAGAGATTCAGTCTTCACTTCCAAGGTGACCTTTCCTCTTTCAAGCTTCCAGGAATTCATTTCTGAACAATCTGACTTGAGCTATTTGAAATCCATTTGCCGCTGAGCACAATGATATGAAACTATTTTGTTGGTAGGTCTACATTGTCTGCTCTTGGACTTGTCCCTGATTCTCAAGGAACACAAACCAGCCATGTGCAAGCGAATGAGACACAAACGAGTCAGGAACAGCAGCAACAGCAAGCAAGCGAGTCACAGCAAACGAGCCAGTCGGAGCAAGTTTCTGTACCGTTGAGTCCCTCCAAAACAGATCACCAGGAACCCAGTCAGGTAATTGGCAGTCAGTCTCAAAGCAGTCCCGGAGGTACGGGGCTGTCTGAAATGAGTCAGTCTCAGAACAGTCCCATAGGTACGCGCCGGTCTGAGATGAGTCAGTGTCAGAGCAGTCCTGTAGGTGCGGGCCTGTCTGAGATGAGTCAGTCACAAAGCAGTCCAGTTGGGACTGGGCAGTCTGAAATGGGTCAGAGTCCTCAAGTGTCGGACTCGAGTGCTCCAGCACCAACGAGCCATACTCGAACATCAGACTCTCGAGCGTCAAGCCAGACACAGCGAGATGATGATGAAAAGATAGACGACACAGCAACCTCGGAGAACGAGGTGACAAAAAGTGAGAAATCAAAGGACTCTTCAGAAGAAGAGTAAGTGTATCATTCTGTGACAGAGATCTTAATTGGGATAATCTCGACATGAGAGAGAAGAAGAGATTCTTAGAAAATTTAGGTTGCTTCTACTTCTCTCTCTCTCTCTCTCTCTCTCTCTCTCTCTCTGTGTCAGAGAAGAAAAGTGATTGATTGAAAGCGTAGATGAAGAAGGGTGGGAGATCTTCTTCGTTGCATGTATTGTAGCAATTTTTTATATATATATATTTTACGAAAATGAATTTTGTAGATTAAAATTAGAAATTTCGATATAAATCGTGTCATTAGCGATTGTATTGTTTGTCTCATACATATTTTATATAGCATTCGTCTTTGAAATAATAGACTTCAATAAAAGTTTGCTTTCTTTCTTAAAATTTTCTTATCATGAATGTTTGTGTTTTGAGTAGTCAACGGTCAGAGACCCAATGTCTTGCGATTTCTTAACCAAAGCAGCTACTATTATTTTTCAAAGGCCCAATACTAAGGCCTTTTTAAGTTAAAGCTGATCATGGGTGTATATGTGGACAAAACTTAAAAAGTACAAAATTGGAATTTTAACCGATTAAAAATCACGGTCGGTTTAGCGTACCGATTTCCAAATGATAGATCGGTTCAGCTCGGTTAAAATGTTTATTCCGGAAGAGAACTAGAATCCAGTGAAGAAGAAGAAGAAGAAGAAGAAGAAGAAGATTCAGTGGGAGAGACAGAGCGGAGAGAGAGAGAGAGAGAAAGCGATTGGAAGAAGAAGAAGATTGAGAGAGAGAGAGAGATGGGGGTGGATTACTATAAGGTGCTTCAGGTTGATCGCAGTGCAAACGATGAGGAGCTAAAGAAAGCTTATCGGAAACTGGCCATGAAGTGGCATCCTGATAAGAACCCTAACAACAAAAAAGAAGCCGAAGCTAAATTCAAGCAAATCTCTGAAGCTTACGATGTGATTAATTTACTTTCCCTCTCTTTCAATTCCCCTTTTTATTTTTTGTTTAGGGTTTTACAAAAATTCCATCTTTTTTTTTTTTTTTTTTAATTTATTTGAGCAAAGCTAAGAGCTAATCGACCATGCACTTCTCTTCCACACCCACCCTTTGATCATATATATATGTTTGCTTCTTTGTTAGGTTTTGAGTGATCCTCAAAAACGAGCAATCTATGACCAATACGGAGAAGAAGGTTTAAACCAAGGCCCTCCTCCCGGTTCCGGTGGTTACCCTGGAGAATCAGACCCCGGAGCTTCTTCTTTCCGCTTCAATCCCAGAAGCGCCGATGATATCTTCTCCGACTTCTTTGGTTTCACTAGGCCTTTTGGTACCGGAAGCAGCGACTCCCGAGCAGGACCTTCTGCGTTTAGGTATGGCGATGACATCTTCGCTTCCTTGAGGGCTGCTGCTGCTGCAGGCGCTGGAGGAGGAGGAGGAGAGCCCTCCATTCCTGCTAGGAAAGCTGCTCCTATTGAGAGACAATTGCCCTGTAGTTTGGAGGATTTATATAAAGGAGTCACCAAGAAGATGAAGATCTCTCGTGATGTTCTCGACTCTTCCGGGTTTGTTTTCCATTTCCCATCAATTTAGTTGCTTTTTGCATATCTATATGTATCTGCTGCTTGTGGCTAATTCGGTTTAGGGATACTTCAACTCTCTCTCTCTCTGTGATTGTTGTATGGAGTTTAATTTCAAATCTTTAGTCTGTAGTGTTATCTTACTAGAAATTTCTTCTTTTTAACAGGTTTTGGTTAGTTTACAAGTTTTGATCTCTGTTACCTTAAGTATTTGAGCTCTCAGTCGACACATTAATGATAGATGTAAGTTTAGAAACCGATAGCTATATAGCTTACCACCACATTCCTTAGCCTACTAGTCAACCACTTTCATCATAGGTTTTAGCTATACATAGATTCTCAAAATCTCTTGGACATTCCTTGGCCCAGTCAACCACTTTCATTATGGATTTTAGCTATACATAGATTCTCAAAGTCTCTTGGACGCACAAACTCTGGTTGATCTCTAACCCTTTGTACAAAGTCTGTTTTAAGCTCTCTTGAATATATAACTTTTCGCAAAGACCAAGTCAAGAATAAACTCATTCACAATTTCTGTAATTCCGACCACTTTCAAATGCAGGACATTACTGATTTATGTTTTCTATGTTTTGCTGCTGACTGACTAAACCCGTAGTGTGTGCTTCAATGCAGGAGGCCAACACCGGTTGAGGAGATCTTGACGATAGAAATCAAAGCCGGTTGGAAGAAAGGAACAAAGATAACCTTCCTGGAAAAAGGAAACGAGCATCGCGGAATCATTCCATCCGATCTCGTTTTCATCGTAGACGAGAAACCGCATGCCGTTTTCAAACGAGACGGGAATGATCTGGTGGTAATGCAAAAGATATCTCTCGTGGAAGCTCTCACAGGTTGCACAGCGCAGGTCACTACTCTTGACGGAAGAACCCTAACGGTTCCTGTAAACAATGTGATCAGTCCGTCGTATGAAGAGATAGTGAAAGGGGAAGGCATGCCGATCCCTAAAGATCCGTCAAGAAAAGGAAACTTGAGAATCAGATTCATCATCAAGTTCCCTTCGAAGCTAACGCCTGAGCAGAAATCAGGGATCAAGCGGATGTTTTCATCTTGAATGTCTCAAGATTGAACATCTCGTTTTCAGTTTTTTGGATACAACCTGCTAGTTTTTCGTTTTTTTTCTTTTTGGTGAATCGTTTAGTTTAGTAGCAGAAGATGTGGTTATGTGGGTTTTCATTATTTTGTTGCATTTTGGTAAAGTTTTAAGGTAATTGTGAAAATACCACCAAACGAAACGATGCTAGTAATGACTGACTGACTAGTTAAGTTTTCTTTAATACCGTCTTCTTCTCTTTTTTAAAGCTTAGCTTTTTTTTTTTTAGTATTTAATACTTACTAGTAAACATATATTGTCAACAGATTTTGAAAGACTAAATCAACATTTACAATTTGTCAAAATATTAAAGTCAAATCGATTAATCATGGTAGCGAAATTTGAATTAAGAACACCTTTTTGTTTGTAGCTAAAAAAATATTCGATCTTTACGTTTTTCTCACCTTCAATCTTGACCTTGCTTGCCCTAATGCCCTCTCGTCTAATTCGATCATTAAAATCTTTTCAACCCCCTCACGTGGTGATGCTGACGTAGAATAATTGTTATCATATATATGTCAAAGAATTAGAAGAAAAATAAAAGACTAGTTATGCGCTTATTTAGAAATTCAAAATTATAAACACTTTTGAGTTGAATTTTTAAGGATTTGGAAGCTTTTTAGGAATTGTATAGATTGTAAGTATGTTAATGTATATTTAGATTTGATGCAATCAACTGAAGAAATATAACCAACCATTTTCATGGTCTTTGTTCAAAACCAGAGTATACAGAGAGTGTGAGCAGTAAGGTTTATAGTACTAGGGTTTATTTGCTGCGTAGCTTTTAGTTCCGAGTAATCCGGAGCGATGTCCTTAAACAGCATTGACCTAAAAACTACACAAATTGGCTGATTTGTATAGTCTTTATTAAGCCTTTAAGCAAAAGGAACCCAAAAAGAAAAAAAAATATATTAGACGGGACGATGAGGTGGCCTTGTTGTATGATAATGATCCGATAAACATCAGCCAAAAAAAAAAAATGTCTTTAGAAGTAAAAAGTAAAAACAATAACAAGATTGGCCATGTCGGTAAATAAGGTGGCCGTTTACACGTGGAATATAACAAGACTCCGCGTACCTGATTAAGATTATTCAAGTTTCTTCCTCGTGTAATTTTTTGTATTGCATTCACTCACAATGGCTATTCTAAAAATAATTAAACCTGTCGTAAAGACCACAAATTTGGAACGAAAAATTAGATTAACTTGGATGAGTCGTTTTACAAAAAAAAAAAAAAAAAAAAAACTTGGATGAGTCGACGACACCAAATAAAAGAAATAAGAAGAAGTACTAGGAGTAGTAGTAATAACGTGTGAATCAATCCACGTGGGATGACAGGTGGGAGAGCCAAGTCTAATTGCATGTCATGTAAAAGTTTTGTTTTTTACTTTCAACACGGTTCATCAGCATTTGGACCACTTCGCTGACTTATTTTTTTTGTTACTTCTTCTTACACATCCATCACACACAGATGCTATAAACCCCACAACTCTCTCTATACAGATATATACTTCTTTTAACACAACACCCCCACGAATCTTTCTTTAGATACAGGTTTCATAATTCACCGTACGATATTACTAGCTAATGTCACTGCAATGACGCGGCTTCATATATGTATGTACTTACCATATATATTCTGTGAATCTGACAGTTGTATATTGCAGTACTGGATCCAAACATACTCATCAGTACATTTTTTTTCTCTGTTCCTTCTTATTATTAATTATTTCTTCTTGTGCCGACTACGGAAATATCCATGTTATAGTTCATCAATTCATTTAGCAAATTTCATCATTCAAACACATGAACGGTCGTCTTTTTTTCTCTGTTCGGGGAATTTACATTTCCAATCAATTTGTTAGCTTTATCAATTATAACGGTAGTAGTCTTCTTGTTTTCAGTAGCTAAATTAAGTCGTTTCTTATAGGAACGTTAGGTGTCTGTCTACTAGTTAACTTAAATACTCTCCTCTATACATATTTTAACAACCAGGAAAGCTTATGTAACTGCTTGTTTATTTCTGATAAACAAATTACAATTTTCTTTTGTTATAAAGCTATGACACTGAGCTGATCCAACTTTTAAAAGTGTATTTGATCTCCAATACTTATTTAATATTCTTTTTCTGTCAACCATTACATAACTTTTAAGATGAAATTTTGTAAATACATATATGTTTTATATTCCGAAGGAAAAATACGAGACTGACGGAAAGAAGAAAATCTAGTGGGTCAATTGACTAGGCATAAAGGCCAGCAATGATTATTTAATTTGAGGCTTGAGGAGGAAAAAAATAAAGTTATAAATCAGATTGGCACTCATAAATAACTCGTAAGCATGACGAAATATTAACGCAGTATTATTATAAGTACTATACTATATTGGCACAAAATTAATTATTAACTACCAATAAAATAAATATGAGGCCGTTGAAGCCAAAAAAAAAGGGGGGTCATCAAATTCAGAAAAAACTTCGACCACTTTACAAATTTGTAATTAAGCAGGCTAGAGCACAAATAATCAATTTGTAAAATAAAATAAAAAACTAGTTCGAATTTTTTTTACTTTAGATATTCTATATATTTTTAATTGAGGCAATTTAATTACCCCCTATAATTGTCTGCGGTTACTATATTCATCATTTCAGTATCTCAAAATTTTGTAATACGAAGAAAAGTAGTATGATTTTATTCAGTTAGCTGCTTTAAATGTCGACTTTTATATCCGAAGAAAGAAATCTAAACTTTATTATTTTTCTAATGTAATGTAATCACGATATATGATGTCCTTTTCACTAAATGAAAAGAGACATTCGTGTTCGTATATTATTCAACTAAATAATTCGATTACTTCTAGTATATTCAACTATTTTTTTTCTTATAATCTCTATTAATTATATAATTTAGAGAAAAAAACAAAAAACTACACTTCTATCGTCCCTTGACGATTCACACCTTCTTTTCACACTTCCTTATAAATTAATTAAACTCTCTTCTTTCTCTCCTTCCTCTCTGTCTTCTCCTCTTTTCTCAAAGCAGCCTCTCTTCTTCATTTATAAGTAACCCAACACAAAAAAAAAAAAAAAAAAAAAATTGATCTCTTCTTGTTCTCTTTACGTCACAAAGACAATTCGATTCCAATAATGGACAGATGTAACCCTTTCCAACATCACCACCACCACCATCAGCTTCATCATCACTTGATTCAACAGCAACAGCTTCCTCCTCCACCTCAGACCACGACGGCGGCGATGGATCCCGGCGGCGGAGGTGAGAGAATCCCACAGTGGAGCATAGAGGAGACAAAGGAGCTTTTGGCTATAAGAGAAGAGCTTGATCAGACTTTCATGGAGACCAAACGTAATAAGCTTCTTTGGGAAGTCGTGGCTGCTAAGATGGCCGACAAAGGTTTTGTCCGGAGCCCAGAACAATGCAAGAGCAAGTGGAAGAACCTCGTCACCAGATACAAGGTTACCCCTTCAACTATTTATACTAAATGATTCTCTCTATAGTCTCTATATATACACACCTATATATAAATGTTGTTGAATGAACATGATTACAAGTATATATATGTAACATCATTAGTATAGCATTTTATATTCTTTGTGTAACTATATAGTTACTTGTTTTGTATTTTATCACTAGTTTGTGTGGTTAGACATGAAAGTATGCATACTGAAATGGAAACCTAGTTTATGGTGTATGTATAGGTGGACTATATTATATATACATCAATTAATGAGCTTAACCCAATCTCCAAGGTTATTTAGATATTGTCCTGCCATTAATGGTAACGAGCTAGAGAATAATATTCTACGCGTTTACTGGTGAGCTTTCATCATGATATTGCCTATGTTCACATTTTGATCCGTTATACCATAATTATATATCTTTCTTTTTGTTCGTTTATCATATGGTAAGTATGTAAGTAACATCTCGTGTTCACAACATGCCACTAAAATATTAATAACCGTTATATAACGAGTTTCTAATTAAGATTTCTAATAATAATCTTACGTTACTGATGAACACAAGCATCAAAATTGTTGAAAACGTCTATATATATATTTATTGTATGCTAAAAGGAACGTGATATAGATGAACATGTTTTTGTTTTCTTATTATATGATAGATGAACATGTGTCTACGAGATAATAATTTCCAGTTAAGATACTTGGTAAGCTAAAAGGTTTAGCATAGGGCCATAGACTAATGCTAGCTATTACATGTTTACATACTAACATACATATATTTTGTGTATAGTATATATATATATAACATGTTGAATATTTATGGAACAGGCGTGTGAGACGACTGAGCCAGATGCTATTAGGCAGCAGTTCCCATTTCACAATGAGATTCAATCGATTTTCGCAGCAAGAATGCAAAGAATGTTGTGGTCAGAAGCCACAGAACCAAGCACTTCTTCAAAGAGAAAACATAATCAGTTTTCATCTGATGATGATGAAGAAGAAGAAGAAGAAGAAGAAGAAGAAGTTGACGAGCCAAATCAAGAAATCAACGAGGAATTATTGTCTTTAGTAGAGACACAAAAGAAAGAGACAGAAGTGATAACTACTAGTACTTCTACCAATCCAAGAAAACGTGCTAAAAAAGGAAAAGGAGTGACTAAAGCTGAAACCGCAGCCGGTAGCACAATTAAAGAAGTACTGGAGGAGTTTATGAGGCAGACGGTGAAGATGGAGAAGGAATGGAGAGATGCATGGGAGATGAAGGAGAGAGAGAGGGAGAAGAGAGAGAAAGAATGGCGGAGGAGAATGGCGGAGCTAGAGGAGGAGAGAGCTGCCGTGGAGAGGCGGTGGATGGAGAGAGAGGAAGAGAGACGGATGAGGGACGAAGTTAGGGCTCAGAAGAGAGACACTCTCATTGATGCTTTGCTTAATAAGCTTAATAGAGATCATCATAATGATCATGGTCATAATCAAGGTTTCTAATTTCTCATAAACATGAGTTAATTTGCTAGGCAAATCAATTAGGTCATATCTAAATTAATGTTTCTTTTATTTATATGAACTATATTAATTATATTCGAAAAGAGAAATATAAAAGATCAGATTTTGAAAGTCCGTATATGTTACCACATCGTGGTTATGAAAATAGGATTGCGAATTATATAATCAAAGGCTCGATATGGATCCGGGAGGCTGGTTTCCTTATTTTTACTTGGAATTCAACCAGATTCGATGGGAACTGGGGATGGATTTGGATTCATCAAATCAAATTTGTTGTCAGCGGCCCTCACATAATGTTTTCCCAAGTCTTTGTGTTTATAAACTAGTTTATACTTTATTGATTTAAATGAGCTTTAATTCATCTAGAAGCAGAGAGCGAGTAAAAACGAGCATGTAAGCACTTCAATTGGACCAACCTCACATTTAATGTAACGATTCTATTTGATAAAATTAAGGACGCCTATATATGTGCATAAAGTAACTACCACTCTGTAGATAATTAGATGCTAATCTCAACTCTATTTTTGATAGTTATAGGTATCGAAAAACAAATTGGTTTAGTACTTTAAGCTACTTTATTCTGTTACTAAGAATGTTTCATAACTATTAATCAGACGATAAACAATAAAATTATACGAAAAGTCTTTGTTCCAAATTTTCAATTCACATTTGTCCCACATTACTTCTCCGCGTTATTTGTGATCATCACATTCATATATTAATATAACCTATTTTGTTCATAAGTAGATATATTTAAAATTATAAAGAAGAAAGAATTTGTCTTTTTATTCTTTTCTTCTCTTGCAAGACAGCTTGCTTTACCAACACATCGCGCGAGCAGAACAGTTAAAATACACAAAACATGAAACCGTGTTATGACGCGTTCACATTGATATTACTGTATCTGTATTTAATTTTAGAAAATATGCGATGATTCACTCGCCGTAGCTCTATTGGTTACAACCTTGGATCAATCCCTGAGAGGTCATGGGTACGAGAAAACAATTCGACATTTATGACTTTTGCGTTTTTCTTTTTCTTTTTAAAATAAAAATAAATAAAAAATTCAAAATTTAAATAGATTA
The DNA here is from genome assembly GCF_030686135.1 of Camelina sativa. Lineage (NCBI taxonomy): Eukaryota > Viridiplantae > Streptophyta > Magnoliopsida > Brassicales > Brassicaceae > Camelina > Camelina sativa. The sequence continues at coordinate 29,567,299 of NC_141887.1, read as the reverse complement.
GAGTGGGAAATTAATGTTGAAGGAGTTTACATGTGAACCAAAAAACAAAAACAAAAAACAGAAAAATACAAAAAAACGTCAAAGAAGTAACGTTAGAAGGAGACCACGATTTGCATGTGAAATAGACATAAAGGAGACAGTACGTATTTCGAAGTTACGGGGCTCTCTGCATATCTCAGAAGAAGTCCGATTGACTGTTTTTTGGATTATATATGTATAATTTTTTTCATCATATCGAGTTTGAATTAAAAAAAATATTCTTCTGATAGAGTCACTTATCCTTGTGCTATTTGGTTATCGTGTGTGTTTCATCACACTCGCACGATATAATTGTGTTTAGGATAGGCACATCTGTCTGCAGAACTATTTAAAACGAGTGCATCATATCATAGTCTTTAGTAGTAATCATAAATGTCACCCGTGGTCAATAACTTATATTGGCCTAGCAATTTCTTAGAAAATGTGGAATGATATTATCGTGATAGTTGCGCGAGTCTTAATTTGGTTAACGATTGAATTATAAGATTATAAAACGACATACTTCTGATAATTGACAGCTGAAATTGAAACTAGATACAGAGTTCATCAACTAACTGGTCAATAACAAGGTCAAGAATCTCTTGACCAAATTCGACACAAAAATCTTCGACCTGAGTAAAGTCAACGGTTTTAGTTGACGACGAAGCAGAAACCCAAGTGGAGGACTTCATGTCTTCTTCAGACAGATCTGAGAGCATATTCATTAGTTTTGTGATAAACTCTGTCTCTTCAGAATCATTGCCGGTTTCTTTCTTGGTACTTGTTTTTGGTGTTGCTGGTGATGAAGAGCATGAAGATTTTGTTGTTGTCTCTACTTGCTTTGTTGTTGACAACTCCGATGCACTTTCTGAATCTCCTGTTTTTTTTTTTCAAATTAAAGTGACATTTAAAATATGATTGGGAAAATACAAATAAAAATTCTTGAAAATGTTGATAAAGTCTCATTTTCGCAGCTTTTTTTTTTTTACAGTAAAACCAAGAAAAATGTTCAAAGGGAAGATGTTCAAATGTTAAATTTAAAATAAGATTTATCCGACGTTTATGGAAAATTCTTGTATTGGTCAAATTTTGAATAATACTATTAAGTATTTCAAATATAGTGCACTGAATGGGTTAAAAACTTAAAATGTTGACCAATGACCAAATTTTTACCAACTAAACGTCAGAAGTTTCTCTTTTAGCAAACTTTCAAAGAAGATTCAAAAGATAATTAATTTACGTATATATATATATATATATATTTTTAAAAGTAAATGTGGGAAATAAAAAATATAATATTTCGTAGACTCACCTCCTGAGAAGTAGTAGTCATCGTCAAGGATTAGATAATCATAAAGATCTCGATCAAGAACCGAAACTGGACTAGCGTTAGACTTATTCTCCGGCGACTCGCTCTCTTTTCCGACAAACTCATCCGCCCGAAGATTCTTTGATTCTCCTAGAAGCGCCGTCTTCTCCGACGACTTACTCTTAGACGGTGAAAGGAACCAACGAACTTTCTTAGCTCCGTTAACGTCGCTTCGGTTCTCACTCTTCTTCTTCTTCGCAACTTTTCTAGGCTCGTCTTTAAACTTCTTAGCCACTTTCTCGTTCTCCTTCTTCTTCGCCGGCGGTGGCAATGTCGGCTTCTTGGAATCTTCTACAACAACCTTCTCGAACCTTCTAGACCTTGAAAAAGACGATGATCCGACAAGTTCCCTCTTCTCGTCGAGCTTGTCGAGATACGACAGCAAAAAGTCGTGTTTCTTTTGTTGGTTATTGGAGCTCCATCTCGCCGAGGTTGGGACTATCTCGCGAAAAGAAACGGAAGCTTTGACTCTCCGGCACTGGCGGTTACCGTCTTTCTCGTCTTCTTCTTCTTCTTCGTCGTCATGACCTCTTAAGATGTAGTCCATGAAGTTAACCGACTTGCTCCGTGCGACAGCCGAACCAGTATCATCAAAATACCGGAACCGTTTTGATCCTGGTGCGGGATGGTCTAGCCCCATGAGTTTGGCTACGACGTTCGGAGGAGGAGGAGGAGGAGGGGGAGGAAGAGGAGCTTGGAGTGAGACGTCATCGTTTTGGGTTTCGGTTTCGGTTTTGATCTCTTTCTTTGGCTCTTCGATTTCTTCGTAAGGGATCAGTAGTTGGAGTGTTTCGTCAGAGTCGAGGATGTTGTCGGAAGGGTGAGTTTGTTGGCTACCGGAGCATAAAAGACGACGGACTACCGTCGTGAGGCAGCCAGTCTTAGGGTTGGCTCGTTGGGTCATGGTGATAGTGTTTTTAATAGGAGAGTGTGTTGAAAATGTGCAAGACGTTCTTGGTATTTATAAAGGACAAGAAGAACACACAACTTCACATTATTTGCGAGGACCCACAGCCGTAACTAGTAACTATTTTAAATTGAAAGCAAAACTATGTGGGTAAACAACAAAAGTACTGTGAAATTTTGTTATTTTAAGTGACATTGTGGTTGATTAGTTTATTAAATTGGTAACTCAAATTATGTTGTTTTGAAGTGAATAAAATATGTTTTATATTTTCACTTTATTTTGTAACGCGAATTTATAGTTCTGGATTGGTATGTTTATCACAATCACAAATAATAGATTATTTAGTATTTATTGGTAACATAAGAGGGAAAGTAACCATGATCAGAAAATAAAGCTATATCCAAAGTGTGATAGTATGTAGGAGAAGATTCTGTTTTTGAAACTCAACTGAAGAAAAGAACTTTGGTAGTTTTGAAAAAATCAGGAATTAATAATGACCTCATCAATTATTTCAAAATAAAGGCCATGTAACTACTTCGTGCATGATTTTTTTCTTTCACGTAAGTTTTATATTAAGAAAAAAGAATGGTCATGCTTTGTTCTTATTGCTTTAAAGCTTTAAACAAAATATGGTTACTAATTCTGATATTTTAACTATATACATGGTTTTTTTTTATTTTCCAACATATTTAACTTCAGGTTGAAACTTAAATTTTGAAGCAACTGTTTAAAATTGGAAAACCAGTAAGTGGTTAGTAATTCTGAAATAAAATGAGAATTTAGCTTTTGCTAGACGTCAAACTGTCAAATTAAATACAATAGACCAATAATTGAACCCACCAGTTCAGCTCTTGAAGCAGAAGCCATTGCGATCAAAGAGGCACTCCTCCAGATCAAGCGCTTGGACTACCACCTATTAGTTTTCTGTGGAGATTCGAAGACCATTTATATATATCTACAGAAAACTAAAGAGCAAGTTAAGCCACCGAATGAGATTGCAGAAGTTCAAGACTATCTGGAAGACATACTTGCGTTGTCCGCCGGTCTCTATCATTTCACTTTTGTTAGTAGGACATCAAATGCATGTGCTGATGCATTAGCCAAAAAAAGCTAGAATTGAAAACTCTCCGATGGTTATTTTTTGGGTCTGTTAATCATGTAAAACTCTGTTCTTTTTCACTTAAATGGAAAGAAATGTTGGCCGACTAAAAAAAAAATACAATAGACCAATAATTTTTAAAACAATAAGTGGATTATCCACAATGTTAAAGATGATGATCAACAATATAAACTACTAGGCTTAATTCTCAATGTACACTGAACGGTAAAAGAAATCGTTTTAAGATATAGAAGATTTAAATAATCTCAATCAGATATATAAATAGGCGGGATCAAGCTTTCGAATAGTAAAAGGAATCTTCAGAAGATGAATATAGTAAAGTTGCAAAAGGGCTCTTCGAAACCTATCTAGTTTGCTTTATTATTATTATAATTATAAATAAAAACATCGAAGGTTTGGAGGCTGGAGCAACCAGCTTTAAGGTAATCGTTAATTTATTTTTGTCGCCGAGCTTACGGGATATTAATAATGGTATGATTAGTCTGATCATTACATTTAAATACGTTTAGTATGTTTCATAATATAGATCTTCTTCTTGTTTTTTTTTTTTTGTGCACCAATCTTCTTCTTGTTTTATGTTTATCTTTGGCACTTTAGAAAGCGCTGGTTTATATAATTTCATTCATTGGTATAATACATGCACAACGGGTGACACAAAATATAGTACTTCTTTTAATTTCTTAGTGCTGAATGTAAAGTCGTTTATTTGTAGGGTCTTTGATAAAGCTGCTGTATTTTTCACGGCATGAGGACTACTCGAATGATGATGATAAGCCGAAGAGGACGATCAAGGAGAGATTGGGTATAACCAATGGCAACTTGAGAAGCTATCCTGTTCTTGGTGGGAGACTTCATTTTGTCAAGTTTGAGACTAACAAAATTAATGAGTGTTTGGATTTTATTCGTTCCAAGCAGCTTCATCGCCGAGGTATTGGCTTTTTTTTCCTACTTCTCATGTAACGAACTTCTGGACTGAACGCTAAGTTGATGTGCTTACATAATGATTATGCTGAGTTGATGTGGTTTTGTCAAATTTTGACTTCCGTTAGTTTCTGTAAGTAGACTGGAGATGTAATTAAGTAGGAGGTAATTTATATATATACCGAACTACTCCTGTCATGTCTAAATGGTCACTGGCACTTTTGTTTTGCTCTTATTGTTATAAGATCAGTTTCTGGTGATTGACTGCTTTATTTTTCTTCTTGTCCATTTTTATTTCATCCAATTCTCTTTTACTTTGATGAATAGATCCTTATCCTTGGAGTTCCAGGACATTGCCTTTGGGGACTGGTGTTATCAAGGTAATGACATTTTCATGACTTGGTTGTTTTTATCTTTATCACCTTTTGAGGCTCCTTTTGGATATAATTAGCTCGTTCTGTCATTTAATTTACCAGAAAACATTTGAGAAGATTATTGTTTTAGGTGAAAACTTCTTCTTGTTTTATATGTTCCATCTTTTGGCACTTTAGAAAGCGTTGGTTTTATAATCTCATTCATTGGTATAATACATGCACAACGACGGGTAACACAAAATATAGTACTTCTTTTAATTTCTTAGGATATGATGCTATTGTTATGTTTTCAATAAATATCTATATTTTAAAAAAAGATTTGATAGCTTTATTATCTAAATATTTTATTTTTATAAGGCATGATCGTCAAGATCAAAATTTCCAAATTCAAATTCGAAGTGTAAAAAAGAAAAAGAAGAGAATGGTAGTATAAAATATTTACAGATTCCTTTTTACTTTCCCTTTTTCCTTTTATTTTTTCAACTTTTTCGTTCAATTTTTTTTTTTTTTTAAAAACACGAGAAAAATCTTAACTGCGTGGCGTCATTATCAAAGATGAAGTAGAAAGTACTTCGGTCGCTTAGTTCACACCGGAAACAAAAGAGGCAATGAAAACAGAGAGACAAATCTAAATTATCTCTGACGCGCATGAAGAAAACATTGCCATCAAGGAGACCTTTGCCTTATCACCTTCACCTATCAACTCTCGACCAATCCCTACCCTTACGCATATGTGTTTCTTTCTTTAAAAGTTTTAAGCACCTCTACAAATTATTTTACTTTTTACAAATAAAAATCGAAATTATTATTGTTCAAAGCTCTGAGAGTGAGTCCATTAACAGCCCATATTCCAATGGTCAAATATGAAAATGTTGGATGATCTAACAACATTGGCGATGTAGCTCAGATGGTAGAGCGCTCGCTTAGCATGCGAGAGGTACCGGGATCGATACCCCGCATCTCCACTTTTATTTTTATTTGTTTTTTTTTGCTTTTCTCTTGGTTTACCCCTTTTTCTTCATCATACAAAATTAGATTATTAATAACGGAAAAATATCTTGCAGCAATACGTTATCGTTATGCATATTATTAATTGCGAAAGTAGAAGCCTTGATGATTTGTGTTTGCCTTTAATAATTGTTTTCGTGATCATCATCTATACCAAAGATAACTAAAGAGGAACTATTGTTGGTTTTACAAGCAACACCAACTATTTGTTTAGTTGCCTAGTTGGTGCCTGTTTGTTTCGTTTCCATACGCGCGTTAAATATATTTTCCCCGTCGTTTAGTCTCCCTGATGTGGACGGCCAAGATAACAATCACTCAACTATTTGCTCATCACATTAAACGACTTTTTTAAGAATGATGATTTGATTATTGAGTTGATTAGCATTCCTAATCAAGTAGTCACTCGATGCTTTTCCCAAATATGTTTGTTTCTATTTATCTTTTAAAGTTTCAAAGCTGAAACCAAAGTTCTGGTGTATAAAAGAAAATGTGTAATCGAAGAATCGAGTCAAATTTGATATGATTCAGATGTCGTATGTGTTTAATTGTTGTTGTTTTTTTTTATTTTCTTTAGTATAAACTAGAAAGTAACGAGACTAATGTGTGTTCCTATAAAGTAAATGACATCAGTTATATTTCAATACTAGATTTTAACCTGCGGTACACCGCGAGATAATTTTTTATAGCTAAAACTTATTAATTTTAAGTTACATTTGTTTTTTTGTTAATATTGTTTGTTTTGTTTAGTGTTTAAGATTGTAAAATTTTATTTTGATCATCAATTCTAGAATTTCATGTGTGGTACAATTTGTTTTTACATAATCATAATAAATCAACTTAATTAGATTTGTCTAATATTCTAAAATTGATGGCGTTAACAAAACAATAAGATGAAGATTTAACCCGTGTTCAAGCATGGGACTAATGCTATTTTTTAAATTTATACTAATGTTAATGTAAACCATTTAACCTTATAATGCATTCTGCAATATAACCCCGTTTTATAACATGTTTAACATTTATAAGTTCACATATAGATAATATTTTAAGTTTTTAGTAATTTTAATTATATCAATAATCATACTTTGAAAATTTTTAAATGATATGAAAATATATTAAAAAATGATAAACCAAGTGAAATATAGAAAATATTATTATAGAAAAGATTGTCAAAAAGATAAGTGTTAGTTTTTCCCTTGGTGACCTTAGTTATTTTGTTGTTTTTTGAAAAGAAAAAAATGCATAAGAATCTCATATAACTTGATTAGTATCGACATGTATGTATTATAGAGCTCAAATATCTTTCTCTATTCCTTTTGAGATAATATGTTTTAAAGTGTAACATGCTGTAAAAAATTAGTTAATAATATAAAATGATGATAAAAGAGAAATTTAAAAAATCTATCAAAAGTTGTTTATAAGTGGGTGATATTGAATTATATGTATCTAATATATCAACAAAACAATTAGCATATAATGCATATTAGTTAACGAAAAATATAGACATGAGGATACAGACGGTGGTTAGTCATGAGTAGAAACTGAAAACTTAATTTTATTGATATGATAAGCAAAACAATATACAACATCCTAATTGTGAAGAGAAAGGGTGTTTGACAAAATACTTAATTAAGCTGTATGTTTGATATATTGGTGATGCTAACTTGCGATTAGGGGCCAAGTAATTTATATGCTCTAAATTAGGTTGAATATTTCAACCTTTGCACGCAATAGATTTAACGGTTAATGCTACTAATTATGGATTAAATATTCGCAAATTTTTTGATTATTAGGAATATACCAACTTTATCTTATTCAATATTTTCTGAGACTATTTGTTTCTTTTTTGGTTTTGCATATAGAGATTTAGGGGGAAAAATAATTTCGAAATTGAATGTGGTGAGTAATAATGATGCATATACAAAATCGACTTTGAACTGATTTATAGGGTTCTGATAAAGGAAAACGATTGACTCAATTTTTTGTTGCTAAATATGTGAAAAACTAATATTTGGAATATTTTTAACTATCCGAGTTGTTTGGGAAGTTGAAGGAAATTAAGGAATATTGTAATAGTTTCTATATTTCTGGATCGGATAATATGTTTAATTTTCTTATGATATGCAAAATTATTTTGGGAGGAGATTTCGGTAGATTAAAGAGAGACTAATGTTAATATGCTTAAATTATGGAAATTAATGATTGTAGAATCTTAATTTGATTTTTTTGGTCATACAGAAATGTTAATATTAATTTTGTAATTGTTTTTTTCGATAATGTGCTTTAATTTTTTTTTAAAGGTATTAATTACAATGTCATGAAATGTAAATAGTTTTCAACTCCCAGTCTTCTTTGACAAAACTGCTGTAAAAATGTTAATATAGATTCAACATTAACCTATTGAAGTTACTTGATTGAATATATACAACTAATCGGAAGACGTCTTGCATATTTATAATATACGAAAAAATGATCTAATCAATGACAATGTGCATTTCACGTTTACACATTCTAATCAATAGAAAAAAACCGAATCATTAACCTCCCCTAACCACATCTTTATTAAATTGGGAAAAAGATGGAAGCAACACATCCAAAACATGCCTTTAGCTTCACTCCTACTCAATTTATATTTTCACAAAATATAAACCAAACACTCTCGTACCACCTTTCCCTCTCTAATTCCCAAACCCGACACGTTTTCCACATTAAATTACCGGATTTGCCACTATGAGCTTCTTGATTTCTTACAGAGGAGCAGGAGGAACCAAGAAGATTCCTCTCTCCATCATCGTTCTCGTTCTCTGTGGTTTCATGTTCTTCATTCTCTTATACACCGAAAGAATCAGCTTGATGTCTTCCTCCTCTTCAACTTCATATTTATTCAAGCTAAAGTCGTGTCCGAGGAAAGAAGTTAGCTCGAAACCTAGTAAGCACATACGTGACACTCGAATCTGAAAACTCTGTTTTTTTGTCCTGTTTTGGTGTTTCTTTCTTGTGACGCAAGTATTCTCACGATGTTCCTCTAATCTTCCTTGTTGCGCAGAGGATAAAATTCGAAAGGAGAGATCAGAGATTTTGGAATTTCTTGACGACAGGTTCGAATTCGATCCTGAAGAGTGTAACGTTGCATCAGGGAAATGGGTTTACAATAGCTCAATCGAACCACTCTACACCGATAGATCATGTCCATACATCGACCGTCAATTCTCTTGCATGAAAAACGGACAGCAAAAAACTGATTATCTTCGGTGGGAATGGCAGCCTGATGACTGCACAATTCCACGGTAAATATTACAACTTACTAAACACAAGCTATAATCTAGCTTGTTTCAGGGTTTGAGACAGAACCCTTATGAGCTTTGTTTAAATCCGAAACAGATTTAGTCCGAAGTTAGCAATGAACAAACTCAGAGGGAAAAGACTACTTTTTGTGGGAGATTCGTTGCAACGAAGCCAATGGGAATCGTTCGTGTGTTCGGTGGAATCAATAATACCGGAAGGAGAAAAATCAATGAACCGTAGCAAAAGATACTTTGTATTTAAAGCTAAGGTACGTTTAGAGATCAATATTCAAAGCAAGGCGGTTCTTCAAACCTTGTGTTGCAAGTAAAACATATATTTTGAATTTTCTGTGTTTTTTTTTTGTTGAGTCATAGGAATACAATGCTACAATTGAGTTCTATTGGGCACCATATATCGTGGAATCAAACACGGACATACCTGTGATTTTGGATCCGAAGAAAAGGATAGTGAAAGTAGACTCAGTGGAAGATCGAGCTAAGTTTTGGGACGGAGCGGATATTTTGGTTTTCAACACTTATGTTTGGTGGATGAGTGGTATCCGCATGAACGCTCTGTGGGGTTCGTTTGGAAATGGGGCTAGTGGTGCGGAGGCACTAGAGACAGCGGTGGCTTATAGGCTAGGGCTCAAGACATGGGCTAATTGGGTCGACTCCACCGTTGACCCTAATAAGACCAGAGTCTTTTTCACCACCATGTCTCCTACTCATACTAGGTGATTTATTAAGTTTTGATATATGTTTAGAATGCTAAATAGCACTAGATAAAAAAAACATATGGGTTGCAGTAATGTAAAGTGTTATGTAAAACGTGCAGAAGTGCGGATTGGGGAAAGCCAAACGGCACCAAGTGTTTCAACGAGACGAAGCCAGTAAAGGATAAAAAGTTTTGGGGAACAGGGTCCAACAAGCAGATGATGAAAGTGGTGTCAAGCGTCATAAAGCACATGGCAACGCACGTGACAGTGATCAACATCACGCAGCTCTCTGAGTACCGCATCGACGCCCACACATCAGTTTACACCGAGACTGGTGGCAAGATCCTAACGGCTGAGGAGAGAGCTGATCCAATGCGGCACGCTGATTGTATACATTGGTGTCTACCTGGATTGCCCGATACATGGAACCGGATCTTATTGGCTAATTTGTTGTAAATCATTGCCTAGGAATCAGACTGAGAGGAGGAGTAAACCGGGAAAAACCCCATCAAAATCCTCTCTCTCTCTATTTGTTTCTCCGATTTGTTTGTTTGAACTTTTTGTATGTATGTGATTGCTACGTCGTTTTTTCTATGATCAAACAGACTCGGCCCGTTTTGAATGAAAAATATAAGAAAGGCCTAGATGGGCCTGGCGCGTAAGAAAGAATATATGGGCCCATTTGTTAAGAGAGGGAGGAGGCAAGGGCAAAATGGGAATTTTAGGACCATGAGTTTTTTAGGTTAATGTTGACTAGTGGGGTAATATGTACCGTTGGATTTTTTATATGAGAACATCGTGACCGTTCGATGGGAGACATCAAGCCCAGTAACGCAACAACTCAATTCGCCGTCACGACGAAGTTGTCTCCTTCTATATAATATCGAACGAATCTGGGATATGTAGAAGATAAGGGACTTAGATTCAGATTTTTGTTGGGTCTCTCTCGCTCGAAACCTCCCTCTTCGTTTGCATCTTTGCATCAGGTTAGACTGATTCCTACAAAATCTGCTCTTTTCCTATACGATCTTGTTTGATTTAGTTTTGATTTGTTTATTCATTCATAAAATTAGGTCTGAATTCGAGTTTTTTTTTTTTTTTTTTTTTTTTTTATATAGTTTCTGTCTCAAATTGTTCCGTTGAGTAGAGAAATTGTAGCGATTTGGGGGCTATAATAATTATTGACGTTATTAGGGTTTCCTTGGATCTGTTTTACTTAATAGGAAAGTGCGATAATGGCGGGAGGAGGAAACTTCATTGCCAGAGTTATTTCGTACGTTGCGAACGAGTTCATAGTTAATGGTTTGGCTAACAGGTACTCTCAATTCTTATATTTCCTCGATTTAGGGTTTTAAAATTTAGATGTAGTATATTATAATATATAAGCTTCTTTCTCTGGCTGAGTGGATTTATAAATAAGTTCCTCATCGGCTCGTTCATATCGAAGCAAGATAGCCTCAACTTACAGCTGGTCTGCTGCGTAATTTACCATACGCTGCAGCGTAGGAAGTTTGATATATTTTGTTTTTTTGAACAAGATTTTGGCTTTTGTTTTGGAATTGTTTTATGTTATAGTTTTCGTTTATTGTCGTCTTGAGCCTCTCATTTCACTCGTGTTGCTCAATGCTATTACCTGATTTGAAAGGGCAATGCATTTTGTCCTGACCTTTTGGAAACTCAGGATCTACTTTTGTATAGACTTGTTGGTTTCTCCATTAGTTGTTTGCTGCCGGTGATGATTTTCGTAGGCTTGTCCTGATCAAATACATGACGTTACTCTTGAATCTAAGAAATTTCTGAGGCTATTTTTGTTTTGTTTCCTCTTTTCTATTTCGTTTCTTTGGTATATTCAGACACTACTTTAGATCTCCAATTGTTTCACGAGATTGGTTGTATTTCTGGCTTTGTAAATTTCTTATTTGTTTTTGGCAGCCATGCGTTCCAGAGATTTGCTGTGAGGACTTCAAAGAGAATAGAAAACCTCTCTAAAATGGGTTTGTCTCTTTAACCTTAAAAAAGCATTAAAATTTGTGTAGTGTATTTTTGCTTTCTCCCTCTTATTGCATAGTCTTACTAAATTGTGGGGGGGTTTTTATTATTATTCCAGCCGCAGAGAGCAAGGAGAAAGTTGCTCAGCAAATGGAAGAAGTCGCCAAGAACATTGATGTGAGTTTTGTTTTTTTGTAGCTTTCATAGATTCTACAGTAGAGGTTGTGATATTGAAATCTAAACTGCTCCGTTAACTTTTGCAGTCCATGAAGAAACAGTGATTATTCTCTTGGGGAATCTTATAATTGCATGGCTCAGCTCAAGTAGAGAGGTCTGTTTATCTTTGTATAAAGAATGTTCAAAAGTAATAAGCCTGTGGGTTAAACAACCAGTGATCTAGTGATGCTGTTTCTCTTCTTTTAAACCCAACTTGACAGGTGTGACTGACCCCCTTATATATGAAGTTCTGTCAAGGAATTTCTATCGCTTACTTATTTGTAGAGCTCATTTATTGATTCTTTTATGTTTTTGGCTGGCTTTGAATTTATATGTGTAAATCCGTAATCGATTTGAAAAGTTGTGAAATGCAATACAGTAAGAGCGTGAAGGTCTCAGGTATACGAGCCAAAAGGTCTAGAATCGATAAGCAATATAAAATCTAAATAAACCATTCCCCACTGATATCCTCCAAAAATTTGTTAATTAATTTTTCAAGTCATTCACATCTTGTTGTATTCCATCTACTAGTTTATAGAGAAGTTAAAGCAGCGCAAGTTCTGACAAATAAAGTACAAAAAACCAAGTGCTCCTGTCCGCGATTGTCAACTACAGTTTAGGCAATAACATGGTTAGAGAGTCCAAGTCCAATCGGTTTCCGAGCTACCTACCAGTACTTCAGTGAAGATTGTACAACTGTCACATAGTAAAGTAAAGTAAAGTTGGAGGACTAGGGTACCGGGATCTAAGTACTGTACATAACATGATGAAGTGAAAGGCCCTGTGAAGCACAAATGTCATATATACAGCCACACGTGAAGCTCCTTCAGCACAATCACACACATTAATTTTTTATGAAGTAGTAAAATAATGTCTTATTATTTTTTTGCATTTCTAGTCGGAATGGAAAATAGAAGAAGAAGAGGCGTGTAACAGCAGAGCAAAACAAAGAAGAAGAAAACGTTAAAAAAAAGGCAATGAAAAGGGAAAATAATGCTATTGGCAATTTTCGAACAAAAGAAACGACAATGACTAAAGAAGCATGGTCACTTAAAGTTGGGTCATTTACGACCGCTGAAGAAGAGATAAAATCAAATCAAATATGGTCCCTTTAAATAAGAGGCCTCAAATAACTAACACCTACCATCTTTATGGTGATTTTACGCCTATAAACTATCTGATTCTGGTTGTGAATTGTGATGAAATAATATTTTTGGAGTTACCAAGAAACATATACAGTATATGATATACTAGATGAAAATGGAATCTCTATCAAGTCTGAACACCATGGACGAAGAAACGTTACGTTAGAGCAGCCTGATACATTGCGTACTTTTTTACCAACCTTTTTTTACTTCTTTCTAATAGAATTATTTGAATAAGAATTGGATTTTCTTTGTTTAACAAATTGTTATTAGAAATAATTTTTTTTAGGAATGACACTTCTAGGAAAAGGGGGTCGTGTTCTCTCCCTCTCACACTTCTCCACATATATATGTATCTAAAGGATTTAACAAGTTTAGTTTCGCTATTGTTTGTTGTTTTCTTTGTAAGCAAACAAATCTTGCAAAATCGATTTAAAACCAAAAAATATCAAAACCATAAATAGAAGGTGAAGGAAGACTCTCTCTCTCTCTCTCTGCTTTCTTCTCCGTTTTTTTGTTTTTTATTTGATTCGCTCGGCCGCGGAGGGAGGATTCTAAAATGGCGGCGGCGACGACGACAACGGAGCGGAGGAAACAGATACCGGCGTACATGAAAGCAGTGTCAGGGTCACTAGGCGGAGTAGTCGAGGCTTGTTGTCTCCAACCAATCGACGTAATCAAAACGCGTCTCCAGCTAGATCGTGTCGGCGCTTACAAAGGAATCGCGCACTGTGGCTCCACGGTGGTTCGCACCGAAGGGGTTCGTGCTCTCTGGAAAGGTTTAACTCCCTTCGCCACTCACCTCACGCTCAAGTACACCCTTCGGATGGGATCTAACGCCATGTTCCAAACCGCGTTCAAAGATTCAGAGACCGGAAAGGTCAGCAACCGTGGCCGTTTGCTTTCCGGATTCGGCGCCGGCGTTCTTGAAGCTCTCGCCATTGTTACACCCTTTGAGGTATAAAAAGCTTTCCATTTTTGTTGCCTTTTCAGTTACTTTACAGGACAAAAAAAAACTCTGACGAAATTCACATGTCTTCCCCCCCTAATATTTTATTAGCACTTTAGAATTTGTTAAATTATAGTTTAATCGTAGTTAGTTAGTTGATAATTGTAGATTAATCTTGCACCAAACTCTCTGTTCATCAATACTTTAGTGTTTCTTTTGAGAATTGTTTTATTCAGATCTGTTTGATACTTTTTGGAAAAATGCAAACCAACAAAATCTCTTTGCTACTTAGATTGGAACTGTGCTTTTGGTCACTATTGTTCATTGCCAATTCTTGTTTCGGAGGATCGTGTTGTTGATTATCATAAACAGTAGTAAGTAGTAGCATTTCTAGTCTCTGACTGACTGGTTCTGGTTTCTATGCATAACTGAGTGAAAAAATATAGTCTGTCTTGCTCTTGTTGTGGTTTAATTCTCATATGATGCCTTTACCTGAGAGTAAAACACTGTTTAAGTTCTCTGTTCTTGCTTTTAAATCAAATCAGGTGGTGAAAATTAGACTTCAGCAGCAGAAAGGATTGAGTCCTGAGCTCTTCAAGTACAAAGGACCTATACATTGTGCTCGAACCATCGTGAGAGAAGAAAGCATTTTGGGGTTATGGTCAGGTGCAGCACCGACGGTTATGCGAAACGGTACCAACCAAGCTGTAATGTTCACAGCGAAAAACGCGTTTGATGTACTCTTGTGGAACAAACACGAAGGCGATGGTAAAGTCTTGCAGCCATGGCAGTCAATGATCTCAGGGTTTTTGGCTGGGACAGCTGGTCCGTTTTGCACAGGACCATTTGATGTGGTCAAGACGAGGTTAATGGCTCAAACTCGAGACGGTGAAGATGGGGTGAGATATAAAGGAATGGTTCACGCAATTAGAACGATTTATGCAGAAGAAGGGTTAGTGGCTTTGTGGAGAGGGTTGTTGCCGAGGCTAATGAGGATTCCACCAGGACAAGCCATCATGTGGGCTGTTGCAGATCAAGTCACAGGTCTTTATGAGATGAGATATCTCCAGAACGCTCCTTTATAGTGAGACACGTTTTTTTTAAATTTGAATCTGTCAATTTGGATTTTGATCTTCGCAAAAACGATTTGATCAAACAAATAAAAACTACGCTCACGATTTATAAGGGTGTTACGATAATCAAATTTTGGGAGTTCTATTTGTTTTGTTTCTGTTGCCGTTGATATCAGCGGTTAAACAAGTTTACTGCATACAATAGCAATATCAAAATTAGTGTTACAGTATAACAAAATTGGCAACAAATGATGTCAGGTGAATCCAGGTTTCCACTTAAAAAAAAGTAGGTGAAACTTGGAATCGCCACGTCCATATTAGTTTGGGCTGGGATCAGTTTTATTTGGGCCATGTTTGCAACATATAAGGCCCATATCCCTTGTATATTAATAATGCAAACGCTCTGCATTGGGTTCCACCAAAAACCCTAGTTGTTTAGCCGCCGCCGCCATCTAATACCATCATCGTCATCGCAACCTCTCCTTTTTATAGACGGCTTCTGTTTAGAGTTTTCATCTATCTTCTTCCCCTAGTGGTGAATTCTTCGAAACGTTTTTTTTTTTTGTTTGTTTTTGGTTTGCTCTGTTTTATAAACTCTTTATGTAGTTTTTTCCTAATGAGGATTACAAATCAAAAGCTATGGGTCTGTTAATCAGATCCATATGATGCTATATTGTCATAGTTACTCTGATGGGAAATTTCTTCGTTTTTTAATTTTCTTTTGTATTGGTTTGAAAAGTTTTCAAGAATGGTTTTAATTATAGTGAAAAAGGCAACTTTTTGCCGAGTGAATCGAACATCGATCTCTCTCTTTTTCCCAGTTGCCTAAAGCAAATGTATTGGCTGCCTGAGTGAGGAATTGTTTGATCGGTTATCCAATTCTTGATATAACCGATCTTTTCCTCTTTGCTGCCACATTATTCTTGAATTGTTTGAATTTGTTTTAATCTTTAAGAGGTTGTTTCTCATGTTTTATGCCCTCGCTATCTTAAGCAATATGATCAGAGTGATATTAACGTAATCTGTATATCTTGGAACATTGAAGAAGACTACGCAATGAATTATTGCAGAACATGTGTTAAGTTTATCACGCCACTGAATTCTATAACTAAATCTCGTTGGTTGTTTGACTTGTTTCTAAGATATTCCCTCGGACAATTAACATACATGTCTCGTTACTTACGTCATTTACTGTGATTACAGAATTATATGGAGATTTTGTTCTCCTACGTAACGTTATACTTATACGATTGTCTCGTGTATTGTCAAACTTGATAGCTGTTTCGTTTTTGGTCAAGAATCTGTTTCATACCGGTGATTGGTTTTGTTGGTCTCTCTTATCGACGAACCCTGGCTGAGTATAAGGGTTTAATTTGGGCTGTTAATGATAGGATTCATTTAGTTTGGGCTAAGTGTTCGCAAAAATAATATAATAATATAATCAACAGTTTCTTGTGTTCACTGATAATGATATTGTTGTATCGGCAAATGCCATGAAAGTACACCTTTAAACATATATACTAATTGCCATTGGACAAGGGAATTCAATTCTCGGTTACCCTTCAAGTCTTCAACCCTCAAAACTGGTCGACTTTATTAAAGTTGAAGACAGTTATTTCGACTTTTGCTATTAAACCATTTACGTATTGGTTTTAGGATTTAAAACTAGCTCAAGCTTTACGACAAAACGTTCTAGTAATCAATCAAGGAGATGACAAGTGAGGAATATGTTACCGGCCACTCTGTTGGTTTGAGAAATAAACAATAGGTTAGACGGTAATTCATAGCACTAAACACGGTAAGAAATAGTTATACCCAAGTATATTTCGATGTGTGTTATTTGTATTTTTAATAAATAGGCTTAATTTACAAGGACATGATTTCATTTCATAATTATAGTCTCTATTCAATGAAAACCCATTGACAAAAAGAATAAACTAATAATTGTAGTCTATTCTCTCATACGTTAACACAATATTCCAATTTTAAAAATAATGATATAACAAAATCAAAATTAAAAAGTTAATTATTTATCTAATCTGTCTTATATGCATGGCCCCATATATACACATAACACATGTATTGTAATTTAAGTTTTATTCCAATTATTTTAAATTTGTGTGAGGGATTAGGCTATATTAATATTTATCACGTAATCGAGTATAAGAAAATATTGATGAAATCAGGATGGAATATTTTAATGTCCTTACGTGCATCACATGTAAATTACTGATTTCTCTTATATGGTTACTAATTTCTTTTTAAGGTAATAAAAGTCTTGAACAATACGAATCAGTAAAATTCTTTAGAAAATATATTCGTTTTCTGTTGAATTCATGTATCAGCTAAACCATACTTAAGAAGGAAATCCGAATGCATTAATGAGTAATCTTGGCAAACAAGTTCAAAGATGAAAATCAGAGGATTAATGATGCATTGATGATATGTCTAATCAAACATAATGTATCTTCGTATTAAAAAAACTAAAGAAACATTTTATGAAAAAACTAATTTGGTCGTGTTTCGCGTATAATAATTAGCTGTATTTATAAATTGACAGCAGATAAATTAGCAAATAATTTTTCATGAAAATCTTTTGCTTTTAGCACAAGAAAGTCAGAAACCGAAACGTCTGAAACCGCCTATGTAATACTACTCTCTCTACTACTCCACACAACTATATAATACACCTCCTCATTGCATTATACTACTCATCAACAAACAATTAAAAGAGTTTCATAAGCTAACTTTCCAATGGACACCAAAATAGGATCGATCGACACGTGTAAGCCAACAACTGGCGACGTAGGAAGTCCACCAAGCAACGCCATCGCAACAATCCAAGACTGCGCTCCCACCACCGCAACTTCCGAAGCGACTCTAGGACGTCACTTAGCCCGCCGTCTTGTCCAAGCCGGAGTCACCGACATTTTCTCTGTTCCCGGTGATTTCAACCTAACTCTGCTCGACCACCTCATCGCCGAGCCAGAGCTCAACAACATCGGATGCTGCAACGAGCTTAACGCCGGTTACGCTGCAGATGGCTACGCTCGATCCCGTGGAGTCGGTGCTTGTGTCGTCACCTTCACCGTTGGTGGACTCAGCGTTTTGAACGCCATCGCTGGTGCATACAGTGAGAATCTGCCAGTTATCTGTATCGTCGGAGGTCCCAACTCCAACGATTTCGGCACTAACCGTATTCTTCATCACACCATCGGTTTACCTGACTTCAGCCAAGAGCTTAGGTGTTTCCAGACCGTTACTTGCTATCAGGTATAACCACACAAGAGTCAACTCATATTCAATCTTTATCATCTCAACATTAGCGTAAGATTTTGACTATGTTTTTGTCAGGCTGTGGTGAACCATCTGGAGGATGCTCATGAGCAGATTGATACAGCGATATCAACAGCTCTGAAAGAGAGCAAGCCTGTGTACATTAGCATCAGCTGTAACTTAGCTGCAACTCCTCATCCTACTTTTGCTCGTGATCCTGTCCCTTTTGCCCTAACTCCAAGGTAATATGAGCAATAGCTGTTCAATATATTCTAATCTCTTCCAAGATTCAAGCTTACAAATGTATTCATTGATTATTAGGTTGAGCAACAAGATGGGTCTAGAAGCAGCGGTGGAAGCAACTTTGGAGTTTCTGAACAAGGCAGTGAAGCCAGTTATGGTTGGTGGTCCTAAGTTGCGTGTGGCTAAAGCTAGTGATGCCTTTGTGGAGCTAGCTGATGCTTCAGGCTACGCCATGGCAGTGATGCCTTCTGCAAAAGGCTTTGTACCAGAGAACCATCCTCATTTCCTTGGCACTTACTGGGGAGCAGTGAGCACACCTTTCTGCAATGAGATTGTCGAATCTGCGGATGCTTACATATTCGCTGGTCCAATCTTCAACGACTACAGCTCCGTTGGTTACTCCCTTCTCCTCAAGAAAGAGAAAGCCATCATCGTGCATCCTGATCGTGTCGTTGTGGCTAATGGTCCTACGTTTGGTTGCGTTCGGATGGCCGATTTCTTCAGGGAGTTGGCTAAGAGAGTGAAGCGTAACGAGACGGCTTATGAGAATTACCATAGGATCTTTGTCCCTGAAGGTAAGCCAGCGAAATGCGAACCAAAAGAGCCTCTGAGAGTCAACGCAATGTTCCAACACATTCAGAAGATGCTCTCTAGTGAAACCGCTGTGATTGCTGAAACTGGTGATTCTTGGTTCAATTGCCAGAAACTAAAGCTGCCTAAAGGATGTGGGTAAGTATCCAACAAAAAATACTAAATCTTTTACATTTAACATGGTGAAAATAGTGGAACAACACACAAGATTTGAAAAAAGCTTTGCTCTGTTTTGTAGGTACGAGTTTCAGATGCAGTATGGATCAATTGGTTGGTCTGTTGGTGCAACTCTGGGATACGCACAGGCTGCACCAGAGAAGAGAGTCTTGTCTTTCATCGGAGACGGGAGTTTCCAAGTGACGGCTCAGGACATATCCACGATGATTCGTAACGGACAGAAGTCGATCATCTTCCTGATTAACAACGGTGGCTACACCATCGAAGTCGAGATTCATGATGGTCCTTACAACGTGATCAAGAACTGGAACTACACTGGTCTCGTCGATGCCATTCATAACGGTGAAGGCAAATGCTGGACCAAAAAGGTAATCTCTAATGATTACAGTTGGAAGTTAAACATATATGAATTTTGGGTTGAAAGTAGTAACATTATGAATGTTGTGTGTTTGGTTAGGTGAGATACGAGGAGGAGTTAGAGGAAGCGATTAAGACAGCGACAACGGAGAAGAAAGATTGTCTTTGTTTCATTGAAGTGATTGTTCACAAAGATGATACGAGCAGAGAGTTGCTTGAGTGGGGATCTCGCGTCTCTGCTGCTAATGGTCGTCCTCCCAATCCTCAGTAGAAGCAAGCAAAGAGAGAGAATCTTGATCAGTGTGGCTCAAGCATCTCTCGTTTCTTAGCAATATAATTGAATCACATTGTTTCCTGTTCTATTCTTAGTTTTATGTTTGAAGTACTGATTGATTTTCCTACTGGTTTCTAAGTTTCGACCGTTGGTTGTTATATCTTTCCCATTAGTAAACCTGTTCCTTCTCCTGTTCTCCATTACAAACTTCAATTTTTGTGCCTTTTCTTTAAACGTAAAGTCCAAATAAATCCAACAGTTTCAGTCTAAATTATCATAAGACTCAGTTCAGTTAATATTCTAACATCTTGACTTTTTTTTTTGCTTTTCAAACGTGTATAAGTTCATGACTCAGTGACCCAACTCAATGAACCAACTCAATAACTTATACTCATCAGTGACCCAACTCAGTGACCCAACTCAATGAAGCTCATATGCTCTCCTTTACCTAAGGTTGTTACACATACTTTTCCTCAAATGAACCAACTCAATAACTTATTTACCAGAAAAAAACAAAAACCTAAGAACAGAGCTGATCTTATCTTAACCAAAATCACAACATATTTAAAAGTTAGATTTCCATAAAAAGTATACACTAATTTTTAACCAAAATAGAACGGGTCGTTATAGCTTAGTCTCTGGTCGAGCCACAAGGCGACTGTTTTGGAGTACATGTTCAGGAAACTGAGAACGGCAGCTTCTGACATGAGATTTGAGTTTAGGAATATTTGGGTGTGCGCTTCTACACCGATTGCAACGCAACTCCCCTTTCAACAGATCTTCGCTCGCCACATTGGCCTTACCTTGGCTCTTGACCTCTTCAAGTACATCAACTGAGTCACGAAAGAACGAGGACGTGAAAGAATTCCAGTGTTTCTTGTTCTTTAAACTATCTGAATCAAAGTCTTGGCTTATAACGTGTAAATGTAGTTGTCGCATCGACGGAACCTGAAAGAAAAAAAATTCAATGTATGTTAAACATATCAATTTCAATGATTTTGCTAATGAACTCTTAGCTTTAAAGTAAACTCTAAAACAAGCAACAGAAAGTGCAAATCCGAAGTCTAGACTCAAGGGAAACAGAAAATTCATCAGTGCTCAGAATGTTAAGGATGACTTAAGTACCGAGTGATATCCAAGGCGGAAGATAAGAGATGCATCCTCGTTTTGGAATCTATCAACCCATTTCAGACCAACATTGTGCATTTCCTGCAGAAGTTGAAGGTTCTCCTTGCGAACGTCTTCTAGCCCATCTAGACTCTCCTGTCTCGCCAGTACTAGCACATGCTTCCGAGCCTAAATGGAAAATCTTGTTTTGTCATCTGTCTCATGAAGAAAGATACTATACTTATAAATCAGCATCAAGACTTTTTTTACCTTTGGGTACTGGTCGTTTATCACAACGATGTTGTCTGAAAATTCTAGCACGACATTCTCGTGTCTCTCTGGGTGCATTGCGATGGTGTGGAGAGCCAATGCCCATGTGCTCCATTCTTTACTCATCTTCTTTCCACTGTCTCTTGTATCCTCCAGAGACCCTGATTCCATATTATTAGTTACGGCCTTATCTTGTGATCCTTTGTACTTTTTGTTTCTCTCAGAGTCTTCCTTAATATGCTCACCAGAATCTGACACAGCTGTTTGATTGCTTCGTTTGGGAAACTTTGATTGATCTTGTACTACTGATAGAAAACCTTCAAACAGGGATGTGTAAGCCTCCCGGAGAGTTTTGCAGCCCTTGGTGTAGTCGTTGCTAAGGTTGTCTGGTCGGTTTGGGTTCATGTTTGGTCCTAGAACATGTATGACATGTGTAATACCTTCTGCATTGAGTAAAGGGCAAGTAGAAGGAAGAGGAACTACCACAGCTTTTCCAGGAAGAAGAGTGTTTGCTCGTACTCTTGTCGCAGTCTCGAGATCTGGACCAGCAGCTTTGAATATTGCTGCATTCACACCCCCACCTCCAGGTTTAAGCCGCCTGCACATAGCTCACAAAATTAGCTACTAATGGAAGATGTATCCCCCTAATCGTACTCAATAAGTTGGTGCATTTAACTGAAGAGCAAGAAACTAATGAATGCTTAGTGCTTACCAATTAGTAGCATTAGCTATAACATTGCAGTGTAAACCACCTTCAGAACGAAGCTTAGTTATGTCCCCGACAAATGTGAAAAATCTCTCTGAGTCAATGTTCTTCTGAGAAGCCTTAGCTTTGACAAGAGACAGAATCTTTGACCCGTGGCTCAAGTCCACCAAGACAAGACGCGCAGTCCCAACTTTGGGCAAGAATTCCTCTGCTTTCTCGACAATGATATCAGAAGCCTTTTCAAGATCAAACTGAAAATCAGCAGTCGAAACTGATGGGAATGCCAGTGTATGTACAATATCAGCAGAACCAAGTCGGAAATTTTCTGTCTTTTCATTAGCTTTGCGCATTGCATTAGTACCTTCATTAGAAGATGATGAACCAGGAAGAGCATTGACTTTCTTAAAGAACTTCATTATACCAGGTTGGCTTTTAGTGTCTGATTTCTTTTCGCCAAAACAGCCAGAAGGAAGAGTATCCATTGGACCAAGCTTGCTGTATGTGTTAACAGCATTCTCAACATCAGCATCGTTGTAACAAAACATAACCCGAGAAAACCCTTCATTCACTTTGGGTAGTTCCTTACTCTGAAGCATCCTATTCACAACAGCTGCAGCTCTACCGCCTTGTAGATTCCCTTCATGACCGGTTCTTTTGACTGATCTAGAAATACAAACCTGAGCAGGAAGCTCCAGAACGACTGCATGGACTTCAATGCCAGGACCACCAAGCTTAACAAACTCAGACCGCTGCTCTCTGTCAAGATTGCATCTGTCTATAAAAACGCTCTTGCCTTCCTTGAGGGAACTTGTTGCCATCTTTAAACACTGAGCCTTTGTTCCAGCTTTGCCATTGTTAATAATGTCCTGAAGTAAGTTAAACAAAACTAAATCTAAGCAATTTTCGCAAATTTAGTCTCGTTGAGGAATTTTATCAGTCAGCTTCTGTGCAATAAAAAAAAAAAAGAAGAAGAGAAACTTGACAGACGCGAGACCAAGGGCGGAGAGAGGAACGCATCACGGTGTCACAAAACGTCGATTTGCCGCTTCCTGGCGGACCAATCAGAAGCACCACTATCTGATTCGTCTTCTCTGCTTCAATTTTAGCCATTATCGCCGTAAAACTCATCAGAATAAACAATAGAGCTGTTAAAAGGAGAAATTGATTCAAGAAAGGTTTGATTTTTACCAGAGTCTTCCATTTGCAGTTCCTGAGTTCTCTCGTTGACCGGAGAAACAGTTTCTCCGACTTTACAATTGCAGCGGAGCCTCGTCGTAGTGTGTTTGGAATACGTGGCGTCTCTGCGTAATGAAAACGACGTGTTGTTTCCCAATTTCCCAAATTTAATCACAACTTCTTGTTGTTTAATTATTTAATTTGTTTATATAAAACGACGTGTTGTTTTGTGTGCTAAGATAAGGTCGACAGGTCGTGTGGTAAAAGACGTTTACATGTCAATTTAAAAGTTGGACACAAAGTTACTCGGTAAAATTGGCAACAAAAAAAAACTCAATTAATTTTGATGAAAACATCCAATATTGTACTATAGGTTAAATGATTAATTAGTCTCATTCACATATTTAAAGTGAAATCTCCAAATATATAGAATATAAATGCTGCATGTAAACCTTAAACTAAGTTACTAAAGATTGCAACAATTAGGAAAGCGGTAAAATACTGTAATATAATCACATGACTAAGATGATCCACGTTCTTGCTCATAATCAACCGGACCAAGCCACGGCGAATACTCCGAGTCCATAACCGTAAGTGGCATGCCTTGTGAGTACGTCTCGTTTACATGGGTACAATCTTCATCATAACCAAAGAGTGTTGGTTCGTATTCTCCGGTGGCGGGAGAGTAAGTACAAGACGACGTGGTTTCGTGGTCGTTTAAGAAGACAAGCATGTTTTGGTGAAACCAGATCTGAGCTTTCAGGAACTTTACGTATCTAATGGCTTCGTCAAGCATAGAGACAGTGTCCATCTTCGCACCACCAGGAACCATGCTTTGCAGAACTTTGAAACGGTCGCTGATTCTGTGCCGTCTCTCACGGGCCGCCACGCTCTGAGGATCCGTCGATAACGTGGACGTTGACCTTGACCGTTTTGTGTTTCCGGTGTCGCTCTTGTGACCATGGAAAGGGGAAGAGGATGAGGAAGTGGTGGATGATGAATTAGGGTGTTGGCTACGAAGATTAGAATGGTCCATTTGTGATTGTTGTGGTTTATAATTATTACGTAGTATGCGTATATATATAGTTATATTCGAGCTGGTTTAGTGCTAACGTTCGTTAATTGTCTCGCGGGTCCACTGATTGTGATGTGTTCTTGTGTATTATATATATAAAAAGAAAGTATGTATAGACGGCGGAAGAGTACATTGATTTACACAACATAGAAGATAACTTGACTTTGATTGATGTATATAACAAATTTTCTCTAATTTTTCGGGATACACGTCAAACATATGTGTGATTTCTAATAAAATAACAGTAATGACGAATGATGCATGGCATATTGGCATTATTATACTTTAGTACGATCCAAATCTAAGTAGACAAATTCTTATAGTTATTTTAAAACATTCGCACACTTTTTTTTTTTTTTTTTTTAAATTAGCATCAGGAGATCACGAGATTCTATGTGCAATATACTACTTACAAGTTATTACATTCGGGGAAAAAGTTATATCTAAAAATATGGAAGAGCACGTGAGGCTCCGGGTTTCACGTAGGAGTAGTGGGGTTCGGTGAAAACATTGGGCTGAAGTGCAGACGAAAAACAAAACCCTAATCATTTTCTTACAACTCAAACTCTACGTACTGTCTTCTCAAACAACAACCTTCATTGCACATTACCCACGTTTAGGTACAGTACATGTCCAATCCATTGATATGTCGTCGTTCTTCTCTCATCGTTCAATACAAATTCTATAATTGATTCACTAAAAAGTATAAAATATATGTCTATATCTATATATGAAGTAGGATTGCAAATTTGTTTTTCTTTCTCCTTTAAAATAAAATACATTATAATTTATACAAGTTAAAAATATAGGAAGTATGATTTGAAAAGACCGGATAGCAACAACTATGCTGGAAAGACGCATGAGCTTGAAATAGTAACAAATATTCAAGGATTTGGTCATTATATTCTTTCTATTATATCTCTTTGTTAATTATAGAAAGCAATAGTATGGATTTTTTTTTTTTTTTTTGTCAACAATAGTATGGAATTTCAAACAGTGATTTCTTAAGTTGTATTTTTTTTTTTAAAAATAACTTATAATTAATACAGGTTTAATTGAGAGATAGGTAATTGCCGTCTTGATTGTTGAGTGAATGAGACGTTACTTTTTCGTGAGATTAAGGCCTTGAATAGAGAAAGCATAATAGGCAGAGCAGATCAAGCAGAATAAGACTTTGAATGGAAGAACAAAAAAATAACAGATCACCCTTTAATGTAGTCCTTCTATCACTAAGTTATCATTCAATAATTTTTTTATTTTTAAAAATTAATGCAGATGAACTGTGTGCAGTTCATATTTTTTTGTCTTTTTGTGGTAAATGCAGAAGAAATATATGCAGATCTTGTCTACAGCTTTTTTGATGTTATTCACCTTTGATCTGCACTTGAACAACCAAATATTTGATCTACTTTTATTCTGTTTGATCTGCTTGAACCACTTGATCTGTTCTGCCTACTATGCTTTCTCCATTTAAGGCCTAAAAATAGATTAAATATTTGGCTGTTCAAGTGCAGATCAAGGGTGAACAATATCAAAAAAGCTGTAGACAGATCTGCATATATTTCTCCTGCATTTACCACAAAAAGACAAAAAAATATGAACTGCACACAGTTTATCTGCATTAATTTTTAAAAGTAAAAAAATTCTTGAATGGTAACTTAGTGATAGAAGGACTACATTAAGGGGTAATCAGCTATTTTTTTGTTCTTGCATTCAAAGCCTAAAAATTCCTACTTATTTTTCTTCAATTATCTTCCTCAAATCGCCTATTTAACCACCAGACGAAAGAACGAGTGAATAGATAAATTAACACAAAAGAAAGGTTTTGAAAGCTACGAGTTGAACAAGTGTAAAATGCTAACGATTGTAAATTACTGCGTAGAGGAAACTTTAAACACTGAATCTAGAGATAAATGTGTAGAAAAATAACAGATGAAATAGGAACCCGAGAGAAAAAGTCTTATGTTATACATGCATATATAGTGTAATTAAGTTATTTTTCGGCTAAACAGTGTTATGATCTCAAACCTAATTAGTTTGAAGTATCAAATGTTATAATTTTAATGGATGGTTATAGACCTATCTTGCCAAACTAGATCCACGAAGCTAAGGAGAAAAAATGAATAAATAATAAAGGTGTAGACGTGTAGTAGTACGTAGTTACATAAGTAAATAAATGTGAAAGCGAAGTTTTGGATTTTGGTGATGGTGATGGACTCATGTTACTGTCTGCATTTATTTTGGTACACCTTTCCAGCCGCATGGTGACTCAGACACAGTAAAATTAGAAGATGTTCTCTGTGCACACGCGATTAGTTTTGTGTGTATATTTAATTATATATTAGATCTTGTGTGACTTGGTGTAAACTGATTCAACACTGAGTTGAAAAAGAAAAAATACATACGCACATCGATCCCATTATCTGTGAACATCTGAAAAATCATTATAGTAATTAGATGGAAAACAAAAAAAGTTAGGCCCTCTAGAGCCCAATATGGTGTTGTGCCAGAAGTCGTCTCGCAAATGCACCACGGTGTAATCTACAACCTACACGTCTCCTCCAGACCCTTCCATAATACCAATTACGCCACGAGACATTAATTCATGTCGGCGAAGTATTGTACTTGTACACGTAGAGATCCACTGGAATCAGTAATATAAACAACACGATGAGAGCGTATTTGTAAGGAAGGATTAGTATAAAAGAAAGAGAGATATAAAACCAAGAAATCATCAAGTTTATAAAAAAGAAAGGAAGAAAAATAAAAAAATGTCGAGTGATGAGTTCAGGCTGGTTTCGCCGACGATAGACAATGATGGGAAGCTGCCGAGAAAGTATACGAAGGGAGGTCAAGGTGTTAAGAAGGATATCTCTCCTCCTCTTGAATGGTATATATCGCAGTTTTTATATATATTTTTTAATTTATGACTTTGTTACATATACGATGGTGATACAATGATGAATTATAAAACTATGACCAAAAAAAATAACTAGTTATAAGAAAATAATTTATTTATTTAATAAAAACAGATAATTTATCAGTTTGTTATCATAATTAAAAGGCTTCGTAGCTTGGTTTCATTTTTCATTTTTCATTATATTCTCAATATAAATTAGCGACCGTAGGCCATGTGGCGTATCTAAAGCAACATTTCACGATGATTCTGTGGGTTTATGTAGGTACAACGTTCCAGAAGGTACGAAATCACTAGCCTTGGTGGTGGAGGACGTAGATGCGCCGGATCCTAGTGGACCGCTAGTCCCATGGACGATATGGGTAGTCGTTGACATACCGCCGGAGATGAAAGGTATTCCGGAAGCATTTTCCGGCAAGGAGGAGCAGACCGCTGGTATCCGGGAAGGGAATAATGACCACAAGATTCCGGGATGGCGTGGTCCCCTTATGCCTAGTCACGATCACCGTTTCCAGTTCAAGCTCTTGGCTCTCGATGATAAACCAAATCTTGGTCATACGGTAACTATAAAACAACGTCGTTTGGCTTTTATTTTTATATATCAAATTTGTTTATGAGATGTACCGACTTTATCAAGAGTTGGTTTTAAAATGTCATATGGTGGCTCAGGTGACGAAAGAGAGATTGCTGGATGCGATTGAAGGACACGTGCTGGGAGAAGCGATCTTGACGTCTGTGGCCTAAACACTTGACGGGAAGTTAATATTAATCTGATAAATAATACATATGGACGATTATATCATATGCGAATGTATTCGTAGTTGGACTAAGAATTTTGTAATTTCATGGGCAAAAAAATAAAATTTGTTTGATATCGCAAACTCGAAGCCTAATATTTCGCCATAAATATAATTACTGTTAGATGGTAAAATATTATTGTTATTAATATCAAATAATCTCTTTACAAATTGAAGCGTATGAGTGTACCCAAAAAACGGATCCCCTTTTGATAAACTTTTGTCACCTTCGGCGTGTCGCAGCAGCTCGACTGTCAATGCCGATGCGTTCTGCGTACATTGGGAGACGAATGGTCTCTCTTATTTCTTGAAGCAGCACTTCCTCTGTGATGTTGTCGGTTATACTTTTTATCACCTATTTTCATACAGATAAACGAAACATATCAGCATTATCAGTGCTATACTTATTCTACAATTCTTATTTTCTTAGCAAGTTTTATTACTAACATAACAGTTATTAGGTTATTCTAGAAATTTTCTCATTGATCTTTATATACAAGAATAAGATTAAATATACCGACCTTACGAGCGATCTCAATATCGTTTGGTGTAGGTTTATCCATTCTGATCCGCATGTAAACCCAAACTTGCTTCTCTGAATCCCACCTACACTCTAAAATCTTTCCGGAGTAAGTGGCCGGGTTCGAGTCATCATCTCTAAACTCAACCGAATAGCCTTCCATGAGCTTTTTCTTTCCTTTTTCGTGCAAGAAGAGCATTCTTCGCCCATCAGTCTCATCCATCTCGAACAGAAAGTCAAGTGAGTTCATTTCCGCATATTTCCACTTCAGTAGACCTTTATGGGTTCGGGGAACGTAGGGGTCGTACCAACCCTATTATTGGTCCACAAAACCCAATATATATATGTCAGGAAACAAAGTAATCTATATATATATCGACACCTAAAATGAAAAATATAAACATCCCTTGGTTACCTGAAATATTAGGCCATCTGATTCATGCGAAAGCGAAGGAATGGTAACCTTCAAAAGCTTCTCAACAGTAGAGAGTAACCAAAAACCCTTCATTCGAACCTGGGTAACAACAAACAAAGTTTTAACCAAAAAAAACTTTTACAAGTGAAAAGGATAATATATATGGAATGAGACAGAACATGAAACTCACTCCAAAAGGCTCCAGGTCGTATCTGTAATAATTTCTACTTATCCCCTTCTCACCATCTCGGGGTGCGATCACTTCTTTCACGAGCATGTTCCATCTTTCACAGAAAGTCCGCTGTGGTTCATTTTTAAAATCGGTTGAGGTTTTTCTTTAGTATCTATAATACCCGACAATATTGAAACCAAAACCAAAGCATGTGATGTAATAATTATAGTACCAACCTTCACGACTGATTCGCCGTTGAGTGCTGCCAGATCGTATACGAGGTACCTCCTCCTTGCCTGGCCTTCTTGATCACCCTTTGGATTATCAATAATTATCTCTCCATCAAGCAAAGTGTAATGATGCACTTTATCAGAAATTCCCTGCCACCAAAAACCAAAAAAGGTCAGAGAATATTCGAAAATATAGCTTAAGTTATCTGACACAATTAAAAGGCCTCTAAATAAGCAATGACAGAAAATTACTCACTTCACTTGAGTGCTTACGGGGAAAACGCATCTGTACCCTCCGAAAATTAAAGGACCTATCTATCAAATAGCACCCACCTATAGTTAAGAGCATCATATAACGTGTTCCATCTGCCTTCCATGTCGCATAATAGTAACGCTGCCTCAAACGTTGCAAACTCTCTCTGCGTGTGGAAAAATTAAAGCGCGTGAAGATTTAGCTACATTGAGAAACTAGGACTAATAAAGAACCTCTGAAATCAGAACATTGTATCTCCACTTGCTAAAATCCTCTCTTTGTACCCAATATGGTTAGTAAAACAGATAGAGACGCAAACCTGTCAAAAGATACAGGGTGCGAACCTGGGAATTGCATAAATCCTTTTTTCTGGATCATCGAAAATTTAATTTTTGTTAGTTAATTGGTTAAGAGATCACATGCATAGTCCATTGTTATATATATATATATATAGTCTAACTTTTCTAAGTATTTAAATTAAATATATCATTGAATTATATTAAATATTAAATTCCATAAGAGCAATTTAAATTCGTACCCTAATAATTTTCTTAAGTTCTTCCTCTGTATAAAGCATCTTATAACAGAACTGCCGGTAAGCATCCGCTTGACAATCGGGTATTTCATCACCTAAAATGTCATCATTTGATATCTTCACATTTTCCTGATCGATTTCCTAAAACAACAAAACAGTAAAGAAAGACAAGATCCACACACCCATCAATAATATGCATCCAAAGATAATTGTAAGAACAGATTAAAATCATTAAGAGCATGTGCAGTGGTTTGAGACGACTATCAAAATCATTCAACTATTTCATTTTTTAATAGATATATCTTTTAAATAATTTAATTGTTTTTTTTTTTTTTTTGAAAACTCAAAACCAATGATATGTTGATGTGTGAAAATAAAGTTCTTGATAAAATTAAAGAGCACATCTAAAGCTTAAAAATCCATGCATATATATTTCTCTAATTTTTAAACTTCAAAAGTCAAATAAGCCCACCACGCTTACTTACCTGAACAGGGCTAGGCGGAGCCTCACCATCATCAACAGCTTCACCATTGAGGTCAAGCTCGGTGGACCTCTTCCATTCAGGAGTTGGTGGGCAAGCAACACTCTCAGGCTTTATTTCGTGATAGAAAGTGTATAAAGCATCAATATAATCCGCTTTATAAATCCCAGGTGGGCGGGCATCAGAAAACATTTTCAATGCCTGCCAAAGGCAACACAGACGTAAGAATCTCAAATTCTAAACACGACCAATACAACGAGTGCACCAGTACAAACGAGAAAGAAAGAATTAAACCTGTGTAACGTTCATCGTTGGTGTAGAGCGCATAAGATAATGAACTATCATAAACCCTGTCCGATTATGCCCATGAGTACAGTGGACGAGGATATATTTCTTTGTGTGTCGTTTTTGATTAAGGACGAAATCAATAACCTGAAGACAGTATCCACAAACTTTCAAAAGTGAATTTGATTTTTTTTTTTGTCAGTGAAGAAGAGAAGAGAACTTATGGAACAAGTACCTCGTTGACGAAGTTGTTTACAGAAACGTTATCTGGCACAGCATCACGACCCCTGCATGCGATCTACAACAAGAAATGAAAAAAAAAAGATAAAAAGATAAAGCAATCGGCTAATGCAGGTGCAGATGATGCAAACGATAAAAACAAAATGTAATCGATGAATCACCTTAACATGCTTGATGCCATCCTTCTCTAATTCTAATGTAGGATAGTAACGAGTAGTATTAGTTAGATCAATCACTAGACCAAGCTGAGAACAAAAAAAACATTACTTTAGGGAGGTTCATAGCAAAGAAACAAAAGATTGATACAAATTAAAGGGAAAAGAAACAAAAAAAAAAACATACCTTTCGTCCATTAATTCTCTGGTTACGGACCACCTGTTTAAAAGAGTATCTTTTGCCAGGAGGAACATGTTCGTTGTAAGATTCACTAAGGGGAACCTTTGAAGGAATAATGCATCCTATCTCCAGACCAAACCCAGGACAATCTAGCCAACCTGTATTGCGAAAACTGTACTTTACGAAACCAATTAACCTAGTATTAACGTTTGAGGAAGTAACAAAAGCTGTAATAATGAAAACCTTGAGGGATCTTGGTTTGGTCATAGACTCTAGTATCTCTGTTCTGATAAAACTGATCACGGAAGACAGGCTGAGAGTTTCGGGTTGGCCTGTCAAATCTCATTCGTTTCCTTCGTTCTTCCCGCTCCTATGATCACACCAAAAGATAACTTAATATGATATCATCCAGTTAGTATTAACTCCCTCCCTCCTTACATCAGAGGCGGCTAATAAGAACTACATTAATTGAACCACTAAAATTAATACATGAATTTATTCCTATTTTAGAATTGATTTCATTATGTAATTAACTAAGAACTAATTAGTCTCTGATTATGGATATTTCGTGTTGAAGAATGTAGAAAATCAATCAATGGTGCGGTACCCGTCTTGCGATCTCAACTGCAGATTCTATTCGGTCTTCAAGACGTCTCTTATTAAAAGGATCATCGTCTTCCTCGTGCCGGGGTGAAGCATTTAGGTCCATCGCAGCTATCATTGCAAAACCCTATAATTCAGGAAAATAGTCAAATCGATCGGTAGAAAGCTTTTTCAAAGAAAAACCTGTTTTATTTAAACGACGATTGCTGGCTGTCTCGGTGGATCAGTGTGGCCATAAGGCCCATTAGAAAAGAAGGTGTGGCCCAATGTAACGCCGACTTTCTATAACCCATAATAAATAGGACAACTTCTGTGTTCCTCTCAATCTATATCGATTCAAAGCTTTGGTTTAGGGTTTTCTGATATCAGACAAATCCTTAGAGAATGATTGCTACGCAAGGCCCTGCAGAGAGGAGGTCTTTTAACTGTAAGAGACGTGTCGAATACGGAACCGAACTCTGGGACGACAATAGGAAAAGGGCGAGGGTATACAACAACAACAATCCACAACCAGTTTTTGGTGATCATACCAGAATCACCATCCCTCAGGGGTGGTGTTGAGAAAAGAGTAAGAATATGGTTGCTTGTAAAAGAAACAACGCACAGAAAATTTGATCACCGAGTTCACGGCCTCAACCGCTACGTCTCGTGGGAGAACTCTTGCTCCCAAACTCCACTATATGAAAGAGGTTACACACACCACACCACTAACTTGTGATGTTGTTCTTGGTTTACAGACTTTGGCACACACGAAGGAGATACAAGAATCAAAGACAACAAAGAAGAAAAAGCTCTCTCTTGAAACTCTCACGTTTCTCTCTTCCTCTAGGAGTCTCTTTTGTTTCTCTTTTCTCACCCACCTCCACTATCTCTTCTTCCCTTGTAAATATATAAGAGAGTGGATATGGACTTCTTGTTCTCCTTTGCCAAGTTAATATTCGTCTGGCCCAATAAAGGCCCAATATTGTGTTTTGTCAAACCCAATCTAACAATTCTCCACCTTTTGACAAACACAAACTCCCTCGACGACAACGTATGAAACCAGCCTCTTCCTCTTCCTCATCTTGTGAAATCAACACCACCGCCAAATTCCAAACTCCTCTGGCGATCTTCTCCGGTGAACAAACTCTGGCTGTGTTCTCCTCCATCATTCCCGACCTGCTCCGAGAATTTTGTAGACATCACCTTAGTCTCCTCCAATGAATCAACAAAACCACAGCTCCTTTGTCTCCTTTGACAAAACGTCTAAGGTGAACTCGACCACCGTCGTATGTTCTCCAACGACTACCTTTGGCAATTTCTTCCTCTGCAAATCCCAGGTACATCTAATCTCTCTCTTGTCTCCTCTTGACTCTTAGAGATTAGGATCTTCTGAGATTTTCCTGAAATTTTGAAGCTTATAAAATTTCCACTTCTGAAACTAATTCAGGTGATCGGCTCTGTTTACTTCTCCGACGAGCCTCACTACTTATCCGTTTAACTCCGCAACTTCTCTGTCGAGATACAGGTAATCACTTTTCACTGAATCTCCTTTTGCCGTTGTCAAACCTTTTTGTGATTCAGTTTTGAACCGAGAGACTTAACTCATCTACTCTGTTAACAGTTGAATTTCCACTCTCAACGACCACATAAGCTGCTCAGACATGAACACCTTCTGGTAAGACGTCAATCTCTTACCTTTTGCTCTGGACTTGTTGATATTTAGGACATGTTAACCACAAACACTAAACATGCCTGTCAATTGCGACTCCACCTGAAACCTTGTTTCTTTAAGCCTAGTTTCAGAAACCTTCACGACGGATCACGACCTTGAATCACCTCTGCTTGACCAATTACTTCAACCTCATGGTCTGATGTGATTCTCTGCCAAGTCCTCTTTGGAACTTTCATAAGCTGCTCCACCTGGAACTAATCACCCTTATCACAGCTCCACAACCCTTTTTCAGGTAGTTCCTTCACAGCCCTTTGTGACAGCTCATCCAATGACTTATGATCTTCAAGCTTTTACAGAGACTAACCACCTTTTTCCTTTGTCAAATCTGTCCTGCAAGATCATGTCACAAACACTAGGACTGCTTCTTTAATGAGCATTGCCGCCTTCACCTGTTAAGACATCCCTGGTAACCCTTCTCAAGCTGAGTCACCTTTTTTTTTAATCTTACGTCTCTCTCAAATTCCATAGACTCCATGAAACTCTAACTTCAATTTCATGTCTACTCTCACAGCAGCTCCTCTGTTGAACATCCCATGTTCTTCTTTCTCCTTGATGACTTCAGGTTCCCTCTTGACCATGAATCATCCTTCGATCTCTAGCTGTTGGAGTTATTTTTATTTTCTTTTGAGCCACCAAAATCTTAACTTGGATTTCCTGAATTTTCATCACAGAACCTCCACCTGGAATCAGTCTCCAACTCTCGACAACTGATTCTCCACAGGTTACCAACTTCTCTGATCCTGAATCACTCTCTCCTGATTCGATACTTACAAAAAATTCAAGAACTTAACTAACTGTCCTTTTTTCTTGAATTTTTCCCAACAGCTCCACCTGGAATATAATTCTCTTCACATTAATTCCAGGTGCCTACATGTAACTCCCTCAACCCTCCTAATCTCTCTTTATCGACATAATTTTTATTTATTTCCCAAAGCTGACTTGTTTCCTTTTTCTCTTCCTCCTGCCAGCCTACAATGTCGATAGTGGCGTTACCTGGAGCTGTGTTGCCTTTCAAGCGATGTTAAGGAGATCATAGCAGACTTGAAAATCCTTTCCAGGTACTGCTTGAGTCTTAAAATCTGTTGGATGAATAGTAGTTAGTATCTTGTTCAAGACCACATCTCCTTTAGATACCAAACCTTTGATGAACTGTGTTTTAGCTTCAGAAATCCCGAAAGCCTTAACTTCCGTTTCCTGACTTTCTTGTGAGAGAGCTAGACCTCCTTTAGCTCCATCTCTACTAACGTCCATTCTATTGGACCTTGAAGCTTCTCTCAATTCTTTCATTTCAATTTTATCGCTTAAGCTCTCCTGAACCAAACTGATTTCTGACAGCTCTGCTTCTCCATTGACACTTTCTGGTTTATCCTCCAAAACCCTTTCATCCTTCATTTTATTATCACAGTGCATCCGGTCTAGACTGTGATCTCTCAACCGTGGCTGGTCATCAGAAATTTCTTTACTCTTCTCAGATTTAGCCTCATCTGAACTTTCTGATTTTTCTGTTGAGGATGAATCTCCACCTGTAGCTGATGATTCTCTTCTCTCAAAACCATATGGAGTAGGTCCCTGAATTAAATTCACGCTAAAAGTCACCTTCTTTGACTTCTTCTTTCTCACTCCATCTTCAGCCTTAGCAATATCTTTTCCACTTATTGCAGCCTGTGACACATTTACTTCACCCTTAACAACTGTGCCTTGAAGATAATAAAGCCCATCGTGATATTTCCCAGATATCACCTTTTTATTATCCTTGTAGAAGTGAACCATGAAATCACTTCCCTTATACCTGCAGCCTGATTTTTCTAACATCCCATAAGAAATCAGATTCCTACTCACATCCGAAATGTATTTTACATCCTTGAGTATCACTACAGAACCATCTTGATTCTGAATTTTTATTTTCCCACTTCCTTTGATTTCTCCATGAGTTTTGTCAGCCAGTAGCACTCTACCTCCACTGAACTCCTTGAAGTCAAACAAGACTTCTTTGTCTGGTGTACTGTGGAGCGTACAACCAGAGTCCATAACCCATTCCTTACCAGAGTCTTGAGTGCTCACTGTTAACACCAAAGGCTGCAAAGGCTCAGTTGCAATATTAGTCGATTCTGTATGTTTCTTCCTTTCAGGGCATTCTCTTTTCCAGTGCCCTTCCTTGCCACAAATGAAACAGCTTATGTCAGTTTTGCTGTGCCTCGGTCTTGACCTGCCACTGCTCTTAGACCTTCCTCTCCCCTGGTTGTTGTTGAACTTGTTCTCTGATCTACCTTTTCTCTCAACATACAACCCTTCTGTCTCTCTCTGATCTTGGAAGCTTCCCACTTTCTGTAAGCTCTCTTTCCTTTGATTTTGCAGCCCCTATAACATCATTCAACCTCAAAATGTCTCTGCCATACTTCAGGGTCTCTTTGAGTTGATCATACCTGTCAGATAATGAACTCAACAACAATATAGCCTGAACTTCTTCTGTCACATCTACTCCAATGTTGTTTAGATCCGCAACCAGCTTAAGAAAGTCATCCACATTCTCATCTATACTCTTAGAATCTGTCATTTTAAAAGTATAGAACTTAAGCTGTAAGTAGATGCGATTAGGCAAAGAGGTCTCCATATATAACCTGTTTAGAGTAGACCACATGGCTGCTGCTGTTTCACAATGTGTGATCTTCCTTAGTACTTGATTTCCAACGTTTAGTACTATGAGATCTTTGGCCTTCTCTGATTTTTCAAACTTTACAGGATCAATACTTGGAGACTGCCCATAACCTCCGCTTGTTCCCATTTGAGAGTCCCTCTGAGCTGCTGTAGTTTCCGCTTCTGTAGTAGGTGGGTCTTTTAGCAGCTGTTCATCACTCAAGATCTCTTTCAGCCCTAGGACACCAAAGTGAGCCAACATCCTGACCTTCCACAAGGAGAAGTCACCTGTGCCATCAAACCTGTCCACCTCCACCCTAGTGTTACTCATCTTGTAAGTCTCCCTGAAACCCAGACTTGAACCTCTTTATCAACCTTACACCAAGCCTGGCGCTCGGATACCACTTGTTGAGAAAAGAGTAAGAATATGGTTGCTTGTAAAAGAAACAACACACAGAAAATTTGATCACCGAGTTCACGGCCTCAACCGCTACGTCTCGGGGGAGAACTCTTGCTCCCAAACTCCACTATATGAAAGAGGTTACACACACCACACCACTAACTTGTGATGTTGTTCTTGGTTTACAGACTTTGGCACACACGGAAGGAGATACAAGAATCAAAGACAACAAAGAAGAAAAAGCTCTCTCTTGAAACTCTCACGTTTCTCTCTTCCTCTAGAAGTCTCTTTTGTTTCTCTTTTCTCACCCACCTCCACTATCTTTTCTTCCCTTGTAAATATATAAGAGAGTGGTTATGGACTTCTTGTTCTCCTTTGCCAAATTAATATTCGTCTGGCCCAATAAAGGCCCAATGTTGTGTTTTGTCAAACCCAATCTAACAAGTGGAAAGATTGTCCTCGTTTTGGTCAGAACATAGGATGCATCATTCCTTCAAAAGTTCCCCTCAGTGAGTCTTACAACGATGCTCTTCATCCTGACAACATCTACACTTTCAAACAGTGGTTAGCTAATAATAATAATACAAGGAAGCTTGGATTCGTGATTGATCTCACCAATACAACTCGTTACTATCACCCTAGCAGAGAGTTAATCCAGGAGGGCATCGAGCATGTTAAGATCCCTTGCTCTGGCCGTGATGCTGTGCCAGATACTTCCTCTGTCAACACCTTTGTCAGTCAGGTTTATCAGTTCGAGAAACACAACCGCTCAAATAAGTATGTTCTCGTTCATTGCACACACGGGCATAATCGCACAGGTTTCATGATTGTTCATTACCTTATGCGCTCTAGGCCGATGATGACCGTTACACGGGCGTTGAAAACCTTTTCCGATGCCCGCCCGCCCGGTATCTACAAACCAGATTACATTGACGCTCTCTACACTTTTTATCAAGAAGTGAAGCCTGGGAGTTATATTTGCCCACCCACTCCTGAATGGAAGAGGCTTGATCTCCACGATGATGACATTTTAGGGGATGACATACCCTCAGACCAGGAGGTAGAGTACCAGAAATTCTGTTATGAGATGCTTAACATCGATTCAGCATTTTACCAACAAAAAAAAAACATCGATTCAACAAGTGGAGGATTATATAAGTACTTCCCTGGCTCGCACCCTGTATCCTTAGGCTGGGAAAAGCTGCGACTCTTGAGGCAGCGGTACTATTACGCGACATGGAAGGCAGATGGAACGCGGTATATGATGCTCTTGACTAAAGAAGGGTGTTATCTGATCAACAGGAAGTTTAGATTTAGAAAGGTAAATATGCGGTTCCCTCGTAGTGATTATCACGAAGTGCATCATAAAACGTTGCTTGATGGAGAGATGGTTGTGGATACACTTCCCGATGGACGCCAGGTGAGGAGGTACCTCGTGTATGACTTGGTAGCAATCAACGGGGAGTCAGTAATAAATCAGCCTTTCTCCGAAAGATGGAATATAATCGAAAGACATGTGATCAAACCCCGTAATGATGAGAGGAAGTTGACAAATCATGGGTACAGATACGAGCTGGAGCCTTTTGGTGTACGGATTAAGGTTTTTTGTCTACTCTCTGCTCTGGATAAGGTTTTCAAGGAGTTGATTCCCTCGCTTTCGCATGAAGCGGACGGCATAATATTCCAAGGTTGGGACGATCCTTATATATACGGAGCCAAAGGTTATCTACTGAAGTGGAAGTATCCAGAAAAGAATTCGGTGGACTTTCTGGTTGAGATGACCAAGGATGGGCACCCAAGGCTCTTCTTGCATGATTGTGGGAGGAAGAAGCTTATGGAAGGCTATTCGGTTGAGTTTAGCGGTGATTGTTGGAAGAACCCGGCCAGTTATTGTAGAGTGTTCATGGGATAAGGAGAAGAAAGTATGGCTTGGCATGCGGATCAGAGTTGACAAAGATACACCAAATGACACCAAAACCGCTTTTAGTGTGAAAAAAAGCATAAATGACAACATCACGGAGGAGGTTTTGCTGGACGAGATCAGAGAGATTATCCGTCTTCCAATGTACGTCGCGGCAAGCATGCAAACCGCAAAGCCTTGTGAATGCTATTGGTAGAGTTCCCATGTTTGAGGTATAGCAGAACGATTCAGATTTAGAAATTTGTATCCTTGCATTAACATCTTTTACTCTTTACTTTTGTAAATACCCTCCTTTGCTCATTATTTCAGGAATAAAAGAAACACTTTTTTTTTTGTTGTTGTTGTTGGGAAAGTATTGTAGATATAAACTACCTGGATTGATGGATTTGGTTATTGACTAAAACAAAACAAAACAAATTGATTTAGCTATACTATAACGTATGAGAGAAGTAAAACCTGTTAACCAATGTACCCCAAAACCATGCATTATTAAATTAGTTCTACGATTGTAAAAGCAACACCAAGGATATAGTATCTCTACTTGCGGCGTGCGACCTGACTATCGTTTCGTATGCGGTCAGCGTACATTGGGAGACGGATGATCTCTTTTATCTCCTGAAGCAACACCTCCTCAGTGATGTTATCATTTATACTCTTTATCACCTATTTTGTTTTCACAACACAAGTAAACAACATCACATTTTTTGCTGAGAAATAATCATATAGGGAGTCCATTTGACAAAAGCGATACATTAAATTTAACCCATTCAACTGACCTTCCGAGCAGTGTTGATATCATTTGGTGTCGTTTTGTCAACTCTGATCCGCATGCTAACCCAAACTTTTTTATCCTTATCCCATGAACACTCTACAATCTTCCCATTGTAACTTGACAAGTCCGAATCATCTCTAAACTCAACCACGTATCCTTCCATAAGCTTTTTCTTCCCTCTTTCATGCAAGAAGAGGAAACCACGCCCCTCTTCCTCACCCATCTCGAACAGAAAGTCTACTGAGTTCATTTCTGCATACTTCCACTTCAATAGACCTTTATGAGTTCGTGGAACATAAGGATCGTCCCAACCCTAATACTCCATAAAACCAAATGCAAGTCAAGCTCAAGTAATGCAATCTTCCTACTTTCTCCAAGAAAAAGATAATACTAATCTCATGAAATTGTATCCGTCTGCATCCCAAGAACAAATATCTACTCAGACCTAGAATATAAACATCCCTTGTTTACCTGAAATATCAGACCATCTGCTTCATGCGAAAGCGATGGAATGGTAGTCTTCAAAAGCTTCTCAACAGTAGAAAGTAACCAAAAACCCTTCATCCGTACCTGGGCAACAACAATAATTTTACCAACAATTTATACAAAGGAGAAGGAAAATATGGAGTGGGACAGAGAATGCAACTCACCGCAAAAGGCTCAAGGTCATATCTGTAGCAATGACTTCTAAGCTTCTCAGCTCCACGAGGTCCGATCACCTCACGCACAAACATGTTCCATCTCTCACAAAAAGTCCGCTGGTACATGTTTAAATCAACTGTAAGTTATCTTTAGTATCTATAATACGTGACAATGGTTGATACTAAGTAAAAACGACAGAGGCATATTGGAAAACAACCTCGGACATAGTCTCGGTTAGATAAATACTGAATGCTAAGTTCACGTGATAATGAACTCATTCCAAGGAAAATAATAATAAGGGAACGACAGTTCCAACCTCTACGACTGATTCGCCGTTGATTGCTACCATATCATATACGAGGTACCTCCTCCTCGCTTGTTCACCTGTCGGGGTATCTATGACCATCTCTCCATCAAGCAAAGTGTAGTGATGCACTTTATCAGACATCCCCTACCACCGAAAACCAAATATGTCAGGGATTTCACAGGTTTTAGATATCGACACAGAAGGCCTAAAAGCAATGACAGAAAACTACTCACTCCATTTGAGTGCTTACAGGGAAAACGCATCTGTACCCTCCGAAACTTAAAGCTCCTATCTATCAGGTAGCACCCATCTATAGTTAAGAGCATCATATAACGTGTTCCATCTGCCTTCCATGTTGCATAATAATATCGCTGCCTCAAAAGTTGTAAACTCTCCCTGTGTATGCAAAAACCGTAAGATTTAACTACATTGAGAAACTACGACTAATGAACCTCTGAAATTCAGAACATAAACTTGCTAAATCCTCTTTGTATGCAATACCAAAAGTAGAGAAGAGAGTCATACCTGTCTAAAGATACAGGGTGCGAACCTGGGAACTGCATACATCCTCTTCCCTGGATCAGAGAAGTTTTAATCCATTATATGATTAAAGATCACATTAGAATACTCACTGAAGCTTTCTATTATTGCATTAGTCTCAACAAACATTTAGCATGAATTATAACGAAGTATACACACATGAAACAACATTAGGCTAAACATTATAATATTCCATAAGAGAGTA
The DNA here is from genome assembly GCF_030686135.1 of Camelina sativa. NCBI lineage: Eukaryota > Viridiplantae > Streptophyta > Magnoliopsida > Brassicales > Brassicaceae > Camelina > Camelina sativa. The sequence continues at coordinate 29,526,038 of NC_141887.1, read as the reverse complement.
TATAGAGAGAAAAACTAAGAATAACAAATAAGCAGTTCAAACTCATACCCCGGTATTCATCATAAGCATCTTATAACAGAATTGCCGGTAAGCTTCCTCCTGATAATGGGGTATTTCATCACCCAAAATGTCATCATTCGACATCTTCACATTCTCCTGATTGATTTCCTGAAACAATGAAACAGTAAAGAAAGACAAGATCAGCAACAGACCCATTAGATAACTCAAGCAATATGAGATCGACACTTTATAGCTATGAAAGACTCAACTGCACCCATCAATATGCACACAAAGATAATCTTAAGAACAGTTTATCTTTTTTAGACGATACCGTTATTTTCCAGGATCAAGAAGTAAATAAATGACCTAGAAACAATAGTAATGAAGCTGCAATAAGATTCTGAGATCTGTTTTAACAAGTGCAAGAGCTTAACAATGCATGCAGGATATTCCTTCTAACGGATATTTCTGTAAATGAGTGTTAAACTCAAGATCTTAATAAACAATAACCACTCGTTTGCACCACGCTTACTTGAACAGGGTCAGGCGGAGTATCATCATCATCATCATCTTGAACAGCTTCACCATTAAGATCAAGCTCGGTAGACCTCTTCCATTCAGGAGTTGGTGGGCAAGTAACACTCTCAGGCTTTATTTCGTGATAAAAAGTGTATAAAGCATCAATATAATCCGCTTTATAAATCCCAGGTGGGCGGGCATCAGAAAACATTTTCAATGCCTGTCAAAGGCCACACAGATGTAAGAACCTCAAATTCTAAACAGGATCAATACAACTAATGCACAAGTACAAATGTGAAAGAAAGAATTGAACCTGTGTAACGTTCATCGTAGGCGTAGAGCGCATAAGATAATGAACAATCATAAACCCTGTCCGATTATGCCCATGAGTACAGTGGACGAGGATATATTTCTTTGTGTGTTTTTGATTAAGGATGAAATGAATAACCTGAAGACAGTATCCTCAAATGAGCTACCAACAGTAGATAAGTTTGGGCATCAATTCAAACTCGATAATATACTTTAAGTGAATTGACTTTTCTTTTTGTCAGTCAAGAAGATAACTGAACTTAGGAAACAAGTACCTCGTTGACGAAGTTGTTTACAGAAACGTTATCTGGCACAGCATCACGACCCCTGCAGGCAATCTACAACAAGAAAAAGAAGATAAAGCAATCAACTAATTATGCTGGTGCAGATGATACAAACAACAAAAACAAAATGTATTCAACTACTCACCTTAACATGCTTGATGCCATCCTTCTTTAATTCTAATGTAGGATAGTAACGAGTAGTATTAGTTAGATCAATCACTAGACCAAGCTGAAAAATAAAAACCCCCATTACTTTAGAGAGTTGCATAGCAAAGAAACAAAAGATTGATACATGTTAAAGGGAAAAGAAACAAAAACAAAATCAAAAACATACCTTTCGTCCATTAATTCTCTGGTTACGGACCACTTGTTTAAAAGAGTATCTTTTGCCAGGAGGAACATGTTCGTTGTAAGATTCACTAAGAGGAACCTTTGAAGGAATAATGCATCCTAAATCTAGACCAAAACCAGGACAATCTAGCCAACCTGTATTGCAAAAAAAAAAGCATACTTTTATGAAACCAATGAACCTAGTATTAACGTTCGAGTTAGTAACAGAAGCTGTAACAATGAAAACCTTGAGGGATCTTGGTTTGGTCATAGACTCTAGTATCTCTGTTGTGATAAGACTGATCACGGAAGACAGGCTGAGAGTTTCGGGTTGGCCTGTCAAATCTCATTCGTTTCTTTCGTTCTTCACGCTCCTATGATCACACCAAAAGATAACAACGTAATCTATTAGAAATAGAGAGTCTAATGTTAGTGTGGCTGTGATAATAAATGGATTTGGGTATCTGTAAAGTACCCGTCTTGCGATCTCAACTGCAGATTCAATTCGATCTTCATGACGTCTCTTAAAGGGTTCATCGTCTTCTTCGGGTTGGGGTGAAGCATTTAGGTCCATCGCAGCTATCATTCAAATGTCAATCGCAAAAACAAAAATCCCAATTGCAAAGAAATGGATACAATTTTGTTTTATCCGAGGAAATTCTAGGCAGTAGGAGAATCAGGAATGAATGAGCGAAACGAAATCAGAACTAAAAACTTTATCGAAACCTAGGAAGAGGCGATGATGATGGGCTAAGGAGATTATAAGAGATTAAGCAAAGTCGTGCCCTTTTATTTATTTATATATATATATATATAGAAAATACTCTTTGTGCTTATTTGGGCTTTTCGTGTCGGAATATTGCTCAACCCGGACTGTCAAAGCATGACCCGATTGATTCTCCATATGCCTCGGAAGTGGCAAAAATACGATAGGATCCGTCGAGTTGCTCTATCAGATGAAAGATTTTTAAGTTCATCGTCAAGCATGAACATGACTTAGTGGAGATCCTGGAGAAAGGAGTCCATACCTTTGACGAATGGGCTTTGGCGATTTTTCTCCAGTTCATTCCTTTTGTGGCAAGTGATGGAAGTGGCGTTTGATCCAGACAAACCGCTAAGTAGGGATTTTGTTAGGGTCAAAGTCCGGTTTGATGTCTCAAAACCTTTGAGAAGATCGAAGGTAATCTATTTGAAAAACAGTTCTGACTGGGTTTTCTATCCCTCCCAAAAGGATCCAGATTATTTCTGAAACTAATCCCTTATTTGGTGTGCTCAGAGAGGATCAAGTCGGAATCAATATTGCGAATGGAAGACTCAGAACTGCATCGGATGTGTTGGAGAGTATGAGACAGTATTTGCTTATTGCAAACTGAGAAGAAAGGAGACTGTGAGAAGATAAAGTTAAGAAGTCGGTTGCAGAAGTGGAGAAGGACCCTATAGCACAAAAAAAAAAACAATTCTGCCACTAGAACCCCTTTCAATCATTTCTCGGGATTTTAACAAAGACAAGGGGAGTGTATTCGATTATGATTCCACATCGTCCTCTACAAAATCTGCTCCAGCTCATGACACAGGATTAAAACTCATGGACTCAACTATCAGAGAAGAGGAAAAAAGAAGTTGTTCACAGGGGAACCTCTATTCCTCTCATGTCATTGGGGATGCGTTATCTCAAGCTTTAATACCTCATTTTAAGTTTGATTCAACGGCTGAATAGAGGTGGTTTCTCTGAAGCTACTTCTTCCGGGATCAAACCTATAAAGAAAAGTCAAAGGAGGAGACCTTACATTAGTAAACGTACTCCAAAGTAAGTGTTCCTCTATTGCTGAAGCTACTAAATCAGTGGGTCTGAATGAAGGTCAAGTTGAGAAAAGGAAAGCTGACAAGGAAATTGTGTATATTTCTAAAGCAGCAAAGAAGAACAATTTCCTGAGATTTTGTTTCTGATGGAACCTAAAAATTGTCGAAATGTGCTAGTAGATTTGCAAGGGTGGCTTGGTTATGATAGAGTTTACACAGTGGAGCCTGAAGGGTTGAGTGGTGGACTGACTCTGTTTTGGAAGAGCAGTGTTCAAGGTGGTTTTAACTTTTGTAAATAATAACATACTTGACCTGCAGATCCAGTTTGAAGATGCTAAGTTTTTTTGTGTCTTGTATATATGGGCATCCGGCTGGCTAGTTTAGATCAGAAGTTTGGGAAAGACTGAGTAGGATTGGATCACAGAGGAAGAGTAGTTGGTGCATGCTAGGAGACTTAATGAGATTCTCCATAATGGAGAAAAATTGGGTGGCCCTAGAAGAAGCAACAGTTCCTTCCAACCTTTTGTAGATATTGAAAGCTTGTGGAATGGCTGAGCTAAGTAGCCATGGGAATAGTTTTACGTGGGGAGGCATGAGAGGTCAGTCTTGGATTCAATGCAAGCTTGACAGATGTTTTGGCAACAAAGATTGGTACAAGCAGTTTCCAGTTTCAAATCAATCCTTTCTAGAGAAAAGAGGATCTGACCATAGACCGGTTTTTGTAAGTCTTCTGAGACTCTTACAGAGGTCAGTTTAGATTCGACAGAAGGTTTTTGGCAAAGGCTGGAGTGAAAGAAGCTGTTAGTCTGGCTTGGAATCAACGAGTTTCTAATAGAGGAAGGAAGACATCAGAGAGATTGAGGTTTTGTAGGAAAGCACTGAGTAGATGGAAAAAGCAGAACAATGCCAATGCTCTGGATAAAATAAATCAGATTCAGATTGCCTTAGAATCAGAGCAATCAGCTCATCCTCCTTGTGGACATCAAGTTATGAGGTTAAAAAGGGAGTTGATAGTCGCTTACAAAGAAGAACAGACCTACTGGAGTCAAAAAAGCAGAGACAAATGGATGAAGGATGGAGATAAATATACTAAATTTTTTCATGCTTAAGCTGATAGGTCTAGAAAAAGGCTGGATAGATTGCTCGATGTGAATGGAAATGAACAGAGATCAGAAGCTGCAAAAGGAGAGGTGGCTGTAGCCTATTTCAGAGAATTGTTTTCTTCTACAAACCAAGATAACTTCCTAGATATTTTTTCTGGCTTTACCCCGAGTGTCTCTCCTGCGATACATGATGATCTAACTAGAAGGGTAAAGAAAGAGGAGATAAAGGAAGCTGTTTTCTCCATCAAGCCAGAAAAAGCCCCTGGGGCATATGGAATGACGGGGCTGTTTTTTCAGAGTTACTGGGACATCATTGGAGAGCAAGTCACTTTGGAGATAGAAAATTTCTTTCTCACAGGAAATTTCCCTTCAGAAAGGAACTACATATGTTTAATCCCAAAGATAGTAGACCCAGTGAGGATGTCAGATCTGAGACCTATTAGTTTGTGCTCGGTTCTTTACAAAATCATTTCCAAGATTTTGGTTAAAAGGATTCAGACGTATCTTCCAGAGTTAGTGCCTGTCACTCAAACTGCTTTTGTGCCAGAAAGGTATGAAAAGCCACAGAATCAGAAAGTATGAAAAGAGTGGAATGGGCACAGAATCAGAATCAGAAAGTATGAAAAGCCACAGAATCAGAAAGCACTGAGTAGATGTCTAAAGCGTATGACAGACTGGAATGGGCTTACCTTGAAGCTCTACTTCAAGCTATGGGTTTTCATTCTAAATGGATTGAGTGATAATGAAATGTGTCAAATCAGTAACTTACACGGTTTTGATCAATGATCAAGAGGATGGAATGATTACTCCTCAAAGATGTATCAGACAAGGAGATCCTTTGATCATGAAGACTTTTGGTGTTGGCTACACAGCAAGTCAGGCACTCACTCTGTTAAGACTGGTTATACTCTCGCTTATAATTTTCACAAAGCTGATCTCATAGAAGAAGCATCTATGCAACCTTCTTTGAATGGTCTTAAAGTGCAAATTTGGTCTGTTCAAACAGCCCCAAAAATCCGGACTTTTCTTTGGAAGGCTCTGAGTGGAGCATTAGCAGTTGCAGATTGGCTAACAAGTAGAGGAATGAATGTGGATGAAAGATGTTCCCTGTGTGGACTGGATGGAGAATCTATTAACCATGTCCTTTTCTTTTGTTCGGTAGCAAGACAGGTTTGGCTTTATCTGACTTCCCTAATCCCAAGAATGGCGGGGAGAAGTGCCTTTGCATATTCGCCAGGCTTGGCCTTGGATCATGTGGATTCTATGGAAGAATAGAAACAAATATGCTATTGAGGGCAAACAGTTTTTAGCTTTGGAAACTATGGTCAAAATCAAAGCAGACACATCCCAGTGGTTTTTGGCTAATCAGATTGAAGTTGTAAAAAGATTCAGAAGACAAATATGCTACTGAAGGCTCTACTTATGTAACCACTCTTGTGTAATCTTTTTACACATTCAGAAGGAAAAAAAAAAAAAAAAGTGGATTGAAGTTGTAGTAATATCTACTTCTCTGTAACGAGATGTCCTGTTTTTGACCTTACACACATGTTTTAACGAAAAATAAGTCTTCACATCATCCGTTGTCACTTACAAGAGACCCTCTTCATTCCTTTGATTTGGCAGGCTTCACATATATAGTCCTGCCACCAACAATGAGTTTCCCATCCAACTTCATCGCCTCTGATGCTGCTTCGGGTGTGGTAAACTCCAGAAACCCGTCCCCCCTACTCTTTCCCGTTGGATCTCTTCTAATCTTACAATAAGAAACTTCTCCGCAGTGCTGGAACATTTCTCTCAAACCAGCTTCATGTAAGTCATACTTGAAGTTTCTTACATAGCAGATTGTTCTTTTCTCCATTCCTTGCCTGATCTCTTCTCGCCGATCTTTAACCCAATAACGGACATGCCACACTCTACCCTCAAAATTGAAACCATTCAAATGAGTGATTGCCGCCGTTGCACCCTCTACATCCTTAAACTTGATAAATGCACCATCTGTTCGGATTATTGATACATTCTCCACATGTCTATGAGCACTAAACACCATTCTCAATTGATCCTCAGTTGTGGTACTGGAAATATTCCCAACATATACTTTTCTGCATCACAGCCAAGAATATAAGCACAGATTAAAGACAAACAGATCCACAACAACCCTGACCTTATCATTCATTCATGTATTAAAAGCTGGATTCATATTACACTATCTATCAAGTAGTCCAAAAGCATTATAAAACAATACTTACAACTGAGATGTGTTGCTTTGCAATGGCAAAGGCAAAACAAAAACATATAAGCACGTTATAAAACAAAAACATACATCACAACTGTTTAACTTGCTGGTAAACCAGCAACTGTTTAAAAAAAAAGAGTCATACACGAATGATGCATTCATAATACTTACATTTGAGACATAGGGGGTCCTTGCCGAGGCAAATTACTCGGATGATCTGGGAACCTGCCAAAACGGAAATGGTGATTTTATCAAAACCAGATTAACAACAACAACCCATGGCATCATTACATCACAACATCTATCAAGTAGTCCAAAACCTAACATGACTGACAAGTGAGATGTCGTGCTTTGCAATGGCAAAGGCAGAGGGCCTTGGGATCCAGTTCTACAAAATGTTATCAAACAAAAAAAGATTAGCTAACAGAGGTACAATATATCTTATCAATCCAGCCTCACATAAGCACAGAATAAATGATGATTTTATCAAAACCAGATTGACAACAACCATGACATTACATATTACACTATGAAGTAGCCCAAAAGCATGATTACCTAACAATACAATACTTACAATTGAGAGTCCAGTTCTAGAGAATGTTATCAAACAAAAACCGATTATCTAACATTACATGCATCATTCTAATGTTACAGCAGCATTCCTAATACTTACATTTGAGACATAGGGGGTCCTTGCCGAGGCAAATTACTCTGATGATCTGGGAACCTGCAAAAACGGAAATGGTGATTTTATTAAAACTAGATTCACAACAACCCATGAGGCCATGACATATCATTCATTCATGCATTAAAAACGGGCATTCATATTACAATTAAAACATCTTTCAAGTAGTCCAAAAGCATGATCTTACAATTGATACGTGGGGTAGCTTTGTAGTGGCACAGAAGCTTGTAATCCAGTTACAATTCTACACAATGTTATCCAAGAGAAACAGATTAGATAACAATATTACATGGATCATTCTATCATCAAATTTCCTTGTTTTCTTCCTATCTAATGAAAAGAGGAAGTAAGAATTAAGAAGGGTTTGCAAAACCTACAAAGGCGTCGCCGTCGTCATCATCTGATTACTAACCACTCTCGCAGGGATTTCCTGTGAAAACAAGAAGAGGTAGCAAGGTAAAGACAAAGAAGAAGAGGTAAGGGGTAAAGAAATGATAAAGAAAGAAGAAGACGAAACATGCCTCCTCGGGAAAAGACTCTAACGACATGTGTATCTCTCCAAGGCCGAGGGGGAGTTCACTCAGAGCTCTACTTACAGCTTTAGCTGCAACGCAATGGAGGAGAAGGCGATAAATTCAGAAATTGTCCTCAGTTAACCGAAAGCATAAACTTGGACACACATCAACGCACCTTCGTCTTTGTATCCGTACATCAAAGTAGCTCGGCGAAGCGAGTTGTTCATGGCATCTCGGTGAAGCGTAACAGACGCTAAAGATGTAGTTCGCCCCCTATCAAAGAAGTCGAACAAGGCCGATTCCGAGATGTGGCTACCGAAGCCCCATACATAGACCGGAGTCTGTTCCTCCACCATTCTTGTGCTCGTGATCTTTGGTAAAGGGAAGATGAAGAGAAGAATTGTAAAGGAAGGTGTTTGTTCTTTGGACGAAGAGGGAATGCGAAGAAGAACAAAATTGGAAGAGATAGAGAAGTCATGGCTCTTTGAATAAGGTTTATATACATAGAGGGAGGATTGAATCAAGAATCAAGAATCAAGATTCAAGAAAAAGAAATCTCTGTTGCTAACGGTTGCTAAAGATCGAAAGAACTGTGTATTTCGTCTTCAGACACAGAGAAGAGAAGAGGGTTTTTTTGGAGATTTAGGGATTTCACAAGCGAGTGTGAGAGAGATCGATTGATACGAGGTCGGGCTATAAAGGGTTTTTTAAAGAATCTTATTATTTTTGTCTATATATATTTATTTTGGAAAACCAGTTTACGTGAAAAGTCCACTAGACTATTTGGATTAAGGCTTTGGGTAGCGACTTCAAGGATGCGGGTTCGACACCCTTCGTGATAGATTTGATGAGTATTTTTTTATTTTCCACCAATTTTTTTTTTTTTTTCGGCTTCGAGCCATCAAATTTTACAGGCATTTAAATCATACAGTGGTCCCTCATACAGTATATGGCTATGATTCAATCATTTTTCCAAATTGCCTTAAACAAACATAAAGCATATTTATTAGTCTTAAGTCTTAACAAACAAATAATACTAAAAATCCCAGATTATTTAAACACTTTTTTTTTTAGTTATAACCCTTGAAATCAATGTGGGAAACGCATCATCGTGTTCGTCTATGATTTTTTTTGTTTTTTTTTTTAATTACCAGCAAGGTTAACGGGCGAGTCTAACCAAATTTCTTATATATGAAATAATATATACTTAAAATGAGAAATATGAACAGTGTGTTTCGACATAATAAACACGTCAACGTTTCTACAAAAACTTGTATGTAGAAAACTTTCTGGAATTTGGAAAAGAATTTAAAATTTTATTTGTAATTTTTTTGTTATATATTATGTTTAATTCGTCTGTTGTACTCTTTGTTTTGCCGCCGTGTTCTTAGATAATAACCCTCGAGTCTCGTAAAATCGACTTCTCTAATCCATCGTCTCAAACGTCAAACCTTAACATTCCTCTTTTTTTTTTTTTTTTTTTCCCACTAAACACTCCATTAGATTAAAGGTTTACAAGCTTCCTTTGAAAAGGAGCCAAATACACCAATAAGCTTACACAGGAGGACAAGATAAACTACAAACAACGATCTTAAATCGTACATAAAACAAGCTTTAAAGCTTGACTTGAAACCATAAAAGTGACAAGAGACATAAAGAGGACACCAAGTCCTAAAGGTAAAGAGTTGCCACACAAAGTGAGACCACTCATGGTGAAGGATGACCGGCCACTGCCTCATAGTCAGCCATCTTGATAACCATTGCCGCAGACGTTGCAAAGGAACGAACGCGGTGTTTGGATTCCGTGCATGCGCCAAAGGTCCCTGAAAAGGGTGGTCACACGCTGGACAAGACGAGAGTCTTGGAAACCAAGAACCTGAAAGGATACATTCAATCTTAAAAATATTATGACCTGCCAAGGCCACATACTTTTTAATGTAGCTTCTCCAAATCCGATACAAGTAATTAGAGTGACTACTACTCCCTGATTGCCCCAGAGGTATGAGAACCTCCAAAACCCGGTACAGGCAAAGGCAAAGAGGACGGACAGAACATCCCGTGAAAGCGCGGCAACACACTTCTTCTTCTGCTGGGAAGGACCGTCTGTAACTAAGAGCCAAAGACGCCCCCACGAGAAGGGAAGTATCCAGTCGTTCGTCGATCCTAGAAGCATGAAAAACCAGAGAGGGAAGTTGTCCAACCCTTTTGGATCTCGTGGACTTCCGATTGTATATGAACAACATAACTGATTGCACCAACTTATCTCGGTTATAGGTAACCGGAGTGTCATAACCAATGACAGAGAAGTCTCGATTTGCATATCTAGTCCACCGTGTGCATAAGCGAGAAGGATATAGCAAAACCGGAATGTTCATAGTGGTACCAAACAGGGGATAACACACAGAAGCTGTAAACTGAGAGAAGAGAGGAAACCTAGAGATGAGCATATTTCTAGTCGACAGTGAGGACACTTTGTCGTCCCTTGTTGCATCTGCGAGGAATTGATCAATTGGCGATGGTGGGCGGATCACCTTCCCCCTCTCTAACATCATTTTTCCTTTGTCGATCCCCCAATGTCGTCTCTGATTGGTGCCGGTGTTTGCCCTCACTGCCTGACGGAGTGGATCCAGGACGTGGTTTCCTCAATTTCACAGAAATCGGATTTGTGCTTTGACACTTAGGGGAGTTTGAAAATCGCAGATGTAATAATTTTCTTGAAGCTGCTCCTTGGTTTTCCAGAAGCCCACCAGATTGGGCCTTATCTTTAGCTTTTTGGTCTTTCTTTTTGTTTTTGTTCTCCTTCTTTTTGCCTAGGCCCTTTGATCGGCCTGTTCCAGCAGAAGGGAGAGGAGGTCGACTGCTATTCCCCTCGTCGAAATTTGTGGGATCCGACAAAGGTATCGTCCCCGGATCACCCTTCTCCTCCCCGTTAGTTTGAACTTCACCTCCTAACAGATCCTCCTCTTCTATTTCGATATTTGTAGGATCCCAATCGGATGCCACTGCCTCTCTAAAGGCATCTGCATCTTCCTCTGTCCATTCCAAATCTACTTTATCTAAATCATCATAGTTCTTGTCCCACTCCATGGCATCCCTATCCACCTCCTGAAGAAACTCGTCAGTTTCTGTGGGGACTGGTTCAACTATGACAGACGAGTGGTGAGAATTTGTAGTTTGAGGCTCCCGAGTAATAACTTCTAGGGGGTCTGTGATAAAGCACGGGTCCTCTATTCGGATAAGGTTGGTAAACCTATCCTCCAGAGGAGTTCCTTGTCGTTCAGCTTCTTCCTCCTCCACAGTCTGCTGATACCAGTTTTTGTTGATCTTAACGATCAGATCTTGGTGTATACCCGTTGATAATTTATACCCTGGGGATTGAGAGTGGAGCTGGGAAGGAGCCCCCAAATCAAAAGGTAAGCTTTTCCTTGCCGATGGAGGATTAACCCCATTGGTTTTTGCTGAATCACCCTTCTCAACATCTATAATCTCTGATTTCTTCTGCAGACTAAGACGGAAAGGTCTCTCTCGAACATGGTCAGGTGACTGAATAACCTGCTTAGCTCGGAATTTCGCGACTTGTGGGTCGGAGATAGTCGCTTGTGAATCTGATTGGCTAGGGTTCGTCTCGGGGGATCTAGTATTACTCCGAGAATTGGCACGGTCATGGTGAGGCGTCGTAGCTGTATCCTTCCTCACCACCTCGCCTCTGCGGGGTTCTATCCCAAAGGTATCCTCATATCTCCTCTTTCTACGGCCTCTCTCACCGTTAGGATCATACCCGCTCCCCTCTACTGTTTTTTTAGGTAGTTGGAACCGATATTGTGTGGTGCCCCTATGCTGACGGCCAGACATAGGCTCCGCTCTGAATCTACTCTCCATTTGCATCGGGGTCTCCTTGCGGGGAAGTCTCGCTGACATCTCCCGTCGCTGTGAAGGGGGGCGATAAGGCCCATTTTTTACCTTTTCAAGCCTATTCCACACATCCCTTCGTCCTTGTTCAGGTTTTTTCTTCCCCTCAGCCTTCTCACGACGGTATGTTTCTGATATATTGTCATTGGGGTTGTCGTTTACCAAATCTGGTCTCCACCAAGAGGGGTGGGATCTACTGCCTCGAGCATTAGACTGGGACGTTTCTCCAGCAGTTTTGAAACCACCATTTGTAGACTGACGGCATTCTGCAGATCTTTCCTGTTGATTGACGCTATTTTCATTGTGATGTAGGGTAGTAGCTTTCAAGGGGCAAGAATCCTCCTCATGGCATATCCGGTGACAAAGCTTACACCATCTATAAAGCTTCTCATAGACCATGGAAACCCACACAACATCCCCAGTTGGAAGTTGCGTTTTTTTCCGGAATCTCAACGGTTCATCCACTCTGACAGTGACCTGGATTCGTCCCATTGGAGCATCCACTGCCCTACAGATTCCAAATGAGTCCCCAAAATTTCTTAGAGAGGTCTCCAACCAGTATAGGTTGGGAATGCCTTCAGTTTGAATCCAAAAAGTCATGGTGTTTGGGAAGGTATCATCGATGTGAGGTTCCCATCTCTCAAGGGAGAAGGACCACTCGTTGAAGTGGCAAGGTCGTTTATTCAACACTTTTTGTAAGTCTCTTTCAGATTCAAAATCAAACAGAAATCTTGATTTTCCAAGAGAAATACCTCGAACGTGTCCTGCAACATTCCAGATGTTTTGTTTAGGCAGGAGGGCCACCATAGCAGAGATGCTTCTTCCACCTTGGTGGAACATGCGACCAACAAGGCTTCTTTTGTATCTTGCGATAAGGGTTGAGTTGTCCACCTCAGGTAGTATGACAATGTCATCCTCTTCCTCCACGTCTCGCCCATGGCGGAAAGTAACAGGTTGTACTTGAGAAGCCATCAATGCCTGATATAATTCTTAGCGAAAAGCTAGACAGGGAAGGTAAATATGTTCCTTCTCCCGAAATATAGTAGTTATAAGGCTCAGCCTGAATAGGATAGTCTTCCAGGAAAATAATGAATGTAACAAAGAAACTCCCTTATGTTTTGTACTGGCTTTGACTCTTTTAACAGGGGGAAGAACACAGGTAAAAATTCGCTGATGGAGACATCAGGAAAACAATCAAAGATTTAATTAGAAGAGAGGCGATACCAAGTGAAAAGAGAACTACTAGGTAAACTTGAAAATAGGATTAGATTGGTGAGTATGTGCAAAAAGGGGACCAGCTCTTCTTATCACACCGAAGCCTCACTCGGTCGGAACCTAGAAAGCAAAGGAAAAAGAAGGAAAGTTTCTTGTTTTAGATAAAACAGAGTTGGTGAGATCTATTTTTTTGAAAAGGATAGCTGCTTTTAGAAGTCTCGAGACATGTGCCTGGGAGAGAAACCAAAGTCACGAGTTGTGACTTCTCGTCCATCCTAACATTCGTCTTATAAACCTAAAATTCTATAAAATCACATGTGTCAAACATTTTTGTCAACAATATGGAATCGGTCGATTTTGCCGGAAAGCTAATAATAACAAAAAGACTAGGCATACTACTTCGGGCACTGTGAAGTAGAAAACTAGGCATATTATTTTTTATTTTTCTTCATATTGCTAAGTCTGACGAAAACGTTGCTTGTTTTAATTTTTTCCTTCTGATGTTATATAATTTAATCAAACTTTTGTTAGCCAATTACAGAGAAAATCTTAAGATAACGGCGAGATTACACAGCATTACACACACAGGGAGGGAGATCTCTCACTATCGACCACTATTCAATCTTGTTTCTTTAAGTGTGTACTTTTTATTTATCTGTTTCGTCCGTTCGACCACTATTCAATTTTATCGTACAGTCTATATGTAAAGAAAATGCTAACTATTCCGGTTTTAATTAACCAGCCAAATCTTCACGGATTAAAACGTTAATATATTTTCTTCACAAATAATAATAAATTGTGTTTCAATCTTTTGGTGGAAGATATATTTTTAGTCAATACTACTAGCTAACACGTACGATCTTTTATTGCTCTGCACGTTTGGATAAAATGGCAGTTGTTTTTTTTTCTTTTTCATTTTTGTTCAAAAAAATGGCAGTTGTTTACCCAACATACAATGCCACCGCTGTATCACACTGAAAGCCGTGCCAGCATTGATGAGTATCATAAGCGGTTAAAAGAAAAATACTCCAATTCATTAAAATAATGTTAATAAAAAAAATTCACTTAAAAAAACAAATTAACAAATGATATATAATAATTCTAAAACATTTTTTTCCATTTTATCCACAAAATAGTTAACCAAGTTTTAAAAATAAAGTTACAATTTATATTTACTATTTGCAAATTGAAAATGAATTGGATAAAAAACAATAAGAAAAAACAAAGTAAATAAGATAAGAAAAAAAAAACATGAACTATTTAACCGAAACTGTAAAACAATTTGGGAAAAAAAACTTTCAAAAAAGGTTTTATCCCTCTAAACTATAATAATTAAAAAAATAATGAAAGATGTAATGAGACTAGTAGAGGCAACAAAGCAAATCTCTTAATTTTACACTAATTATTAAATAACTATTGTTTTTTACCTTTTCTTAATTAATTAACTATTAGAAGTCTATGTTTGGATCCTACAAACCCAAATTTTGCTTCTCCGAATAGCATAAAGTTTTATCATTAATTATAAGTTGTAAACCTATATTTAATATTAAAATAATCCAACTAATAAATATATGTCCTTTAATAATTTTTCAAATTGGATGCCACAAGCCAGTGCTTCTTTTTCTCTCACTATGGCACGGCTCTGATCACACTGACTACGTCGGGTACGACAAATACAAGCCAGAGAGAACCATGTTTGTTGAAAGGAATTTTAAATGCAACTGGTGCAGTAATTAGAAGTTGAAAACGCATTAAAACACCGTCTCAAATTACAATGATACAGTAGTATCAACATGGTTTGCGAAAAAAAAAGCTAGAGGATATGGTTTAGTAATAGGAATTTCGTAAAGGACTTTCCTAACAGTCCTCTTCTCCAAGCTAAGATGCCATGTGGAACCAAGTTCACCTTGCGGTGTGAAAACAATATCACCGTCATGAATGCCCAACACGGAGGCGGAAGTTTTCATATAATCGTTAGAGTAACTTTGTGTCCAAGGTAAATGAAAAACTTTCGACGACCATTCCTCCTTGTTCTCCAAGATGCAAAACTCAACTGTGCTGTCCATTTTGACACGAGATATAAAAGCTAACTTCCCTTGAAAGTCTATTAGCCTGGACACCCAGCGGAGATGATCATTGGGTTTCACAAGACTGAATACTTCAGTGTTGAGGTCAAAACTCACAACATGCTTAGTGAAAGTAAGATGGTGACGACTTGGGGTCCATGAGTAAGCTTTAAAGTATAAAACGCCATTTATGCATATACCACCATGGCATGCATACGTAACGGGATAAAGATGAGGAGGCATGCCTTGTATCTTTCTCCACATGTTACCATCTTGTCCCACCGTCAAAACCCAAAACTGCAGATACGTACTTGGGCGTGCATTTCGGTATCCCCATATGCACAATACTTTGAACTGATCAAATATTGGGTCGTATCCTAAAATCAGTAACTCTGTCAAGTTGTCTCTTTCCACCAACATTAGGTTTTGAGGTAAGCTTAGGGTTTGTCTCGTGGCTGGGTTACATATAAAAAGTTGATTATGTCCAATAGCGCACAACATCAAACCTCGGACCGGAGGAGACGTGAAAGATACATCAACTCCTCCACGGAATATCATATCATGTCGGGTTGGGGCTATAGCACAAGTCGATCGATGAGGCGCTGAGAAGAAAACAAGCGTGTTAGTTTTAAAGTTGTGGAAAAAAAAAAAGAGACGTGACCGACTCGAGGAACAAGACAAGCATGAGTCGACAAAGTTTCGACTATGAATTATCCTTGAAAACTCTTTCGATAAACACTTAAACTTCATAAGGCTCTTCACGGGCATCCTTGAGAGTATCTCTACCACGAGATCCATATGGATCCACATTCTTTCATCCTCTTCCTTCTCCATAAGTTAGGTTGCAATACTAATTATGGTCGTATTATTCAGAACATAAATTATTTGAACGACTTGTGAGACTTTCCCTTATATACAAACCAGTAGATATACATCAATATTCCTTAAACTTATATAAGGAAGATTCACATTTATCTCGACAACAATTATATATTGAAAATAAAAACTAATTCAATATTGGACGTAGGCATGGGACGTGGTTGGTGATTCTTTAATTTTGTTTTGTATATCTTATTATAAAATATTTGATGATATATCCTCTTGCTCTGTGTTATCCGCAGTTTTCTTCGTTTTTTCCATCTTTGCATTTTTTTCCTTCTAAATATATAATTAATTAATTTTATGCTTTTAATAATATCTAATCAAATTTAATAACATCATTACCATTTATTCCAGAAATGTACTGTAGATTGAGAAGTAATAATGTATTTGCCTTTTTTGTAAATAATAATAAAGATATAACATACCAACTGTAATAATATCGTTGACAAAAAAAAAACTCTTAATATTTAGCTGTCGAAGTAGAAAAATCTTGATAATAGCCAAAATACATCAATATAACTAGAGACAATATTACTTTCTTTATTTTAAAAATAGAATAATAAATATTACTTTCTTATATATCATTTGTAGGTTGTTTACAGTTTATTATGAAATCTGACATTTTTAAATAAAAAAGAAGAAAAAACACGGAAAAGAACATCTTCACCACTCTCTTCCATCATCAAGAGTTCAATTTAAAAATGTCCTATAATGTTGACCCAAGACGAAGATGAAGAGCTTATTTTGTTCCTGGAGATGCGTCGTCACGAGAAAGGTCACCGACCTATGCTTCTAATGGGTTCGTGTTCGTATATATAACAATAGCTAGGTCCAATACTGTATATTTGTTTATGTGTTAATACGTTGTTGGATTTTTTATTTCTTTTTGGCAGGATCTGATCATAAAAGTAGCCGGACGACGGCGATGTCCTCCCGACAGTACTCTCTCCGAACAACCGCCGCCGATAACTTCCTTTACTCCGAGAACGAGAAGTCCGATTATGAATGGTACGTAATATCCCCCCTCCCTTTAATTGTGTTTATGATTTCTCAAAGTCTGATCATGATTTTTATAAAATTTAAATTTCCTTGTAAACATTTCCTTTTTTTTTTGGTTACATTTTGCATTAAAATATTTGTACTTGGAAAGTGAATTTGATCAATTTTCTAAGACATTCTTGCTAAACTCTAGTGTGTGATCTCTGATGTCTGGTCTTGTTCAGCTGATTTGTACGCATTCTAAAACGTCTCACTTATGGTTTTGAAGTTCTCGTGCCTAAAAAGTCCTTTTGCATGAAATAACCGTTGCATAAAACAAACTTTTCGATCACTTTTCCTTATGTTTATATATCTTAATTACAACCTTAATTAGTTTTAGTTTAAAATTATTTTCTAAACTTCGCCCTTTTGTCAATGTTCCAATTGGCATGTCTCAAATACAGCCATGAGTTAGACAATTATCAGCAAAAATCGATTTATATATTTGTTGATTGTTCATATTGTTCCGGACCAGGCTGGTTACGCCGCCAGGCTCACCGACTAGAAGCGTAACGAACCAACTCGACTCACCCTACGAAGACCGGATGACTCTTATATCTAGGGTACGGACTCAGTATATATGTCTCATGGTCTCGCCATTCTCTTGGATTTGCGATTTTGCGGTACAGTACTCTTCTTCATCATCTCTCATTGTTTGTTTTTTTTTTCTACGTACAGTTAGAGAACTACAGCAAAGAAGAGAGGGACAACGTACCACCCAAGACCCAAAAGACGTCGTTACACAATTCCTCCTCTGTTTCTGTAATCAGAAGACCATCGTCCTCTAGTAGCTCAAGGTCAACCAGTAGACCTTCCTCACCATCCAGAAGGTCTACTCCAGCCAAAAGGCCATCAACGCCAACCTCAAGTGCCACCTCAACATCTGCACGTGGCTCATTAACCTCGTATTCTGCTACTAGTAGCTCAAGCTCAACGACCAGAAGACCTTCTTCAAGCTCTGGAACCTCACGTGTTAACTTAACCGCTGCACGTGCCACCAGGCCCGCCACCTCAACCGGCCAACAAACTACTAGTTCAGCCACCTCTACTCGATCCAATAACCGGCCGATGTCGGCGCCTAATTCAAAACCGGGATCGAGGTCAAACACTCCAACTCGCCGTCCATCTACTCCGTCAGGTTCATCGACTGTATTGAGAACTAAACCGGTGAGTAAACCGGCCTTGTCACAAGGAGCTTCTCCGATCGTGAGATCAAGGCCATGGGAACCTTACGAGATGCCTGGATTTTCTCTAGAAGCGCCATCGAATCTTAGAACTAAGTTACCGGATAGGCCACAAACCGCTTCAAGTGTCAGAAGCAGAGCATTTGGTGCGTCTAATAGTTCAAGATCAGCGTCCATAGAACGCGAGGTTTCAAGGAGACAGTCTTGTTCGCCTTCGAGAAGCCGGGCTCCGAACAGTGCTCCGAGTGGAAACGTAAACGGTGCTGTTCCTTTGTCACGTGGACGACGAGCAAAGACTAAGAACGATGATGGTGGATTGACAAGTCATGTAGCTAAGGGGAATCAAAAGATCGAGAGAGTTGTAAATGTGAGAAAACTTGCTCCACCACGAGTGACAGAAACCAGAGGCAGAGGACTTGATGGTGATGGTGGCTCCTACGCTGGGAAGTCGAGCTCGGGATCTGATGGTTTTGGGTTTGGGAGAAACCTATCTAAAAGCTCCATGGACATGGTACGGTAACATATATGTTATGAAATGAAATGATATTAAAAAGGGACATATATCAACCATGCATGATGTATTGTTTAGACGACTTTTCAACTTTCGAACATTTCTTCGAGAGTACTTTTGTAATGGTGTCTCTATGTGATAGTAGGATGTTAGACGAGGAAGCATGGCGGGTAATTTCCGACCGTCAGTGACGAAAGCACGGGCGACGTCATCGTACAGTGTGAGATCATGTAGAAACCGGCCGGTGAGCAGCAGCGGGAGCTCGGAATCGAGTGTCAACATTTTGTGCTTAGACGGTAGCGACGACAATCTGAGCGACATCAGTTACTCTTAAAGTAACCCATGAATCTCTGTCTTGGTGTAGAAAGATACTAATGATCATCAGGCAGGTCTTATTAGAGGCTCAAGTACTCAAGTACTAGAATGCCCATGAATTTTGGTTTGTATATTACTATATTAATTAATTTTGGACCTAAAAATACTGTCTCTTGATAATAATGATACAAACTGTATGTAGTGTTGTCGTAATTGTTACTCACAACTCACAAACTTAATCTGTGTTTTTCTGTTTTGTTTACTTTGTTTTTGTTTAAAGTAATCTAAATCAAAATACTTAGTACGGTTCCACATTTTACTATTATAGTTGTAAAAAAACAATGATCACATACATTCGAAGTCAACAAAAGTTGTCTCTCTGTTTCTTAAGCAACAAAAATAATAATTTTATATTTTAATTCGATTAATTGAGAACGATTAAATTAACGGCTGACATGCGATGCTGGTAGAAACAGGATAACGCATCTAACGCCACGTGTAAAGAAGTCTCAGGTATCTTTGTAATTTTACATGAAAACCCCTTCATCTCTCTCGCCTATAAAAATATCTTAGAGCCAGAAAAACCCTCTTTAGCGGAGAAAAAAAGAGAGTAGCGAAATAGAGAGAAGTTGAATCTGCAATATTTTTTGTCACGCATTTTTCTGAGGAAACTGTTACTTTTCACTACCTTAGAGTGATTCGTTCTTCACAAAGTCCGAATTGACGAAATTTTGAACGATGAATCGTTTAGGTCATAAATCTGTGGTTTATAACGGGGATTTGCGTTTGGGAGAACTTGATGTCTCTTCTTCAGGTCATGAATTCCGATTCCCTAACGATGAGATTCGAATCCACCATCTATCTCCCCCTGGCGAGAGGTGTCTTCCCCTCGCGATTCTTCAGACGATTGTTTCTTTTTCCGTTAGATGCAAGCTTGAGTCATCTGCTCCGGTCAAACCTCCAGAGTTAATGCATCTTCACGCTCTCTGTTTCCATGAATTGAAGGTATGTTTTTCGATTTTTTCCGATTTTGGTCGGTAGCTTTGAATTTTTGATGATTTTTGGTGATTTACACAGACTGCTGTGGTTTTGCTCGGAGATGAGGAGATTCATTTAGTGGCTATGCCAAGTAAGGAGAAGAAGTTCCCGTGCTTTTGGTGTTTCTCGGTTCCTTCAGGTCTTTATGATTCCTGTTTAAAGATGCTCAATACTCGGTGTCTGTCAATTGTGTTTGATCTCGATGAAACTTTGATTGTTGCAAACACCATGAAGTCATTTGAGGATAGGATCGAGGCTCTCAAAGCTTGGATTTCACGAGAGATTGATCCTGTCAGGATTAATGGAATGTCTGCTGAACTTAAAAGGTATATGGATGATAGGATGCTGCTCAAGCAGTATATTGATAATGACTATGCCTTTGATAACGGAGTCTTGTCAAAGGCTCAGCCTGAGGAGGTCCGCCCAACTTCTGATGGTCTCGAGAAAGTTTTTAGACCCGTTATTAGATTGCCGGAAAAGAATACTGTGCTTACTAGGATTAATCCAGAGGTTAGAAGATCTATCTCTGTTAGTAGTTGTATATATGTATTCATGAGTAATCTGGTTTTTATGTTTTGGGAATAACCAAGTTTTGTCTCCTATCTGGGGTTATTTCTGATGCAGATCCGTGACACTAGTGTGCTTGTAAAGCTGAGGCCAGCGTGGGAGGAATTACGAAGCTATTTGACAGCAAAACTTAGGAAACGTTTTGAAGTTTACGTTTGTACCATGGCTGAAAGGGATTATGCTTTGGAAATGTGGAGACTTCTTGATCCGGAAGCTCATTTAATAAGTCTCAAGGAGCTTCGAGATCGTATTGTATGCGTTAAACCAGGTCAAACCCATCTCTGGCTTCTTTGATACCCTTGATCTTTGTTTTTGGTACATAAGTGTTTTGCTCCCATTGATGTAGCTTTCTGAGTTCTGTTTAGTTATCTCTTTCATTACTGTTTTTTGTGGTGAATTGTTATATATAGTTTGCCTCTTCTGCCTCTCTCTAGTGCCTCATCTGATTTGTTGACCTCTTAGTTTTTAGTATTAAGGACCCGACTATCTGCCTCTGTCTCTCTGTGAAACTCGCACTAACAAGATTTTTTTTAATTTATTTCTTGCCCTTTGCGTTACAGACGCCAAGAAATCGTTGTTAAGTGTCTTCAATGGTGGCGTTTGTCATCCAAAAATGGCAATGGTCATCGATGACCGTATTAAGGTTTGGGAGGAAAAGGATCAACCACGGGTTCATGCTGTCCCTGCATATCTCCCTTATTATGCTCCACAAGCAGAGGCATGTTGTTACTCTTGCGTTAAGCTGTGAATTCAATCCTTTATCGCTTCATTTTCCATGTGTGTATCTAACCTTTCTCTTATACCCATTTCTCAGACAGCCCTTATCGTTCCAATTCTTTGCGTAGCAAGAAATGTTGCATGCAATGTCAGAGGTTACTTTTTCAAGTAAGTTATTGTTGTTTTTGTTTTTGTTTATGTAATGAAATCATGCTGGTTGTTCTTACTACTTCCCGACATTTATGGCAGGGAATTTGATGAGAGTTTGATGAATAGTATATCTTTGGTTTACTATGAAGATGATGTAAAAAATTTACCTCCACCACCGGATGTGAGCAACTATGTCGTTATAGAGGTATCTGCAGTTAGAATTTTATCATTGTTAATTGATTGCACAAAATTCTTGCCCCAACTACAATATGCAATCTAGTTATATCTGTCTGTAGGATCCTGGCTTTGCCGCAAATGGGAATATAACAGCTCCTCCAATGATGGAAGGAATGTGTGGGGGTGAAGTGGAACGCAGACTAAATCAAGCGGTCAGTAAAATAATATAAGAAAAGTAGATACAAAATTTGGGATATGGCGATCTTTAAGTAAAAAAATATGTTTTGGTGCAAAACTTTATTTCCTGTTGTAATCTGATTTAAAATTGACTTTTTAATTTCTTGGTGAGAAGGCTGCAGCCGATCATTCTACTCTTCCTGCCACAAGTAACGCTGAGCAGAAACCTGAAACCCCCAAGCCGCAGATAGCAGTTATACCAAATAACTCTAGCACGACAACTGCAGCAGCATTGTTACCTTCGCATAGTACGAACTTTTGACTTTATATAACTTCGAATTTTGAATTGTACAGTTATATTGCACTATAATGTTTGTTTCTGAGATTCTTTATGTTTTGTCGTCAATCACAATCTAGAACCTAGTTTGCTTGGAGCTCCTAGACGGGATGGCTTCACTTTTTCTGATTGTGGAAGACCCCTTATGATGAGGCCTGGTGTCGATATAAGGAACCAAAACTTTAATCAACCGCCCATTCTGGCTAAAATTCCTATGCAGCCACCTTCGTCTTCTATGCATTCTCAGGGTGGTTGGTTGGTGGATGATGAGAATAGACCTTCTTTTCCTGGTCGACCTTCAGGAGTTTATCCAAGTCAATTTCCTCATGGAATACCAGGTTCTGCTCCTGTTGCTTCATTCACACACCCTTCTCACTTGAGGAGTGAAGAGGTTAGTTTTGCATTCCAAGTATCTCTCTTTTGACTTCAAAGTATGAGTATCTACGGTCTGAGAATTTTCATGCAGGTATCAACGGATGATGACCTGAAAAGGCAAAATCCTTCACGTCAAACAACAGGTATGTTATAGTTTCAACACTAATGTAGTCAAGCTGATACTAAGGTATAGTAGATTGTTGAATTTGTCGCCTCCGCTTGTTTTCAGTGTACTGCTCTTAGATATTGATTTAGGATAAGATAATTTCCACACCTGATTTATAAGTCTACTTGCTGAATTTGTCATAACAAGGTGGAATAATACCTTTTAATATTAGCACTTGTTCAAACTATTTGCAGAGGGTGGATTATCCCAGAGTCATTTGGTGTCGAATGGTAGAGAACATCATACAGATGGTGGAAAGAATAATGGCGGGCAGTCTCATTTATTTGTGAGTGCGCTGCAAGAGATTGGAAGAAGATGCGGTTCAAAGGTGCATACTCACATAACCACGGAATCTATTGCTTATCCTTTTTTCATGGATTTTGACTAATTCATTTACAATTTTGCAGGTGGAATTTAGGACTGTGATGAGTACCAACAAAGAGTTACAGTTTTCGGTTGAGGTAAGCTGGATCAGTTTGTTTAAGCATCTTTGTCTCATGTTAACTTCACTTTCCTTTTTTGTTTTTAATTGTTCTTGTTAATTTACGTAGGTTTTGTTCACGGGTGAGAAGATAGGCATTGGGATGGCAAAAACTAAGAAAGATGCACATCAACAAGCGGCTGAGAATGCTCTTCGAAGTTTGGCTGGTAAAATTTCTTCTTGGGCATTATTTGTGGATCTATTCACCACTTGTTTTTTGTCTTCTGTGTAGCGAGTACATTTGGTTACAGATTGGTCAATTCTCTTTGTGTTGCTTTATGCAGAAAAGTATGTTGCACATGTATCACCTCTATCTAAAGAAACAGAGAAAGATCCAAGAAATGATGAGAATGGATTTTTGTGGGAAAGCGATGAAGTCGTACCAAATGAAGGACTTGAAGAGAAAGCACTTAAAGAAAACATTCCTGAGTTGTGATTTTTGTCGCCAATGCCAAATTTGTGGAAGAAGACATAAGGTAAATATTCCTTACCAGTGTGAGAAACCAAAAAAGGCAAAGATCTAAAAGGTAACGAAGTGCCAAATAAGGGACTTTTTGATTATTAAAACATATAGCCTATCCCCTTAAGGAGCTAGTCTCATGACTCTTGTTGTTTTGGTTACTATAGAGTTTTGAGAAGGTGAATATGAAACCTTGCACCCAAGGCTCCACCTGAATTAGGTTTATGTTATGTATAGGTGATTGTATATTATTTTTAGTATAAGATGATGGTTTTTTTTGTTGTTGTTGTTGGTTCTTAAGAGCAGCATTACAAGGGATTTATGTAGTTTGGTTTAGAATCCTTTAGTTTGTAGCTCATAGCCTCAATACTGTATGGCTAAACCAAACTTCACAATACCCATAGTCCTCGTAATTTCACAAATTACATTACATTTACCTGGTTCATTTTATAAATCACCTTATGTTTCCTACAGGGGTCGTTTGTAATTTGATTGAAGAATTGGTACAATCTAATAATTTATCGCCGCTACCCACTGAATTCTGCCAACAACATACTGCATATGGTTTTATGGATATTTCGATTATATATTGGGCTTAAATTGAACATGACACTCCTCGAGGTTTACAAAAATGTTTTAAGGAAAAAAAGGAGGTGCTCCTAAACGTACGGCGTTGGCACCTTGGCCCTTCTCGAAGAGCACCACAAGTTCAAAACTGATAAACCATAAAAGAAATGTACAACAACTTGATTTTCTATAAAAGATTAATTTACACATGATTGTGATAATCATGATCATCATCATTTGTGTAAGAAATTGGAATGGTAAGACCAATCATATGATAATCATGATCGCCATCATTATGTAACAACAATATAATTGGATCCACATGATACATCCTATGTACTTAACACTAGCACTCCATTCTTTCCTCATCTCTCTGTCTTTACCAAAACCATTTGATCATACATATATACAAAGACAACACTACATGAATTCAATCTACTATCAATTCTCATAGATACAAAACGTAAAGATGAGCAGAAAGAAGAAGGCAGCGCACCTTTTAAGAACAATTTTGACTATCTGTCTGAATTCATGGGAGAATCATCTTCTTGAAGCTCTTTTGCCGGTGAATGTATGCACTCAAAACTTTTTTTGAGTTTAAAAAAGTCTGAAGTTGCTTAGAAGCTTGTGAAGTGTTCTACGTCCCCATTGGATATCATTCTCTAAAAGCATATCCGGCGTTCCAAGCGGCTCTGTCTCTAGCCGCTGCTGCTCTTCCTCTACTAAATTGTATTGCCTCTGATCTACACTTTTCACTGCTTCTAGCTCCGATTTGTCCAATAATGAAATCGCTTTTACTTTCTCTTTCTTGATTATTTCTCCTTTGGTTTCTTGCTTCTTATCTACCTGCAAATAGCTTTCTCCATTCATTAAATAAGACAATAAGGCCATTTACAGCTGAAAATCACATTGCTGGAGAATAAACTAACAGTCTTAAAGTACAGAGTCTTAGATTAGCTTAAAGACATAGTTAAAGAAACTTTTATTTTTAATCAACTGGGGCAACTAATATACAGTGTATCAATGAAACAAGAACAGTCTTATTCTACAAAAAAAACATGATGTCTTAAAGCATCAACATGCATAGATTTCATTACCATCTACAGCCGTGTGTAGATTATATAGAAAAAACAAAAACATGAAAATTTAAAAACTTATCAGGTTATATTACCTCCGGGAACGTTTCTGCTTTACCTTCGTTAATAACTTCCATATCTTCATTTTCCAAGTCAGACAGAGAAACCAATCCAGGGACCAAAACTGGACTTTCTTCCTCGGTAAACATGGCTTCGCTGGTCACAACCCGAGCAGTCAAAGCTCCATTAGAAGATTCCATAGTTTTCTCACTTTGGATATCTGCAGACTCATCACTTACGTATCCTGCATTCTCTACAACTAGTACTGAAGAGTTTTGGTGTACAGTAGTACCAAGCACTTCATCCACCTCTTCTCTAATGGTGTCAACCCTCACGCTTTGTTTAGGGTGAGTGATACTGTCTTCTTGATTGAATGGCACATAATCTTCCTCAATCATCATCTGGAGATCAGCATTACCCCAGTCTTCACATATCCTGATTGTTTTATTAGTTTCCCAGGTTTCAAGAGACCGGTTTGGACCTGGTTGCCACAAGATCTCCCCTGTCTGTGCCTTTAGTATGAACTTGAACTCAACCAATCTTCCAACAGGCAAATCCTAAGTAGAAAGAAGAAATCACATCAGAGAATTGCTAACACACATTCAATGATTCAAGTATCTAAAACTCATACATAACCTACATGTAACAACAACATAGATGCATACCAGGTCTAAGGTCCAGACATTCCCATCTGACCAGTTCAGTGGCAAGGCAGTTTCTGGATCCCAGAGGCCACCAAACACAGGATCATCACCAAGAATGAAAAAATGTTCACCAAAGACACACTCTTTCCGCAATTGGAACCTTACACGAACCTTTTTTGTAAGAGCTTCTTCGTTCACCTATAAACACAATTAATTATCTGTATGAAGACAGAGCATAAAGTAACTGTAGAAGAGAGAACACATACAAACGAAAGACCAATGGGAAATTGAAAGATAAAGCTAAGAGTTATAATTAATTACCTGAGAATCCTTAATCGAAGAAGAGCGAACCGGAATTGGCTTAAGAGTCCTGTTCTGAGCAGAATCTAAACGCAAAAACTTGAAGTGATGAAACGTTTTCCATGGAACACAAGGGAAGATCTCTGATCCACAGCGAAAAATTCGTGGAGGAGAATCTTCGAGAAGGATCTTAGATGGAGAAGAATAAGTTAGGGTTCCAATGCCAATCATCTTCATCAGAAAGAGTTCTTGTCTTGATTCAAAAGAGAAGAGACATCACTAGTTGAGTTTGGGGAGAATTGTACTTACGAAAGCAAAGCATAAGTCCACGTGGCATATCTTACTGACAGGTCGGTGCTCACCCGCATTTATTTTGTACCGTCCGATTTACGCGATTGTTTCCCACGTTACTGTAACGAATTTTCTCGGATCCTGCGTGACAGTTAGTTAACAAAACAAAAAAAAGCCCATGGGCCAAAATTAATGGATTTAATTTTGACTTCAGTGGGGAAACTAAAGAAAGACTTGTTTGTTATTCTCCTCCACCACCACAGTGCTTGTTTATGCAACCTTTCATTACATAGCTTTAGATCGTTCATCGTTGTATGTATATGTCAATGAAACAGCTTGGAATGATCATCGGAGGAAGGAACAATACAACAAACTTATACGGCTGCATAAATTGCATCTCTCTACTTGTTGTTGTTGAGCTGATATTGTCAAATCATCAATAATTAGATTAACTAAAGTAATGTGATACGTTATTTAAAATGCTTACGTACCTTGACAAGTCGTGTGGAGGATACTGATTATGCATGGACCTATCCAATTTCACTATAGAAATAAACAAAGATATAACCCCCCAATCATGCCGTATACAAACCACTAACAAACATACATTTTTTTAGTGAAAACCAATAAATTACATAAATCAAAAATACATTTTTTTTTGTTGAACTAAAACAAAACTAAAAGAAAAAAAGGGTTCAACTACACGTAATCATATTGACACACACGTCTATCTATTCGAGTTTGGACCTCTCCTTTTATTTACATGTTTCCGTCGTTATTGGCTTATTGCATATTTCAAATGTCTTAATATTTAAATTTCTTAGTCAACCAGCGTTTTTCATTCAAAATAATGTTATGACCCAACAAACATAGTTTAAATAGTATTATCAAATAATAACCTGATCAATGTAAGATAGGAAAATCGATATACTGTACCTTGACAATTTGTCCTACAAGATAACTGGATTTCTTTTAATACAAACGTCTTTTTCCAAAATCATGTTGCAACAACCAAATTAACAACACTATCATTGATCTAAAATTCAAACAGATATTATCAATTCGATATAGATTAGTATTTTTCCAAAGAAGAAAAAAAAAAGTAAAGTAGAAAATACATCTCGAATTTATTGTTCTTATGTTCCGTGTTAGCAAAAAGTTGACAAATAAGGCAATAATAGGTACGTTAGTAAAATGCAATAACAAATATTGTATGTACTTTTCATATGAAACAGTTCTTGAGAGTGTTGTACTATTATGGGTATGACTAGTATTCTACACACAAAAAAAAAAAAAAAAAAAAACAATAAACCCAAATAATTGAAAAGAACAAAAAAAGATGATAGAAATTTCCATTTAGGATGGGAAAAAAATAAACCTTTAATAAACAAACAGTAGTAAATTTAAAATATAAAGTTCTGTTAAAATAAAAAGCAAAATTTAAAATGACTTGTAATTTCCCAATACTTCGTTTCACTAAGATTAATTATTTTGGGTAATATGTCAAAGACGTCTACGTCGTGTACGTTCTTAACTTTTCAAAACTAGACAGCCCTCCAAAGGCAAGAAACATGGTCAAAACAAGTTAAAACAAGAGATAAAACAAACATACACACATAGAACTCAAAAGTGGTCTCTTTCTCATCTATCTAAAGTTTTCTCTTTTTCTTTTCTGGTTTCCAATTCAGTTCTGCTTTTTTTTTTTTTTCATGGATCATGATATAGAGAAGAGATTCACAGTAATGATTGATCACAGACGGCTAAACCAATCTGCATCATCACCACTTTTCACTGTGTTTTCGATCACTTTTATAGCTCTGATCTTGGTTACAACGTTGGTTCGAATGTCTAATTTCTCGATGCAACTGCGGAGTGATGATTACTCAGAGGTGAAGATAGAGATCAAAAGAGTGATTCCACACTTACCTCTAAGCTCTGAGAAGGATGGTGAAAGGAAAAATCCGATCAAGCAACAATATGCACAACAAATGATGCAATCTCCTAATCTGAAAACCAAAGAGAAACTCCAAGTTATTGAGATTTTTAGTGGAGATAACTTGTCTGAGAAGTTTCAAAAGAGGGTTATTGAGTTTGTCGGTGATGGATGTGAAGTCAACTTCGTCATGACATGGATATCATCTGCAGAGTTCTTCGGCAAAAGAGAGGTATTAGCTATTGAAAGTGTCTTTAAGTCTCATCCTCGTGGTTGCTTAATGATCCTATCCGCAACCTTGGATTCTCCTCAAGGTTATACAATCTTGAAACCGTTTCTTGATCGTGGTTACAAAGTTATTGCAGTCACACCAGATTTGTCTTTTCTACTCAAAGGAACCGCCGGAGAATCATGGCTCGAGGAAATAAAGACGGGTAAAAGAGACCCCGGGAAGATATCTTTAGCTCAGAATCTCTCAAACCTCATGAGGCTTGCATACTTGTACAAATATGGAGGTGTTTACTTAGACACGGACATGATTGTTCTGAAAAGCTTCAAAGGTCTTAGAAACGTGATTGGAGCACAAACTCTTGATCCTTCGTCGACAAATTGGACAAGACTGAACAACGCGGTACTAATATTCGACAAGAACCATCCTCTCTTACTCAAATTCATCGAAGAATTCGCTAAGACTTTCAATGGAAACATATGGGGATACAATGGACCGTACCTTGTTTCTCGAGTGGCTAGAGCCGTGGAAGGTTCTAGTGGCTATAACTTCACCGTCATGCGACCTTCAGCGTTCTATTCG
The DNA here is from genome assembly GCF_030686135.1 of Camelina sativa. Classification (NCBI taxonomy): domain Eukaryota; kingdom Viridiplantae; phylum Streptophyta; class Magnoliopsida; order Brassicales; family Brassicaceae; genus Camelina; species Camelina sativa. The sequence continues at coordinate 29,496,813 of NC_141887.1, read as the reverse complement.
GTAAACTGGCTCGAGATTAAGAAGTTGTTCAGAGTGGCTAAAACAGAGAAAGATTCGAGATGGGTAAAAGTCAAGCTTCTTCATATGCAGAGGAGTGGCTATGGTTTGCATCTGTGGAATAAGTTTAGCAAGAAGTATGAAATTGAACAGGGAAGTGCCATGTGGAAACTGGTTTCAGAGCACTGCATCTTCTGTGAAATTGGTTCTGCATTATAGTCTTTTGTTTGAATTTGTTCATCACACACACACTGTTGATAACTTCTTGTAAATAAAGAACTTAAAATCCTATTTAAAGCCCAATAAGAGTAAACAAATCGCCATCGATTTAAAGCCCAATATTCTTACGTTGGGCCTATATAAGCCTGCTAGGTTTCACATCAAGAACCCTAGCACTTGTATTCGAAAATTCGATAAGTTGCTTTTCATCTTTGCACTCGCTCATACTTTGCCATAGGAAAATTCGAAATTGGAGGAAATAAAAAGAACCGTGTACTATTGTCCTGGGGAGTCAAATATGACAGATTGGCTGATTGATTAAAATGATAACCATTTTGTCAGCATCCAGTTGTTTTCTACCTGTTTAGGAAGACATATTAGTCTTGTCATAAAACTTGAAGATTAGCACGTGACAAACACCAAAAGGCACCAGCTCGTTACGCTAATCACGTGAGTTTAAACCGAATTTCAAATTTCTTTAACATGGTTAATTTATAGCTAAAATATAGATATATATATCCTTTTTATACATACGAAAAAGGGTTCAATCACACTTGCACACGTCATTAGCGGCTGCTTGATTTAACGGCGGTGGTGACCTCCAGCGGTGATCGGAGCAGGAGGCGGCGGTTTGCATTGATAGCATTTGGCAAAGAGGCCAAAAGTGTCAATTTGTCTTATGAAGTTGGTCATGCTAGCCCATCCGCCAAACCCGAACCCGAGAACTAGGACCCAAACCACCACGAAAGCGTTTATCACGTAGACTGCGACCCAGCTAGGCAAAAAGAACGGTGGTTTCTCCGCCGCGTTCTGCCACATCATCACGTACGTATCAAGAAAAAAACAAATCAATACATCGTATATCTTTGCATGAACCAATCTACTTATTTAATCATCAACGAGAATATATGTTAGAGACATTTATAAACTAGTCAATTGTAATAATGGTCACATTGTATACCATACGGACCTACCTCATTGATTTGGGATTAAATGCAAAAGTATAAGCCAGCTCATAACACTCTACCTATTTTATATCTCAATCTCTCTCTCCTCCAATAATTTTTCCCATTTTTTGGGGGTATCGATCTATTCAAAACTAGTATCTATCTAATGAAATAAATGTATGTCATCCACTGAATTCATAAAATCTACATTATAGCTGAGGAATGGTAAAAATGTAAGCGAGACAGGAATATAGGTAATACCCGGCGGGCAGAGGCGGTGCGGTAGGTGAGCATGTGGGCTAAGGCAGGGATGATGTAAACGGTGAAGCTAACTAGTAAGGCTCCAACTGCCGAGTTTATTGGCCCAAAAAACGGAAAAATGATGGCTAAGAACCATATCGGTACCACCACCGGTAGCCTCACCAGCGCTCTTAGGCATATGCTCTTCGTGTGGTGCATTCCGATCGCTTTTTCCCATACGAAGTACAATGGCGTACACGCAAACCCGAATGTTATGAACTGTATACAAGAAAAAAAACATTCATTAAGTACTTATAAACATTTTCATTTATAAAAATGTTATAATCAATTTTAATCAAATGGTTAACGCATTGGTCCATCCATGTAACCTATATATAATAAGATGATTCGTTATATATAGTATTAATTTCATTGCGAAAGAGAATAATGTTCTTGGGATGGACCGGTATCGTATAGTATATGAAAGCATGTCCTTGGACAAACCATTAATGCATATTGTGGACGGATCATGTTACATATGTATTAAGTTACGATAGGAACCTGATGGATGAGCATGAGGATGACGGCGGCATCACGGAAACGCGTTTTAGGGAGGAGAGAGAAAGCGTTTGAGTGGTTGAGAAGCTGGTCGCCGAAAGCCCAGTAGACGGCGGAGGCTGACGGAAGCGTTAACGTGAAGACGTACAGGGTCGCCATCAAGTAGATGCTCTTAAACTTCCTTGGTTTCCACATCGCATGCATTATTTCCCTGCAATTTTTAATTTTCTAAAAAATTTAAAACTAAAGAATACCATGTTAAAGGAAAATGGCATAAAAGTCTTAAATGTTGGATCCATGGGTCCGGCCAGAGATTGGCCGTCCGGTCCAACCACTGTGGTTACGTAACGTATAGATAAGATTTCCAATGATCGTAAAAATATTTTATAAAAAAGAACTTTTCTTTTTTAGTCTAGTATAGTGTATACTAGCTACTACTAGCTAGTGTGTTAAAAAGGTAAATAGAATTTTTCTGGTAAATTTGTCTTTATTTATTTCGTAATAATGATTTTGTCTGTTTGTGCGTTTAGTACAGAACCTAAAGCAACCGGCAAAAGCTGCATATATAGAAGCTAAAAGAGATGAGTATTTTTAAAAGAAGAAATATGATCTTCAGAGTAATTACTATTTATAAAAAAAATATTTGCAAAAAAACAATGGTGTATGTGAAAAAATAAATTATAGAATGCTTTATTCAATTATATTTTAGGAATGCATCACTATTAACAACCTAGATAGACTTTTTAGTTTCTTTAATTTCTTTTTTGGCCAATTAGACAATGCATGAGAAAATTAATAAAAAGACTTACACGGTCACAGCGTGTCCACCGAAGGTATAGAGGATGTTGGTGGCACCGGTAAAGTACAACACAAGCTTGGTCGGACCGGAATGTGTCACACCTTCCGCCTACAAAACCAACAGATCTCACACCCGGTTTAAGCCTCTATTGTTTCATTGTTTTCCAAATTGGAAAAAGCGAGTTGATAGATGACATACCTGGCCATGGAGAAAAGCAGCGATGGTAAGGTACCAAGCAGTGTAGGTGGTCATGGCAAGGCCGAGGAAAGACCAAATACGGTAATTGTGGAAAGATGGTATGAAAACCGTAGTGGCACAACAAGCACCAAATATGTAAGTCCATGTCCTCTTGTCTAACCTATCGTTTATGTAATATATATTGCTGCACCACCACATCAAATTATGTTATATGGCTTTAAAAAAATTATTTGTCCCCTTTAGATTATAAATTTAAAAGATTGAAAAGAAAAAGAAAGTGGTAAAAAAAAGGAAGAAGTACCTAGCACAAGCAATGAGCTGGATGACTGATCCGAATAACAAGAAGGTGCAATTAAATGCGAGCCCCGCTGCTTTCCAGTACGGACCCAGCAGTCCATCAAGCACTTCAAACCACTTCCCATTTTTTTTTATGGAAACAAAACATGCAATTCAATTCAGTATATACATACATGGGATTGAAATCAAGTATGTTAAACTAAAATACTATATATAGATAAGGAAGAAATTACTTGAATAACGTGGTTTTTGAAGGATTTGGCCTCTTGTTTCTCCATACGGGCACGATACTCGACGTAAAGAACACTGATGAGATAAGCAGTCCAAGATCCCATTAACCCATAGAATATTTGAAGCAATATTCCTGATAACATTCCCAACTGCGAGAACGAATACGGTAGTGTCAACAGCACTTGTGCCACCTGCATCCATTTTTTTTTTAATACAAACCTTATTATTATTTATTTCAAGAATGTTTTATGAAAAAAAAAAAAAAAACATTTAGGACAAACAGAAAAGAGTAATTTGGTCTTATTATAATAAAGAAACCTTTGTTTTTGTTTATTTATTTATAAAAGTAATTATTAATGTACTTACTTGATTGGATGCACAGCTAAACCAAGCGTCCCAAGCGGACCCGCCATGCCAGAGGAAGCTCTTCATACTGAATCCATCGCCGCCGTGGTCTATAACCTCCTCCGCCGTTGAATCTTCCACTTTTCTAACGGCCAACTCATCCTCCCCGGAGACCACTATCGCCTCCTCCGCTTGTTTCTCACCCGACATTAGCTATCGATTAATATGTTTACACAAAGAAAGTTATGTCTCGAAAAAATATATAAATAATTGAAAAGGTTTTCTTGATTATAAAAGATATCATCTTTTGAAGAAAGAAAAATTTGTCTTTAAGCTCTTACCTATTTTTTTCCTTTTTGTCTGAGAGGAAACACAGAGACTTTAGCTCTGTCTCGTTCTCCAACCTCCGAAGCAAAAGGCAGAGTCTTTAATAAATGATAAAGAGAGCCACAAAGACAGAGAGATAGAGAGATATAGAGTGAAAAGCTCTGGTTCTTTAAGAATGGTGAGTGAGTAGGAGAGTAGTGTAATAACGAAGAAGTCTACTTATTAAAACAAAAATGCTCTGTTTTGAACTTTTAATGCGGCCGCCTTTGTTATAAGTGTATGTTCAGAGAGAGGTAAAAGAAAAAGAGAGAGAGAGAGAGCATAAAAGCAGGAAGTTTTTTCTATTTCTTCTTTCTTTTTACCTGCTTCTATATGATTCCATCATTTGGACTTGTGTATTTAAAAATCGTCTCTTTGCACACTGTTTTAAAAGTTTAGATAAAATTCGAATAAATGTGGTAATCTAATCATCCATGGTTTTGGTTTTGGGAATATGCGGAACTACCAAATACTAACAGTATGGTTTTTACGACCTTTTTAGTAGTAGTTTTTTTGACCGGTCACGTAGTTTTATGAAATTTTAACTTATTGGTTTTTAAGCACTTGTCATATTCAGAGTGTTCACTACACAAAATATTTCTATTATCATATTTTGTTAATCCATACACAAAAATTTTGACACTTTTAAGTGCACATTTCTTTTGTTCTGTTGGTGGTTACTTCTTAGTGCACATAGATATTTCGATAACATATTTTTCAAAAATTTCTTGTTAATTATTCCCTAAAATCAAGAATGAAAAAAACAGAAAAGAAAAGTAGATGGAAGAGATGGGAGTGAAAGTGACAGTGTAATAATATTAGCGTCGGCTTGAGCCGAGCGAACCCATTAAGAAAGTAAACTTCACGCGTTCACAGCAAATATTACGCGCGTCATCAAAGCGTAATCCCTCTGTTCATGTTCCTCTACGCGTGCTTCCACTTATTCTCTGTGGACTCTCCATTTCTGTACCGTCGGATCCTATAATCATTATCATCTTTGCAAACTTATATATCCCTTAACTAATCTTGGATTCGAGCATTGAACTGATTAAAGAATACTACTATGTCTTTTTAAGTGGCAAAAAACTGAAAAAAAAAAAAAAAAAGTTGTAGGATATGTGAGAACATATGATTCAGAGTGTCGTCGTCATGGGTACGAATGTATTATGTATGAAACCATATTTACATAAATTACATTAGGAAGAAGAAAAAAAGAATACTTAAGTTATGGGCTTTTTAGTGCGTTATGAGCAACACAGAATAAGAAATGGACTTTGATGCCTTTGGGTCTTTTCAGATGGACCGAGACTTGAAAGAAGCAGCTTTCCAGTTTGATTTTCTCTTGATTTGATTCTTCGACTCAACGTAGTTCACAATATAAAGCACAAGTACAAAACAAGATTTTATTAATTATCACATTGATTTTTTTCTTTTATGTAAGTTTAGCAATTTTTTTTCTTTTCAATTCTTCTGTACATTGTGGGGAAATTACATATTCATAGTGGTCACCATTTAGAAGAATAGTAAAATTCGAAAATTATTTAGGCGATGAACAAAAAAAAAAAGAGATTGAGAATGGAAAAAAAATCTTGTAGAAGATTATGATATAAAAGTGGGTGGGAGACAAGACAAACGTCTACGGGATATGGTTATGTGAAGTGAGACCATTACATGAGATCGACCGACCAAATTCATATTGTTGGCATATCAATTCATTGAAAGGTATCTATTTCTTCATTATTACTTGCAAAGATTTTATGCATCCCCTTACTCCATAACTTATGCTAATATCTCTCTCTATGAAAAGTTATAATGAATATTGTCCGTTAGATTAGAGTGGGTTAGTTAGTAGTAGTGACTGTTTATAATCACAACAATACAAGTAACATCCAAATATTAAATCAATCAAATGGATGTGATTTTCCTTAACAAGATTCGCACCCAATGCCCTCGGGATGGATGTGTTAGGAGGAATCCACTGCTATTTCTGGTATTAAACAAAAAAAAAAAAAAAAAAAAAAGCTAAAATAAAATTAAACTCATTGAAATTTTAATGGGCCTATTTATTAATTATTGGGCTTGGGCCCAATAACATACAAGGACGAAAACGTTCTTATTTCGTCGTATTGGTTAGGGCACAGATCAAAAACTACAGAAGAAGAAAAGAGAAGTCTCCTTCCTTCCCTTCACTTGGCTCCAGCTTAAAATTCTGCTTTTGGTGTTACTCTTCTTCTTCAGTTAGGTAGTTGCTGCTGTATTTTTGTGCGATAACTTGGTGGGTTCTTCTAGTATATCGAGGTAATAATATCCAAATAGTCTCTCTTACAGAGTGCCCTTAACGTGTTCGATAGAATGCCTCTAAGACACTCTTTTGGCTTGACTTATCTCTGCCGCTTCCTTTTTGCTGACCTTTTGTGTTCATTGCAGTTAACCAATTCATTTATCTTCTGATAGAAGACATGGGAAAAGCTTCTCGGGATAAAAGGGTATGCCTTGATTGAAATTTATTTGGGTATTAGAGCTTAAATACAGCACATTTCTCGGGTGGAGATTACTAAACTCGTGGGTTGGTTTTAATAGTGCATTGACCAATTGTTTGTAGGATATTTACTATCGTAAAGCTAAAGAAGAAGGATGGCGTGCGAGAAGTGCTTTTAAGCTTCTTCAGATTGATGAAGAATTCAACATTTTTGAAGGTGGATCTCTGAATTTTAAGTCTTTTTATTTGTTTGACCCATTTGGAATTACCACGTCAGTGAATTGTCTTACATTAACCCTCATCCACAGTCTCCAAAGTCTGATCTGACGAGATCTTAGTCAAAAACTATTTATTGAATGAATGCAGTACACTTTGCAGCTCAACAATGTGACATATTAAAGAATGACCACTTAAAACTTCCCAACTTTTGTCTTTTGCCTATGTGCAGGAGTGAAGAGGGTTGTAGATTTATGTGCTGCACCTGGTAGCTGGAGTCAGGTCACTTTATTTTATTCACATTGGGAATAATGTGAATTGCCTTAGTTAGTTAGCAGATCTCTTATGTGTGCATTATAACTAGTTAACTACCGCCAACGATTTTGCATAGAAGAAGAGAACAAATGTTCAGAAAAGTCTAAAGCTTGAATTAGAGAGCTATTGAGATTATTAGGGTTTATTTTATCACTGCTGTGATCTCTTTGCACAGGATTGTGATTGGGTTGCAATCTCAGTTAGCTGACAACGTAGCTCGGTTAGTGTACTATAGAGGAAAACAGTAAGAGATAGACATGGGGAAATTGACTTGAGAGAGCAGGGGATGCTCTAGAAAATTCATTTCAAGATTCTTTGGTTGTTTTTTTCTTAGGTTATAGCTTGTTCCTCGATTTTAAGTGGATAAAATTAAGAGAACACGTGTTGAATCTTATCAGTGCACTTAATTTATAGGTCTTGAGTCGTCAATTATATCTTCCTGCGAAGTCTTCCGCTGAGTCAACGTAAGTTTTATACTTCTTAATTTATCACACTCTGTTTCTCCTCTTTAGTTGTCTAATTGTGCTAGTTCAATAATTCACTTGTTGAACTGATTTGTTGCTGCTGTAATACTATGCAGAGAAGGAGATCTTCCTCTTATAGTGGCCATAGATTTGCAGCCTATGGCTCCAATTGAAGGTGTCATCCAGGTTCAAGGGGACATAACTAATGCTCGGACTGCTGAAGTGGTAAAAATTTCTCGACCCCTATCTCATAGAGTTTGACTCTTTTTCTGTGGCTTACTGATTTTCGGTTTTTCTTAAGGTCATTAGACACTTTGATGGCTGCAAAGCGGACCTGGTTGTCTGTGATGGTGCTCCAGATGGTAAAACAGTGTATATAGTGTCTGTTTGGCCGTACAGTTTTTACATGCTATCAATATAACGCCTTTTACAATTTGGTCTGCAGTTACCGGTTTGCATGACATGGATGAATTTGTCCAGTCTCAACTAATTCTAGCGGTAAGTTTCTTGGCCTCTGTTTATAAGAATCGGTGTGTCGTGTTAGAACAAAATTTAGCATTAACCTGAAGCTTATGATGATATGATCATGAATAATAACAAATAACAAACAAGATCTTTTTTGGTCAGGGCTTAACGATTGTAACCCATGTTCTTAAAGAAGGTGGAAAATTTATCGCAAAGATATTCCGCGGGAAAGATACAAGTCTCTTGTACTGTCAAGTAAGTTAAGATGTTGTGCTCATGAATTTAACTGTCAAGTAAGCTTAGATGTTGTGCTCACAATGTTTACTGTTGCTTTTACTGATATAGTTTTATTCCTCTTATTTGTAGCTGAAGTTGTTTTTCCCAACTGTAACTTTTGCGAAACCGAAAAGCAGTCGCAATTCGAGTATAGGTAAAAAGAATACAACTTTCACATGTGCATATATGATTTCCTTACTCAAGGGTTTAGATGTAAATGTTGATTTTCCTTGGAAATTCTGATTGCATTTCATTACTCTGTTTCTATAGAGGCTTTTGCTGTCTGCGAAAATTATGCTCCACCAGAAGGATTTAACCCGGGAGACCTGCACCGTCTCTTGGAGAAAGTCGGCAGCCCTTCAGGTGGAAGCGATCTCGGTAAAAAATCTAATAACTTCACTTTAAAAAATATGAATCTCTTCAAGTTAGACACAACTAACGTGTGCAGTGTTGAGTAGTACACTTTCAAATTACTCTTCCTCAACCTAACGCTCACCTAAAATGCTCTCTTCATGTGAAGTTAACCTTTTTTGGGCAAGACAAAGAAATGTTCTTTAGTATCACGTCAGCTTCAAAAAGAGAATATTTTAATTTTTACTTTTATTTTTTTGATACTTTTCTGAAGATTTTTCTATTTTCTTGGTACTCTGCAGATTGCAGCAGTGGTTGGCTTGAAGGACCCAACAAAGTTTATATACCATTCTTGGCATGTGGTGACTTAACCGGTTACGACTCAGACCGGTCTTACCCACTCCCTAAAGAAGCAGATGGATCTTCATACCAGAGTTTGGACCCGATTCAACCTCCGATCGCACCACCTTATAAACGAGCTCTTGAGCTCAAGAAAGCTTCAGCACAAAGCTTCAACTCTTGAGGTTTGATACAAAATAAAGAAAACTAAACAAACTTTTCATTGGATTCTTTAAAAGCCTGTAGAGTTCAGGGACCTACAATTCCTATAACGCTTAAATGATTGTTATGATGAGCTTTTATGTTTTAAAAAATATACAAGAATCAGAATTTCAAGTTAAATATTGTTACTTTTAACTTTCTCTGCTAGGAAGAAATCAAAATATTGGATCAAAAAAGAAGAAGCTTTTTCAGTCTTATGGTCCTTTGATTTCGACCTCTCTTTTTGAATTCCTAACTGGTTCACTTTGTTTTTTTTTTTTAGTTTCTATAAAACTAATGTTTTTGCGTAGGATTAATGGTTTTGTGATATTCGAAAGATGCACAACTTGGAAAAGAAAAAGTAAACAGAGATGTGAACGGTACGACTTAGAAACCAACATGATAATTTAAATAAATAACGTCATAACATCTAATCCATGTTGAAACGATAACAATCCAAATGTCCTATACATATTTGATTTATCTACTGCATGTCGAGTATATTGTTGCCAAGAAGTGACAATTTGGTAACAATTAAAAAAAACAAAAGAAAACTTTGGTTTAGAGTTTGTTACGAAACTTTTAAAAAGAAGGAAAAAGATCGAAGAATTATAACCTTTTAAGTAGTCACTAGCTAACTGAAGCAACTGATCATCTACACGCAACCCTAAAATTTCAAATCTTTTACATTACATAAGAATAATAATAATTTTGAAGCTTTGTCGATCGAATCCGAACCTGAATCGGGTCAAACCCGTAGTTTAGCAAGACCACGTGGAGATCGAGTTTGATCTCGACATAGAAGAGCAAGAGTTTAAGAACTCGATGCAGTCCTCAATAGCTTCTGCACGGTGAGACTCCGATTCGTTTAGAGACTTTGACTTGGCCAGATAAATAGACGACGAAGAGTAAGATGAGGAAGAGCAAGAAAAAGACGAAGACGACGGTGTCGTATTCGTGTTATTACTCTTCTTGCCGAAAGATACAAAACGAAACGTTTTACCGACTCCTGCTCCTATACGCCGGAGCAATCTCCTTGCTGCCGGCGAGCTACTGACGCCAAAACTGAGAATTCCGACGACGACCCTCCGACGACCATGCCATGATGAGCTGAGACCGGTGTGTGTTGGAAAGATTAGTTCGTCGTTTGCTTCTTCTGATTCCGGACTAAAGCTCACTCTTTTGGATCCTCTTCGAGCCATATTCTTGTCTGATACTTTATCGATGAATGTCCCGAAGACAGAGAGTACAAGAGGGGAGACACCGAGAAAGAGAGAGAGAATAAAATAAATGGAGACGTGAGAGAGGTTTTGACGAGTATTTATGGGAGGTAGAAGTGTGATGTGTTGATGAATTAGGGATGAATTATTAAGAAAGTAAAATGGAAAATTAGAACAAGTTACTTGTTTATATATAAAATTATACTCGTATAAGTTATATAACTTATATAACCAATTACAATACGATGTGTTTGGAACAACAAAATTTGTTTAATTGATTCTTATTATTTTTTTGTTTTTTAATTAGGTTGAGAAATTACTACAAAGGCGATGCGACTATTCTAGTCCAAATTAAACTGATAGTCAAAGACTCAAAATAAGACGAGGGAAAAGGTTTGAAGTAAAGAGTAAATTTATGATTAAATATATAATACAAAAAGAAAACCAAAAAAAACAAAAATCAGAATGATTCTCATCTTGTCACCATATTGTACTCATGTTTTCTTAGGTGAAATATTAGGGGCCCTACGTCCTACCCTCCAATGTTTCCCATTCAACCCCTGTACAATAAAACGGAAATAATTTTTATGAGTTGGTTACAAAATAGGTTATACATTAAATATAGGTTGGTTACAATAAATGCTATAGATTAATCGGTCAATCTGTGAGCTATATGAATACACTTAAAAATATCCCAAAGAATCTTCTTAAAGAGAATATTCTAATGATTTATACAATTTCATAAATAAAATATTTAGTATTTCATGTATTGTTACAAAATATATATTGTTAGACATAAAAATATATTCTTAGGCGTAAAAAGGAATAAAATCTTTGCAATTAGTTACATTTAATCGTGATTTCCGAGATCTTATTGTGCAACTAAAAATAAAATCTTATCTAAGCAAGAGTCATATTAAAAATTAAAATAAAAACAAACAACAAACATAACCACTCATATATAAAATTACAAAATTAATAATATAAAACTTACAAAATAGGTATTTTTTCAAGTCATTATATTTAGCATATGATTTTATTGCATAATGTTTTATCCAAAAACTTTTAAAAATAATCATATAAATTATATTTTATTCTAAAATTATAATATAAATAAAAAGAATTTCAACATGTGCTAGAGCATGGGTCCTAATCTAGTTATCATATATAAGACTAAACTACACAAAAGTTTGATTATGTCAAGAAAAGAAAAATATGAAAGAGAAGTCTCATAACAGATAAAATTAACACCTTTGTTAAAGAATAATTCAACTCAAGATGTAATAAGAGTTTAAAACAGTACTTTCTAACCAATCGGAATAACTCAGCTTAAGTTCGTAACAGTTATTTGTTTTGTAAGTTTCATTTGAAAATACATTATTCTCAGATTTTTGTTTACTTATACTATGTACTCTATGTGAATAGTAAACCTATGATAGTAACCCTATACCCTAAATAAATAGTAACTCTAAACTCTAAATGAATAATAACCATAAACCCTAAACCCTAAAATAAATATTAAATCTAAACCCTAAAACTAATTCTAACCCCTAAATAAAAGTAGCACTAACCATAACCCCTAAACTGAATAGTAACCCCTAAACAAAAGTAGCACTAACCCTAACCCCTAAAAAGAAAAATAACCATAACTCCTAAATGAATGGTAACCTTAACCCCAAAATGAATAGTAACCCTAACCCCCAAAATGAATAGTAAACCTAACCTTAAATGAATAGTAACCCTAACCCTAATCCCTAAATGAATAGTAACCCTAACCCCTAAAATGAATAGTAACCCTAACCCCTAAATGAATAGTAACCCTAACCCCCTAAAATGAATAGTAACCCTAACCCCTAAATGAATAGTAACCCTAACCCCTAAATGAATACTAACCCTAACCCCTAATTGAATAGTAACCGTACCCCTAAAATGAATAGTTACCCTAACCTCTAAATGAATAGTAACCCTAACCCATAAATGAATAGTAACCATAACCCCTAAATGAATAGTAACCCTAACTCCTAAATGAATAGTAATCCTAACCCCCAAAATGAATAGTAACCCTAACCCTAAATGAATAGTAACTGTAACCCTAACCCCTAAATGAATAGTAACCCTAACCCCTAAAATGAATAGTACCCCTAACCCCTATATGAATAGTAACCCTAACCCCTAAATGAATAGTAACCCTAACCCCTAAAATAAATAGTAACCCTAATCCCTAAATGAATAGTAACACTAACCCCTAAATGAATACTAACCCCTAACCGCTAAATGAATAGAATAGTAACCTTAAAAAGAGAAATAACCATAACCCCTAAATAAATAGTTACCCCTAAATAAATAGGAACCCTAACCCCTAAATGATTAGTAACCCTAAACACTAAAATGAATAGTAACCCTAACCCTAACCCCTAAAATGAATAGTACCCCTAACCCCTAAATGAATACTAACCCTAACCCTAACCCCTAAATGAATAATAACCCTAACCCCTAAATGAATAGTAACCCTAACCCCTAAAATAAATAGTAACCCTAACCCCTAAATGAATAGTAACCCTAACCCCTAAAATAAATAGTAACCTTAACCCCTAAAATAAATAGTAACCCTAACCCCTAAATGAATAGTAACCCTAGCCCCTAAATGAATAGTAACCTTAAAAAGAGAAATAACCATAACCCCTAATGGAATAATAACCCTAAGCCCTAAAATAAATAGTAACCCTAACCCTAACCCCTAAATGAATAGTAACCCTAACACCAAATTAAATAGTAACCCTAACCCCTAAATAAATAGTAACCCTAACCCCTAAATGAATAGTAACCCTAACACCTAAATGAATAGTAACCCTAACCCCTAAATGAATAGTAACCCAAACCCCTAAATGAATGGTAACCCTAACCCCTAAAATGAATAGTAACTCTAACCCCTAAATAAATAGTAATCATAACCCCTAAATGAATAGTAACCCTAACCCCTAAATAAATACTAACCCCTAACCGCTAAATGAATAGTAACCTTAAAAAGAGAAATAACCATAATCCCTAAATGAATAGTAACCGTAACCCCTAAATAAATTGTTACTCCTAAATAAATAGTAACCCTAACCCTAAAATGAATAGTAACCCTAAACCCTAAAATGAATAGTAACCCTAAACCCTAAATGAATAGTAACCCTAAACCCTAAATTAACATTAACCTCTAAATAAATAGTAACCCTAAACCCTAAAATGAATAGTACCCATAAACCCTAAAATGAATAGTAACCCTAACCCCGAAATGAATAGTTACCCTAACACCTATATTAACACTAACCCCTAAATGAATAGTTACCCTAAACCCTAAAATAAATAATAACTCTAACCCTTAAATGAATAGTAACCATCGACCACTAAATAAATTGTAACCCTAACCCCTTAAAAATACTATTCATTTAGGGATAAGGGTAAATAATGATATTCTCAAATTATACTATATTTCTGTAATTCTATATTTGTTTTCTGAGTCATATTTATTTGGGCCGAAGGAACGTTGCATTAAAAATAATATGGGCCCAAGTTAGCCTATTTAGTGTAATAGCTATATATATATGGATCATCATCAATTCATCATGTCATACGATTTTCTGATTTTGTATTAAAAAGTCTAAACAATAATATGTCATCAGAAATATTGAAAGCAATCATGTTGTCATTGAGTAAATAGTAATTTAAATCATATGACGTTTTTCTGTTATGTAAAAATTTGATATATATGGAGGAACAATACGTTTTTGTATGTGCTAACTTTTTAAAGAAAGAATTAAAGAACCGGAGAAATCATAAATTATATTTGGTAATCGAGAAAAAACACTATTCTTCAAGTATAGATCTTCCACATGCAAATGATGCATATGGGACAGCCAAGCAATTTGTATGTTGTGTACAAATATCATATAAAGATGCTTATTTGTGAGACGAATATTCAATGGAATAGATTTCAGATACCATGTTTCTATTTTTGTCCCATCCTTTTTTATTTTTTGGGCGTTGATTTATCAGAAATATAAAAATAACATATATAAGGTTGTCTTGGCGTATTGATTTGAGTTTAAGTTTATATCGATCTACAAGTAAGTAGATAGATATATTCGAAGTAATTAGCGCGGCTAATGATATGATACGTAACGAAAACTATTGTCTATTGACCAAATGATAAAACAATGTCAAATTTTTGTCTTGAGGAGTACGTTAGTTTGTGCCTGTTATCATCATCGTCAAAACATATACTAGCACAAGAATAAAAATGTAAATATTTAACAAAAAAAAGAAATTGCGTTTTCTTCTTGAGAATTGAATTTTGGTGCGCATGCATGATCGTTATACAAAAATAGGCTTATATGTGTTGTTATATAAATGATTAAAAGGGTCTCTCAAAATATCATCGTCGGAGAACGCCATATGTGTGGACATGTGCTTGTAATAAAATAATGTTGGGAGAGAATCATTCATTCACCTTAATCACTTAACAAATATCCAAAATCAAATTCGTTGGCCGCTTCTTCAAATATTTTGTCTCGTTAGTAATAATAATAATAGCACCACCATATCAATCACTATGAAGGGGGTAAACTCAAATTGGTACCACTCTTTTATTTAAGTGTTGCCATCTTTTAATTACAATTTATATATGCAATAAAACCATTATACAACAACATAACAACAATGATTAGTATCTTTACATTGCTATGAACCAGATTTTAACTTCGTATAATATATAGATTTATACTAGAATAACCAGTTGATACATCAAAAAATATATATATATTTTTTGTCATCTGATGTTATTGATACTGCTAGAAATTTTACGTTGTGAAATACGTTCACAACGAAAGCCGATGAAAGATAAAAATATCTTTAGAATCTAAAACTTAAAAAAAGGAATCTAAACCGATGAATAAAAGATAAGTTCTCAGAAACAGCTAACAACTAGAAGAAAAGTTATAAAAAGTAAATTAATTATAATAGATTTCTAGAAATATTGTTTTTGGATATTTTAGAAGGAAAAAAAAATTAATGATATATTTCGAGTTAAAAAAAGATATATATTTATATAAAAAGTACACAGAGAACAAAGACATCAAATTGAAGCATATGCTTAAAATCTGAGCGTCAGAAAAAAGAGGATATACCATTTGTTTAACATTTTCGTCTTCTTCAGATTCTTTCTTCGATCCCTCTCCTCACACACAAAAAAAAAAAAATTCGATTAATAACAGAGACACATCCCAAATCCTCAGCAAAACTAATAATTTATAAAGAAGAAGAAAAAAAGAGCAATGACCTGTTCTTCTCTCTTTATAAATCTTTCTCTATCTCCTCCTCCTTCTTTGCTTCCTAGCACGACCATCATCAACACCAACAACAACACTTGTTCTTCTTCCTTTGCAACCACTTGTTCTTCTCCCAGGTGTTCTTTTGTTCTCCATTCCCCTGTCTCCTTTCGTGCCTCGTGTCACCACCTGAGAGTACCACCACCCACTACCTTCCTTCGCAAACAAACTAAGCTGATCAGAAGGGACGACGCTGCTGTTTCGGCTTCTGGGTCGGACGATATGACTATTACTGAAGTCAGGGATGATGACGAATCGGAGATTGAAGCTCCGCTTCTTGATCCTGAGTCTCTCTCCAAGCCGAGGAGAATTGCTCTCTTTGTCGAGCCTTCCCCGTTTGCGTAAGTCGTCGTCTATCTCTTGCCTGCTTTGTGTTCGACGAAATGTCTCTGTGATAACGGATTGTGTTAATTCTTAATTAGTAGTTGACTTTCCTGTATTGTTTTCTCGATGTTATTATTTGTAATAATAAAGTCTACAACTTTAGCAACGATGGGATCGCCAAAACCAAATTTCGTATCCGGTTTTGAGTTTTAAAGTATTCAGATTTATATATGTCTGAGGAGTTTAATTGAAGTTGATTTTGTTGTATTTGATTCCGCAGCTATGTCTCCGGTTACAAAAACAGATTCCAGAATTTCATTAGGTATCTGCGTGAAATGGGAGACGAGGTTTGTTCTTTTCTTCTTAAATTTAAAAGTATCTAATTCTAGTATGATCTAAAGTGAGCTATACTATACTTGAGGAACTGTTCCAGAATTAGAATTACGTGTAAAGTGAAAAACTATTCCCTTTCTTTACCTGATTTAACTGTTTTGCTTCATAGGTTATAGTTGTGACCACACATGAAGGTGTTCCAGATGAGTTTTACGGAGCCAAAGTCATTGGATCAAGAAGGTGACAACATTTATAGTTCACTGAATATACTCAATTGATGCTTTTAATTTGGTAGTATCGCTAATTTCTCCTTCTGTTATGCAGCTTTCCTTGCCCTTATTACCAAAAGGTTCCCCTTTCTCTTGCGCTTAGTCCAAGAATCATCTCTGAAATTGCACGTTTTAAGCCTGACATAATACACGCTTCATCTCCCGGGATAATGGTAAAGCCCTTGAGAAATCTCACATCTATCACTTAAACATTAGCACAACAGTGAAGTTGAGAATCCACAGTTTGACCTTTTTAGTTTTTTTCTATGACTCGATTTTTAAGGTTTTTGGGGCTCTGGCAATTGCAAAAATGCTATCTGTACCTATAGTAATGTCTTACCACACACACGTCCCTGTGTAAGTTTCTTTATCTGCCTCATTTAGATTGTTGTCCTCTAACTCATGATTTATCGAAATGATTCTGAAGATTAATCTTGTGTTAATGTGCAGATACATCCCAAGATACACTTTTAGTTGGTTGGTAAAACCAATGTGGTCTATAATAAGTATGTAAAATACGCTTCTCAAATTTCGAACCCTTCTTTTTTATCTGGTTATTGTAATGTGATATGTAACTAACTTTAATAAGCTTTTATCAGGATTCCTTCACAGAGCGGCTGATCTTACATTAGTTCCTTCTGCTGCCATTGGGAAAGATCTTATAGCAGCTGGTGCAACTGCAGGTGAAGAGAGATAAAACATTACATTGTCAAGCAAACTTTGTGATTGTTTAAAACTAACATTTTCTTCTTCTTTTAAATATTTTGAAGCTAATCAACTTCGACTTTGGAATAAGGGTGTTGATTCAGAAAGCTTCAATCCCCGTTTCCGTTCTCAAGAAATGCGTATAAGACTGAGGTAAAAATAGAATAAACTTTTGTTGTGTAGATTATATACCATTGATACTTTCCCTGCTAATTAATGTTTAATGCTTTGTTATTAACAGCAATGGCGAACCAGAAAAGCCACTAGTGATCCATGTAGGTCGTATTGGCGTAGAAAAGAGTTTGGAGCTTCTAAAAAGGTTAGATTTTTGTAGCTTGATACTGAACTACCTCCTTTTATGTGGTGTATCCAATTCTAAAATTAAGAAATTTGTGTGCAGTGTAATGGACAAATTACCTGAAGCTCGGATTGCTTTCATTGGAGATGGACCATACAAGTACTAATTTTGTTAAAGATTGGTCATACTGTTATCTAAAGATTTCTATAGACAACAACATTGTAATTTTGTTTATCTGTTTGGTTTTCTTAAAGAGAGGATCTTGAGAAGTTGTTTACCGGAATGCCAGCTGTTTTCACTGGAATGTTACAAGGCGATGAACTCTCACAAGCCTACGCAAGCGGAGATGTGTTTGTGATGCCATCAGAGTCAGAGACACTTGGTCTTGTGGTTCTTGAGGCAATGGCTTCAGGACTTCCTGTTGTTGCGGCCCGTGCCGGTGGAATCCCTGATATAATCCCTGAAGATCAGGTCAGTGAACTATCTGAACTAGATTTTGCTGTCAAATCAAATCATTGCACATATAAAAAATATTGATGTTGTTATGTTATGGGCAAACCAAAGTACATTAGGTGATATTGAGCTTGTTGATTTCTGATTCTGATGTTTCTAGGAGGGAAAAACCGGGTTTCTGTTCAACCCTGGAGATGTTGAAGACTGCGTGACAAAGCTGAAAAATCTATTGCACGACAGTGAAACAAGAGAGATCATTGGAAAGGCGGCAAGAGAAGAAACGGAGAAATATGATTGGAGAGCAGCAACGACAAAGATACGCAATGAACAGTACAGTGCAGCGATTTGGTTCTGGAGGAAAAAGAAAGTACAGGTTTTGGGACCAATCAATTGGTTGGTTAAACGACTGTTTCCAGTGCCGGAAGTTAACGTGTAGGATAAGCAATGAAGAATTGATCGATCGTTTATTGTTTCTTTTGCTGAAAGTCCTCTGTTTGGTTAATGATCTGTTTTTATCTTACACACTTGAATTTGCTTATATAAGTTGATGTTGTAAATTGTAATATACAGTATGTCTTTTTATGTCTAGTAGAGGGGGTTTAAAACCTGGTTTGGCCTTTAGGGTTTTAGTGTATTTTTTTTTAGATCACTACTTTTGTGTTTTTTTATTTATATGTAATAAAAGTATTGTTTTGCATAATAAATAAGGAACATGAAATGTCATTGTTAGTAAAAAGAAAAGGAAAGAAGCGAACCCAATGGACAATAGTTGAAAACACTTCAAATAATTTCAACGTTTTAAAACTTAACACTTCATATAATTTGAATCTATTTGGTTTCTATGGACCTATGGACAAACTCTTATCAGAAAATTCATAGTGAAAAAGAAACCAAATTGTTAGTTGTTGGCGACAACAAAACGTGTACAAGGTCGATACTAGTCACTGGAGGACGCACCATCCTATCAATAGGCCCATTAATCGCTAATGAATCGGGCCTTATGTTACAAGTGGACAACCTACAAGCATGGGCTGGGTCCCATTCCTACTTTGTCCCCAAACAATACGATTAAAGATAGTCCAAAGGTCAATTATTTTGTCGGAGTTTTATTTTTTTCTTAATACTGTAAAAGTTTCTAAATTGATTACTCTACTCTACAGGTTTGTTTAATTTAATTAAGAAGAAAAAAGAGCTCCATTATCGAAATGAAAAAGACGGGATTTTGTACATTAACAATAAGGGTCACATTAAGAACGTGCCCAGTGGAGGAGAAACAACAAAAGACCAGTAAAAAGTATTATGACTCATAAGACGCCTTCGCTTCACAGCTCTTAGATCAAGATATATCTAATATTTGTGGATAAATCTCAACCGTTCAAAGTGCCATGTCATCATCAAGTTCCTCTATCATCAGCTTTTAGATATTTTTATTATTTTTCTTTTGTATCAGAAGAAGAAGACGACCAAGTCAAAAACGGCGTCGCTTTCAACACTCGTAAGTGACTTCTGATACGTATTGCATAAACTCAGCATCCTTCTCAATCCCAGCCATAGTCTCCGGCGCCAAAACCACTTCCAGATCCACGCTTCCGTTCCCTTCTCTACCGGGAAACGCCGAGATTTTCCCGTCGAATTTGTTTGCTCCTCCGCTCCTCACCGCTAATGGCTTTCCCCATCCGAAATCGTTGTCGTACATCGGGA
Organism: Camelina sativa; assembly: GCF_030686135.1. Classification (NCBI taxonomy): domain Eukaryota; kingdom Viridiplantae; phylum Streptophyta; class Magnoliopsida; order Brassicales; family Brassicaceae; genus Camelina; species Camelina sativa. Next base: position 29,476,835 of record NC_141887.1, on the reverse strand, counting down.
ATCTCGGCGAGCTCCCCATCGTAATCGAAGCTCCGTCCGGATTCCCCAGAGGGAACAGCCTCGGATCGCTTTCCCAAGCAGCGATTCCGCGTCGGACCGTCGCGTCGTCGTGCGCCACCACGTTTCTGTGTAATTGTTCGGCGGACCACCGGAGATCTTTGCTCAGCAGATCTCCCGCGGACGCCAACGTCGGTATGCTCTGTATCGCGTTACCGAAGTAGTAAGGATCCATCTTAGGCTCAAGCCTGTGCCGACAATTAACCGCCATACGAAACGTCGTCGTCTTGCTCGGATCGAGGTTCCTTGCTCTTGTAACGGATCGCCATAGCTGAGCGCTGAGAGATTGAAACGACGAAATCTCAGCCGTTCGATCATGATTCTTACTATTCGCATCCGATTTCAAAATACTCTCCAGAACGGTTGTTATATTTCCGTTAATATCTCCGTTACCGTTACATTTCTTTCCGTCGTTGGTTTCGATTCCGTTAACTCTGTGATTGCTCCTCTGTTTGAGTTTGGAAATGGCGTCTCTGCTAAAATGAAAAATCCTCTCCCGGAGAGGCTGATCGGCGTCGAAAGTGACACGCGGACCACCGGGAGGGACTCGTAGAACAGCCGGAGAGTCGAAGACGGTGTGGCGGGAGAAATCGGGAAGGTGTTTGATCTTACAAGCGCCGCTGGTGACGTCAGCGAAGGTGTTGAAGAAATGCCAAAATGAGGTTCCGTCTGTAACGGAGTGATTCACGGTGCATCCGATGAAAACACCGTCTTCGAGCTCCGTCACTTGGACAGCGGCGAGAGGCTTGTGGTGGCCGTTGTAACTAACGAGACGCTTGAAGACGAAAAACTCACGGAAGAGGAGAGGAACGTCTTTACCTGGGACGAGAAGGTCGGAGACTCTCACGCGTTTGGCGGAAGCGGAGACGAAATCAACGCCGGCATCGTTGCAGACGATGTAAATGTGACCGGCGGGACTGGTGGAGAAACGACCGGCTAGAGCGGGGAAAAGAGAGAGGGTGTAGGAGAGAGAACGGCGGAGTGAGGAGACGAGGTCGTCGAAGGAGAAGGAAGAAGGAGGGCGAGTGAGGAGGACGCCTTTTTGAATGTAATGGCATGAGAGCATAGGGAGATCGGAGACGGAGAGACGGAGATCGGAGACGGTGGACTTCTTCTCCGGATGCACTATGCATTTTGAAATTTCTGTTACTGAACTATTTGGCATTTTTTTCTTCTTTTTTGTAAATTTGAGATGAGGATAAATTAGAGTGGGAGGTGTATCTATTGGTGAGGAGTAGAAAAGAGTTATGGGGGAAAGGGGTTTATATAGTGGTCGGACCCGGACCCTATGGTTTGATTCATGAACTTGGGTGGTTACTACTACTATATATGTATATCTTTTTTGTCCTATTCTTTTTTGTTTTTTTTTTTAATTCTTTATCTCTATAATCATATAATAGATTTGGAAGTATGATAAAACTAAGATGAAAGTTTCGGTGATATTTTTATACTATTATTAACCCTATAAAATTATATGAAAAAACTTATACCAATCGCACATTCTTCTTACCTCGATTATAAGTTTAGAATGAATGAATGCTTTCTAATTAATTTTGTAATGCCTACTAAATAAATGATCATTGTCATTGAGCTAGCGATTTTAGAAAGTGTTAACTTCGTTTTCACGAGCAGAGAATATGTTTTGTTTTTATCATTTATGTGTTAGATAACTGTAGTTTGGTATTTTTATAAAGACATGCATGTCAATTTTCTGTTTGAAATTTCAAATCGAAAGACAATTACAAACACTATTCTTTTTGCTTCGTCGAAATTGTATAAGTTTTTGTTTGTTTGTTTGTTTTTTACCTCAAAAACTCAAATGTCTTTAGTTTAGAAATCGTAGAATTTTAACAACAACAAAAGCATAAAAAACAAATAAGTTATATACAAATTTTTTTGAAAAATTATATACATATTTATCTTTCCATGCATGCATAGTTTACAGCTATAGGAGTATATAACACATCTAAAACCTTTACATATATGGAAGACAGGAAGAAAAAGAAAAGAAAAGAATGGAGGGCAGGAGAGGACGTATTTGGTCGGAAGAAGAAGAAAGGACAGATAGCCTCCATGGGAACAGATGGAGCGCTAAGACCTACTCTTCTGTGTTTTTTTTTTTTTCTTTTCTTTACTCGGAAAATAATTTAATGAAAAAGCTCCCACAAAAAAATAAAACGTATCTTCTGACAATACAAAATCTCATAGGAAACTAAAGAAGTCTGCCTTTTCACTTGTTTTAGATCCCAAGATTAATTGTATGGGGAACATAAGCTGTTTTGTTCGGTGATATAACGACTAAAAAAGAAAGAGCTATGTCTATTTTTGTCTTGTTAAAATAGATATATCCCATATATAACGATAAGATTTGTAATATACAGTACTAGTAGTTTTAATACGATATATATAACGTGAACAGAAAGCTGATTGTTAACAAATATTTCTATCACTAATTAACTGTTTGTTATAGTAACAACTTTTTTTCCTTTTCATGGTTAATTACTGCTATACTGAAATGACTTTTAAAATGGTGTCGAATGAAATTTGGAATATGATACTTAACTTTCTATTTAACTTCTACGTACTGTTTTAAATAACTCGGTTTGAAATGTACATAATGTCTTGTCAGCTGTGCTGAGAATCACATAGATAAATTGTTCTCTGTAAGTGTAAATGTGACATCAAATACGCTTATGTGTCTTTCGCATTGATTCTAGTTGGTCATTTCAAAGAACAAAAACATTTAATGACTTAAATAATTATCATATGGTCCATTATCAACTCAAATAACATGAAACATGGTCATTAATTATTTCTTCCCCAACTACAATAAATTTGGTCTTTTAAGAAGCATCTCAAATTTCAACTACTATAATTGTAACAATTATTGATTTTTAAGGAAATAAATTAGTACTACTAGTATTCAACTGCATTTCCAATATAATAGTATTTTTTTTCCTAATCATTGCTTATTCTCAAGTCTGATTCGCGTCTGACAGCAACAATTAGTTATAATCCCTTCATATGGTGATTAATAATGATGATCAAATTAACGAACAACAAAATCAATGAGGAAAATGATTGATACTTCCATATAGTCAAATAACGTTAATAATTTTTTAATTCTGGATTATACTATGTATCTTTACACATTTAATACTCCTTACGTTTCATAACAAATTAATACTATCACACATTCATAAATTGATTTGGCTTTAGTTATGATTTATAACTTAAAAAAAAAACATAAGACATTATATTGCAAATTTATACGATAGTCCTATCTAAAGTTTTTTTCATTAAAATAATTGTAAAATCAAACGAATTTTCATACAGTAGTTGAAAGATGAAAAGTTTGGAATATGGTGCTTATTGAAATTAGCGGCATTAAGGGATTAGTAAAGGGCATTTAAAAGCAGAATAAATATGATTATAGTATGAGAAAAAAATAAATGTCTAGTGGGGAAAGATAAATTAGGATTGACTCTATGTACTACATATATACAATGACTAAATTATAACCATGTCTTACAACTATCTTGTTTTGCATTCATTTAATATGTGACAAATCATCTTGTTTTGTGATCAATCAAGAGCTTGATGGAAAAGAAACAGAAGAAAGAAATACAATAGTAAAAAACAGATTGTGATCAAACAAGAGCTTGGGGGAAAAAAAAACAGGTTGAAGAAAAGAGGAAAATTGCAACATCCTCCACTTTGCTGTCGTATTATAAAGCTTTTAGATAAAGTTACCCCATGGCCTATGATATAGTCCACTAGCTGGACACATCCTCCTATTCTTTATAGTATTTTGCAAATCCAACATTTTTTAGGTGTAAATATTAGTTTTGATTTCTAGAAATATTGTAATAGTTATCTCTGCTTAGATGGTTCGGTTTTGGCTACAAAAAGTTTGATATAAGGTTTTGGTACGTTTTTTTTCTTTATATTAGACTGTGTATGTGATGCATCCTCTTTTAAACAAGTTTATAGAAAAACCTTATAATCGTTCTGAAGTGAACTGGTGGATGGATATTCATATTTACTTAAACCTTTCCAAGAAATATATGCTGTACTGGTGGATATCTTATTATATACTGAAGACTAAAGGGAATGGTGGGAAAAGAAAAAAAGAGTCAACCGTGTTAATAAGAAGCATGTTCAATGCATCTATATATAAAATCTACCAAAACTGAGTGCTTTGACCATTTTTTTCTCCATTTTATTATGGTAGGGACATTTTAAAATCACTTTCACTAATCTATACAGAAGAAGAAAAAAAGTTTTCTATTTCCCACATTAATACTAAATGGTAGATATATATGTGAATTAAAGTACTTGTCATGGGAAAATAAATTATAGATACGACAGAGGCATCATATGTATTCACCTTACGAATATCCAGTACTGCAACATATATACACATTACACACACTTTACGGATTATTAATTTAATAGATTTCATGTTTATATGTAAACGGATAGATGATCATCATCCTATATTTATAAATTAAATGAGCAACCGGCAATTTAGTGGTAGGTCTTAATACTAATTTTTAACTTCCCACTAATCAGATATTTTGGAGTGAGCAATACCACCGATACATTTACCTTTTTTTCATTAATTGATCAGAATCAATTTAACACCAACTTATTTATTAATTAATGTCTGCTAATCATTATATGACGCGTATATAATGCATGCATGTGACCCCCTAATTTCCACTCAATAAGTATATTAATTCATATAGTATCTCAAATCAATTAAAGACTAAAAATCTTGTAAATTCTGCTTAATTAACTCCACATCTATTCTTCAATATGAAACTTTTAATAGTACTAGCCCTCGTTTTATTTTTATTTGTTTTTCAGTACAGTAGTTTGTGTATTTGAAAATGTAATGTTTATAATAATTAATTACATAATTGCCTGCGGTTGTGATTCAGAGTCCAACCTACGTCCACCGCACAACATGCTAAATTATTTAAAGCATAATAATCAGGTACACAATTATTTATATGTTTAGTGAAATTATTTTCGGAGGTTATAACTAAAAGCGAATCATCTGATGCGGAAGCCACGTCATTGGTATGAGACATGACGAAACTACCCTTAGAACCGGTTTGATTAAAAAAAAACACAAGCTGGTACAAAAAACATGTATTGTTCGAGTGACAAAGGAAAAAATGTGGTCTTTGATTATTTGTTTCTTTGTTAATTGCTCTCTTCCTCCTTATATCCTATCCCGACAACAAGCCCCGTTGGAAGGTTAATTCACAGCTCTACCCCATACATGTGTTTTCTATGATTTTATCTTGTAAACATTTCATAAAAAAAATACAAATCTTATATTAACATTTTCGTAACGGAATAAACTAATTTATTAGTATGTTCTAAACTTCGACTGTCAAATTTATGAACGATAAGATTCAAGGTTATTAATGTTTTGATTAATAACTTAGAATATGAGATATAAAAGCAAGATAATTTAATAATATCTTAGATTAGTGCACGGTGACACCCATAACAATTTTACACAACAAAGGCGGCTACAACCTCTTTTGTTGGATCTGCATGACTTTGTGTGCGCGCGTTATATACTTTACATTTCACCCCAAAAAAAACACTATGTAATGTATAGTTGATTTGGTATATACTTTTAATTTAGCCTGTTAATTTTCTATTTTTAAATTTAGCCTACCTGTTGATATATATAAGTAATCATATCAGGTCCACGTCTAAATGTATTAATCTTATAAATTAACTACTTCATTGTTAGGAGACTTTCTTACAAATTTGAATTTTCCCCGACAAAATTGTGCTCTTATTCTGATTAATTTATTTAGATTAATGTTTTATAAATTCATAGAATTCTTTCAACGGGTTTATATCTTCCTTTGTGTTGAAAAGACAACGGAAGTGTACTTGCTTTATCCACTTTTGTCAGTTAGGTACGGCTATGGTGTTTGTCAAAAGGCTATGGTCGGATCTAGAGAAAAAATTTAGCCGAAACAAATTTTAACTGAAACAGAAAAAATTTCTATAAGAATTTAAGTTTTTTTGGTGAAAAATATAACTCAAATTTTATTTAAGAAAGACAACCCATTTAAAAAATTTGGTTAATTTTTTAAGTAACACAATGCTATTAAAAGTATACGGAGTTATAATATTAGTAAAATAAATAGACAAATTGGACTTTTAACTTGGGTTTGTATAGATTGGAAGACGTATTTGATGTAAAAAAACGTGTGAATATAGAAAAAACTGAGTAACAGAGGCAAAAAAAAAAATTATTACCAGAGACATAATTCAAAACTGTTATAAAATAGCATTAGTCTAAAAAAATTTGACAGTTGCAACTGCCCCTCCCTATTCTAACGTGCATCCGCCCTTGGCTATGGAAGTCTCGCTCAGTTGAAGTAGATATGGAAAGCATGTGGTTCGGCCTCTTCTTCTAAATGCCAAGAAAATAAGAATCATTCTTTATTATCATGACTTTTTAGGATATATAGAGTTTGTGTTTCGTTACAACTTACACGCTACGATATGATTGGGTTTTACCACGATTATAAATTTTGGCTTTACAGTGTTTTGTACGAACTACGAAACGGGCCACTGGTTTTAAAAATCAATGTTTTGTTTTTAGATCAAACGTTAAAAACTTCGTACTAGTAGCTTTTAGATTTCTATTTTTAAGAGTTTTGTACGTAATATGAATCAAACAAAACAAGTAAGGCACTTATATTGTAATTTTAAACTTTTAAGGGGTCTTATTAAGACCACAGTTGAATGGGCTTTCACTATTTCTTCTCCTTGGGGCTTACTTACATAAAAGCCCATCTTGTTTTTTGTGTGCGTGGGCATGTGATCCATCTAACCTTGTTTCCATCAGTATTTTGTTTTGTTGTATTACTTATTTCGAGTTTTGGAAGCTCCAAATATTTGAGACGCAACACTCGTCAGGCCCAGGATAATAGCATAAAGCGATAAAGCTACGGTATTAGTAAATTCCGGTATGATCTGATTTCAATCAAACAAAGAGAACTGTACCACAATATAATATCTAGTATGGGATAATTAGGCGTATATTCAAAAAAATTAATATATTTGCTTCTGTAACATTGCTTACTGTTGTTCATTATATAGTTGTTGATATAAACTAGTATAAGATAATGCAAAAATTGTAACTATATATACCAAAAGGTGAAATCCAAACAAAGTTATTCGATAAATGGACGTAATATGGTATGGAACCACCAAAATGGAATATAATTCTTCTGTGTTGAACGATATGCGAAGTCATGGGAAGAAGAATATGAAGCAAACAAAAAACTGAAAAAGTATATAATAGTCAGATACTTCGCCAGTTTATTTTATTTTGGACAATAACAAACTGAATTAGATGCTGATTCGAACTAATCCTAAGTTGTCGGGAAGAAAAGCGACTCACACCAAGCATTGACATTAGAGTCAACGTTAATAATACTGTATGAATTTCAAAGAATATAATATTTACTTATGCCTACAAGGTTATAAACAAATTATGCGTATGTAGGTCAATATTGGTATTATAAACTCGTGAAACTGAAAATTACAACCAACGAAAACCTAATATATGAAACGCGCAGCACAACCACACAAACGTTTTCTTACAAATATTTACAACAATCCTGCATATTTATAGGTAATATGTACGTAGAAAATATATATAACAAATTTATACGAGACGACGTAGTACTCTAGAATCTTCTAAGTGATTTAACTCCACTGCGGAAACGCGTTATAATAATAGCTAGACGCAGGCGCAAACCCGAAACCGTGATGAGGATTTGGCTGGTGGAAAACGTCGAAAGAAGAATTGGTCGTCGGAGTAGAAGAGAGTGTTGTGGGAGCGGATGTGGTGGTTGCATCTGCGTCAGGGATGTTAACAGTGGTGATATCGTGAATGCTTGACCTTCTTTTGTCTTTACAGTCTGTGAGCTGTCGAAGGAAATATTTCTGAGCATGCGAAGCGACTTGCGTAGGCGTTCGACTTGTCACAAAGTTTTTGGCTATGTTTCTCCAATCTCCTTTTCCATATTTCTTCAAACCCATTAGAAATCGTCTGCCCAAACCAAACAAACCAAAAAAGTAACTTCGCATAAGGTAAAAAAAATAAAAAAATTCAAGTAAACATTAAAATTTTTACTAAAAGAATTAGAGAAAAGAAGTCAAAAAAAAAAAAAAAAAAAACATAACTTACCTAAAAATAGACAACAACAAGAACTAGTTTAAGATATTAGGCCTGATGGGCCTCCGTATGTACTTGTTTAGTTCGGTTTATGACTGTAACCTAGGTTATTTGTATAACGTGTATATAAGCCGTTTGAGGCACGATGAATAATATCAAGAAATCTTCTTTACAACCTCTTAGGTTTCTTGTCATGGTATCAGAGCAAAGATCTTGAATTCTATTTGTTTTTCGTTTTCTTTGATCTATTTTGATCTCATCTCTTTCGTTTTTTCTTTTTATTGACCTAAGTTTTGTTAATACTTCAAGTAGCAAAACTCTTCTGTCCTAATGACTTCGTCCCCATCTTCCGCTATCACGATGAGCTCTTCTCTTCCAGCATCCACCGAAACCAGAAGAAAGACAATTTCTCCCTATGATTTATCCGCTGGTGATAATCCTGGCATCGTAATCTCGAAACCTTTACTGCGTGGTCCTAACTATGATGCTTGGGCAACAAACATACGCCTAGCTCTCACATCACGTAAGAAGTTTGGTTTTGCTGATGGATCTATCCCAAACCCTGGAGAAGATTCGGAAAATTATGATGACTGGATTGCTAATAATGCTTTGGTGGTCTCATGGATGAAGCTAACCATCGCCGAGAATATCTCGGATTCGATGTCTCATCTAGATGATTCACATCAGCTTTGGACGCATATACAGAAGCGTTATGGTGTGAAAAACGGCCAGCGAGTTCAAAGATTAAAGACTGAACTTGCGATGTGTCGTCAACAAGGCATGTCTCTGGATGAATACTATGGGAAACTTTCAGGCTTGTGGAAGTGCCTGAGTGATTACCAGCAGGCAAAAACAATGGAAGACGTCCTAAAGGAGAGAGAGGAAGATAAGTTACACCAACTGTTGATGGGTCTTGATGAGTCCGTTTATGCGACAGTCAAGTCCAATCTCCTTTCTCGTGTTCCCTTGCCATCTTTAGAAGAGGCATATAATGTTTTGCAACAAGAGGCCGAATCTAAGTTGGTAAGTCAGTTTCATCATGAGAGATCTGATGCAGTGAGTTTTGCTGTTCAAACACAAACTCGTTCGTCTCCCTCTCCTACGGAGTATCGGAATCACACATGTAAAATATGTGGGAAGATTGGGCATTTTGATGATAATTGTTTTCGGAAAATTGGCTATCCGCCATGGTGGGTGGATAAACCAAGGACTAAGCCTTCTTCGGGAACAAACGGGGGTCGTTTCACCACTTCAGCTCCCGTCCAAACATCCCGTGTCCGAGGTTCTGTTGACACTTCCCGTGGTGGACAAGCTAATGCGGTGGCTCCTCGTCCTCAGGGTTCAGCGTTGCATACTACAGCTATTTCCGAGGCTGATCGAGTGGGTTTAACCGGTCTTAATGATCACCAATGGAAGTCGCTTGTTCAACTTCTCGCAGAAAGGCAATCCACCTCGACGGAGAAGCTGAATGGTAAGTGTTTTTTTGAGTCTTGGATTATTGATACGGGTGCAACTAATCACATGACAGGGTCCCTCGATTTTTTCCGTACGGTCTCAAATATGCCTCCAGTTCTTATTAAACTCCCTGATGGTCGATTTACTACGTCGACTCGTCAAGGAACAGTTCAGATGGGCTCTTCTCTGTGTTTGCAGGATGTGTATTTTGTAGAGGAACTCAAATGTCATCTTATCTCAGTATCTCAGTTGACTCGTGACAGTGGTTGTGTATTTCAGATAACTGATCGGCTGTGTGTGGTTCAGGAACGCACTTCGAAGATGGTGATTGGTGCGGGTGAACAAAGACATTGTCTTTATTTTTTTCAAGCAGTTGCGATTGCTGCGGCAGTACGAGGGACAGATTTACAGTCTTCGGCATTGTGGCATAATCGTTTAGGACACCCTTCTTCTAGAGTTTTGGATTTATTAGAGTTTTCTAGCAAAAATACGTTTGATTCTCATTCTTGTGAGACTTGTATTAAAGCAAAACATACTAGAGATTCTTTTCCTTTGAGCACTACAAAATCTCATATGGCTTTTGAATTAATTCATTGCGACCTCTGGGGTCCTTATCGAACTTCTGCGCTTTGTGGTTCACGGTTTTTCTTAACAATTGTTGATGATTATTCTCGTGCGGTATGGATATACCTTCTAACTTCCAAAACAGAGGCTCCTACGTATCTTCGAAATTTTTTAGCTCTTGTTGAGCGTCAATTTTCTACTCGGGTTCGCACAATACGCAGTGATAATGGGTCAGAATTTATCTGTCTTCGGGATTTCTTTGCTGAAACTGGCATTGTACATGAGACGTCATGTGTGGGATCACCGCAGCAAAATGGCCGTGTTGAGAGGAAGCACCGTCATATTTTAAATGTTGCTAGAGCACTTCGGTTTCAAGCTTCTTTACCTATTGAATTTTGGGGCTACTGTGCTCTCACTGCTGGTTATCTTATTAATCGAACTCCAACGCCGCTGCTAAACGGAAAAACACCATTTGAACTGATATATGGTCGTCCCCCACCTTTGCAACATTTGCGTGTTTTTGGTTGTTTGTGTTTCGTTCACAACCAAAAACATGGAGGTGATAAGTTTGCACCACGGAGTAAGCAGTCTGTGTTTTTAGGCTATCCATTTGCAAAGAAAGGATGGCGTGTCTATGATCTTGATACTGGTGTTGTGTCGGTATCTCGTGACGTCATTTTTCACGAAGCTGTGTTTCCTTTCACTACTAGTGGGTTTGAACCAGCTCCATTGTCCGAACCATCAGCTCCTCCTCCATTGATACCGGTTGTTGACTCTGATGGTGATGATTTTTGTGTTGTGGACAACACCTCCGCACCAGAACCTTCTCCTCCTCTTGACTCTCCGCTCTTCGATACTACTGGTGATGATGGTTCTCCGGACTCTCATGCTACATTTTTGGATGAGATCTCTACCGATTTGTTTGCTTCACCATCTTGTTCCACACCGACGTCCCCTGTTTTCACACCGACGTCCCCTGTTTTCATCTCTTCTTCGAGTTCTTCCCCGTCTCTTCCGTCGAGTCCTGAAAAACTTGGTAAGGGATGTCGCCCCAAGAAACCTCCGGTTAAACTTGCGGATTATGTGACTACTCTTCTTCATCAACCGTATCCCTCTGCAACACCATATCCGATTGATGAATTTCTCTCCAGCTCCCGTTGGGCTGCAAATGGGTGTTCAAACTCAAATATAATTCGGATGGTACATTAGAACGTCACAAAGCTAGATTGGTTGTTCATGGGAATCATCAAAAAGAGGGGATTGATTACAATGAGACCTTCGCACCGGTCGCTAAGATGGTAACACTACGGGCATTTTTACAACATGCCGTCTCTAACAACTGGGAAGTGCACCAAATGGACGTTCACAATGCCTTCTTGCATGGTGATCTAGATGATGAGGTGTACATGCAGTTTCCTCCCGGGTTCCGGACAGATGATAAGACACAGGTTTGTCGCCTCCGGAAATCTTTGTATGGTTTAAAACAGGCACCTCGCTGTTGGTTTGCGAAATTGGGGTCTGCTTTAAAGGAATACGGGTTTGTTCAGAACATTTCTGATTACTCTTTATTCACATTTTCTGACACGGTTGCATCTATTCATGTACTTGTATACGTTGATGACTTAATTATTTCTGGAAGTTCGCCTGCCGTCGTTGAAAAATTCAAAGCCTATTTGAGCGATTGTTTCCACATGAAAAATCTTGGGCATCTTCGTTATTTTCTTGGGATTGAGGTGGCCAGGAATTCTACTGGGTTTTATCTTTGTCAGCGCAAGTACACGCTCGATATTCTCACTTCGACGGGTTGTCTTGGTGTTAAACCGGTCAGTTTTCCTATGGAGCAGAATCACAAACTGGCTGTAGCTAAAGGAAATGATTTTGACAACCCTACTCGCTATCGTCGCCTTGTGGGACAATTGATCTATCTTAGTGTTACTCGACCAGAATTATCCTATGTGATTCATATCTTGTCTCAATTTATGAGCAAGCCAAAGGAGGCACATTGGACTGCCGCTCTTCGTGTTTTGTGTTATTTGAAAAACAGTCCGGGTCAAGGTATTCTTCTTCGGGCAAACACATCGTTGGACCTTACTGCTTGGTGTGATTCCGATTACAGTTCTTGTCCTGTAACACGTCGTTCTCTTACTGGCTGGCTCATTCAACTGGGGGGTTCACCGATCTCGTGGAAGACAAAGAAGCATAATGTCGTCTCTCGTTCATCGGCCGAAGCTGAATACCGTGCGATGGCTGATACGGTCTCGGAAATCTTATGGCTTCGCCAATTGTTGCCCGCCCTTGGTATCGATTGTTCTGCTTCAACGGTTCTTTATTCTGACAGTCTTTCTGCGATTTGCTTGGCTAAGAATCCCGTTTATCATGCTCGCACGAAGCATATTGAGAATGACTGTCATTTTATACGGGACGAGATTTTGCGTGGTGTTATTACTCCGGTGCATGTCGACACCACCATTCAACTTGCCGATATTATGACTAAAGCTTTGGGGAAGAAAGAATTTGATGCTTTTCTTGTCAAGATGGGTGTTTGTAACCTGCACACTCCATCTTGAGGGGGGATATTAGGCCCGATGGGCCTCCGTATGTACTTGTTTAGTTCGGTTTATGACTGTAACCTAGGTTATTTGTATAACGTGTATATAAGCCGTTTGAGGCACGATGAATAATATCAAGAAATCTTCTTTACAACCTCTTAGGTTTCTTGTCATAAGAAGAGAAGATTAAGATAGAGTGTTTTACCGGTGTTCATCCTCAGTCCACGGGACACCTTTCTTCCGCTCCTTTTGCGGTATCGGAGGCCTAAAACAATCAGTCATCGCCGGCGAACTCCTCTTTCCTCCTACGACGTAGTCGTAACCGTAACCGTGGCCGGAGTTTTCTAGACCAAAGAAATAGTCACTGTTTGCACCGGAGGAAGCGTCGCCGCCGTATCCAGGAATGGGGATGAGTCCGGCGTCGATGTCCCTGACGTCATCCTCTAGCTCCTTGTACCGTTGCATGACGTCAGCTACGGTTTTGCCGGGGATCAAGGCGGCGATCGTTGACCAGCTCTCTGGATTGTCTTTGTCGTCAAGAAAGGCCATAGCTCTCTCGAACCGTTTGTTCTCCTCCGCCGTCCACGTGGCTACTCTGACTCCTTGAAAGATCCAGTTAGTGCTCTCTGGTGAAAACGTATCGATTCCTCTGTTCATCGTCGACGACGACATAGCTTAGCTCCTCCTCTGTTTTTTTTTTCGTTGAAATTAAAAAGAGGGTTTCTAAAACAGAGAGAGGAGAGGAGGGGAGAGTGGAGAAGAGAGAATCAAATGGCTTTTTGATTGACTGTGTTGGTGTGTCTCAAGTGACCAAGAAAAGAAAAAAAAAGAAACGACTTTTAAATTTAGAAATTTTGTGGAGAAAATTATTATTACATGAAGAAAAATAAACAGAGCATAAAGTGGATCTCGTTGGTCGTAAACGAAAAGGAAAAAAAAAAAGTGGATTTTGCTTTTTTATTATTTTCTACATTTCACGTGATGATCAATAGGAATAATACATTCAACAAGGAAAGGTGTAGAAAAAGTAAAGAAAAATAAAACATGATGAAAAAAGTTAGACATATGATTTAACCAGGATATTTCTTATTTTGTTTTGTTTTGCCTATGTAAAAGTTAATCATTAATATTTTTTTATTGTAGTTGCAATCTAAGCTGGCCAATAGATATATGACAACTCCTTGGTAAATGTTTTTTATATGCTATTTTTTAAACTTAGGTCAGATAAATACGCTTAGTGTATGGCTTATCAATTTGATTATGAGCATTGTATTTTGTTTTTATGCTATTATGTTTGTTATATCACATAAAATTGATATGGGATTAAGACTAACCAAATGCACGTGTCGATATATGATGAAAAAGTGTAACATAAAATTTTATTTTATGACAAAGAAGGTCTAACCAATCAAATGACAAAGATCAGAAAATGACTGTTCAATGGTTTCGCTTTGGCCGGTTCTTTATTCGTTGTTTAATCTAAAAGTCTAAACAATACAGTATTTAACTAGACAGCTTTCTTTTGTTTGTCAACACGAAATAGCCCATTCAATATTTAAACTTAGTACACATTACTCACATATATAATAACAACAACCATAAGCTATACAAATATACAAAGACAAGTGGAATATTCCATCATTAAAATATATATTGCGTATTTGTACTTTATAAGTTAATAAAATTACAAACGATGAAAATAAAGAAAATGGTAATAAGTGTTTTTGTCCAACCAAACATAAATTTGATAAAATGACCAATACACACAATATTAACTAGGGATTGACTAACTAGTCTATGGACTCCTATTTCTTTTTGGTCATTATGGATTTTAGATTCCTTTGCCGATTTAAAAGATGCTATCCTATATATTATTACTTCTTCATTTTTTAAATGAACATAAACTTTAGAACCGTTGTATAAATGGGTTAGGTGGTGAACATAACCTTTAAAGATATAAAATTTGGAAGAGAGCTGTGGGTGTCAACCAACCAGCAAAGATATTTTCATATAGTATTTCAATTTAGTATTTGTCAATCATATAGTATTCGTACATCTAAAGATAATACGAAGAATGTAAGTGTCGGGCGCGCTTCATATCGTTAAAAGTTTATAATATTAATGTCTCACGGCATTTTAACGAATGATTAATGACAATTCAAAATAGAAAAAATAATAAAAAATATTAATATTTAATTATTGCATTTTTGTAATTTTTATATACTTTATGTAAGATTTCAACATGTGTGTAGCATATGCTATTATTTTATAAGAAGTTCAACATGTGTATGATATATATATATATATGTAAGATATGATATATATATATATATATATGTGATATTTTTGTTTTAAAATATGATGATGAAATATTTAACTTTTTTATCATCTAAATTGTTCTTAATTTTTTTGGGATATTAATACTACATATATATTATTTATATATTATGAACATCAAGATGTATAGTTTTATTTTTAATTCTACTTGCCATTTTTAAAATATGTCGCGTATTTTGCTTTTAATTTTTATTTATTTTAAGATAAATAATTCACATGAAATTATTATGTAACTATTTTTTTTAATTTCTGTTCACTTTTTAATATTATTCTAATCATATATCATTTATCAGTATATAGTTAATTAACATATATATATGCATATAATATGTTTATATTAATTTATAATAACCAAATTATTGTGAATTGTAAATATATATAAATTAGGTTTTGGTCTCACTTATACTGGTATTATTAAATCATTTTTCATATGACTTTTATATACGACTTCATCAACCATCTCGGAAAAGCGTCTTTAGTTTTTGATTAATCATCACGAATAATATTTATTTTAATAATAAATATAAATAATATAATAAATAATAGGTAAGTTTTCTTGTATTTGTTGAACAGTAGAAAAACTATTGAAGGAACTAAGAAAGCTATAAAACCATAATTAAAAGATTTTTTTTTTATAATTTTGTACAAATTTTGAAAAAACGTATTTATGTAATATAAACTATTAAATAATCCTTTGAAATGAACAAAGAATTCGTCATGTTTGCCAGCAGATTGTGAAAGGTTCATTCCTTCAATGGTCGATGGGCTCAAAGTGGGCAACAAAAAGATACTTTAGGCGGCGTTCAAAAAAAACTTAATTGACGAAATCATGGTTGTCTACTTTGCTAGTTATGTATCAGAGCAGTCAAATTAAGGTTCGGTTGATCTTGCCGAAATCATCATAGGAATGACACAAGATTTCGTGGGCACCAATAATGTCAATTTATTTCAACCTAATGGTCATTTTGGTACACGATGTTCGGTAAGTACATCATTAAAAAAATATATTGCCTATTTGTACTTTATATGTTAATAAAATTACAAACCATGAAAATAAAGAAAATGGTAATAAGTGTTTTTGTCCAACCAAACTTAAATTTGATAAAATTACCAATACACACAATATTAACTAGGGATTGACTAACTGGACCAACTAATCTATGGACTCTATTTTTTTTTGTCATTATGGATATTAGATTCCTTTGCCGAATGAAAAGATGCGAATAAAACGAGGAGTTCGAAGGTGTACTATCCAATATATTATTACTTCTTCATTTTTTAAATGAACATAAACTTTAGAACCGTTGTATAAATGGGTTAGGTGCTGAACATAACCTTTAAAGATATAAAATTTGGAATAGAGCTGTGGGTGTCAACCAACCAGCAAAAATATTTTCATATAGTATTTCAATTTAGTATTTGTCAATCATATAGTATTCGTACATGTAAAGATAATACGAAGAATGTAAGTGTCGGGCGCGCTTCATATATCGTTAAAAGTTTATAATATTAATGTCTCACAGCACCTCATGTGGACGGTACCACAGCTCCACTTCTAGCCAAATTATATAATATGAAACTGGTAAAAGTATAAAGCAGTGCAACCAATTATTATAACCAACAGTCGTAAAACTCATGTAATTTGTCTTTCGTAATGATACCTAACAAAAATATCTAACTATGTGCAATACACGGTCCAATGGATCACGATAGACGGCTTAATCTACAATACATTAATCTAGATTCTCCCTCGGTAGCCAAACTTAAATCACTTGGAAAGTTGGATATTTCAATTATACACAAAATTTAAAAGAATTATAATATTAATACACATAGTCAAGAGGGGTTGATAAAATGTGGTAGGGACAGGATGAAAGGGATCCAACACAAAATTTAAAGTCGCATAGTGTCGCTCACATGCATGATGAAGCGTAAAACTGTAAGTGTCATCTGCTGATTAGTAGCAGACACAAATTTCTGTTCGACAGATAGTGACTTCTTTCTTTGGATACCATATTTAGCAAGATTCTCTTACTATAATTAGCAAATTACTTCTTTTTCTGTCAAATTTATTACTCTTGCTTCATTTTATTTCATTTCTATCGATTTTATTACGAGTATTATTTTCTTTCTTTTATTAATTGAAAATACGACATTGCAACCACTCACCCAATCGAATTCAACGACAGATGAATTCTGTGTTGATAACGACTTTTTGGAAGAAAAGAAAGTAAACTCTTTTCTTTTGTTTTTATGTAGTTTATCGTATCATTGGTAGACACGTTCTCTTTAAACTTTAGTTGATATTAAGTTCGAAATATTATTTGCATAAGTTAGAAGCGTTATTCTGTGTTACCAACTAGCCGATCACTAACTTCAGTCTTGTCTTTAAATTAGTTCTACAAAAATTTTGATCCGGATAATTTGTTTTGTTCTTTCAGTATGGTATTACGTTTTGAACTTCTTTTTTTTGTTTTAATTGGGAATTTACCGCATGTATTAACAATAAGTGTTTAAAATTTGGGACAAACTTACAAAGTACTCAATTTTTCAGCTGTAAAAAAGTTGGTGCGTTAAAAAAAAAGACGTTTGTTTTCAACCTGTCATTAAAAGCTAACACAATCATACAATGACTTTGTTGACAATTTTGCTTGAGCATAAACATATCAAATTTTAAAAATGTCAAAGAAAAGAATTGATCGAATCATCAAAAAATAATAATAAAGTTTTCAACATTTTGGAAGATCACTTGGAGGAGGAAGAATTGATTGGTTTGGGCCTTTACCATTTTCAACCAAGAAAGCCATCTTTAGTCCCCATGTTGTGTGTACCTCTAAATGGCAATGCATAAACCAAACCCCTGCCACCACATAGATACATATTAATTCAAATAGTCATTTTCATACATTGTAACAATTTGATTAATTATGGATATTACTATGTAATATGTACCTGGATTATCTGCTCGGAATCTGATCGCCGCCCAACCACCAGAAGGTACGCCGACGGTGTTCCTCTCCACCGGATCAACAAGATTAAACTTCTTAGAATCTTTCTTGGAATTGTAATTCCCAGTTCCTAAACCAACCACAAAGAAGTTAAACCCGTGGAGATGAATCGGATGGTTCTCCGGCGCCACGTTTCCGGTATCTTGCAAAACAACTTGCACTGTCGAATTGTATGGAAGCTTGTAAAGCTTTGTAGCCTTCATGGTTGATAAATTCGAAGGCGGTTTTCCGGTAAAATCGAAAAACCGTCTCGGTTTACCAGGGAAATCGGTTGTGTATACTCCTGTTAGGTTAAAGTAATGCGCTTCAAGCAAAGCTGTTGTAGGCATCTTGAACGTGATGTTGTTTATGGCCGCGACGACACGTGAGAAGTTTCCGGCTTTACAGCTGTGACACCTGTTGATTCCTAACCCAACGGTAAACAACAGATCGTGATCAACGTTGATCGGAACGTTAGCCGGATACGTGTTTGAATTGAGACTCCGAAGAGAATTAACGAACGAGTTTGCAACAGAAGTAGCGTTTTGAGGCGGCGGCGAAGTAGTTTTGGTGGGTGTGGCAGAGAGAGTGCCAGAGTAATGAACGGTAGCGGTTGCAGTGCGGTTGTCAACGGCAACAACGGCGGAATCTTGGAAAGGAGCGGCTGCGATTAGGTATTGACCGGAGGGACGAGCAGCGGAGACTAAGGCGGTTGTGGTTTGACCGGGAGCGATTAGGATCGTGTCGGTGTTGAAGGGTTTGACGTAGACAGCGTCAACTTCAACGACGGTGAAACGATGGCCGGCGATTTTAAAGAAGAGCTCTTCGTTCAGTGCTGCGTTTATTAGTCGTAGCATGTACGTTTTCCCGCTCTCCACCGCTAATTTGAAATTACCTTTTTTTTATAACAAAAACGAAATTATAATCTCAGATCATAATTGTATAGTTTAATCAAAACATATGTATGTTTGCTTCAAAATCGAATTTATAAATTTACCTTGCGACGGACAATTTGGAACAAGACCGGGATGACCGTTAATGACATGAGCATCTGAGACATTTGGTGCTAAACCGGATTTTAATGCTTCGTTAACAACCATTTCGGTATCAGATTTCCACCACTCACCTATGATTAACCGGGAATTTCAAATTGTTAACCTATCTTTTTTATAAAATTAACGCTTAATCATAATGATCTGATTGTTAATTAATAGATACCTAGTATGATGACTTCTTCTCTGTGTGGTTTAGGGAATGGGTAAGGTAAACCCGGTTTAGGTAGAATCACGATGGCACCATGAACCGTAGCTCGGAGCCAGAGAACATGTGCATGCCACCAGAGCGTGCCACGTTGCCCCGTGACCGTGAAATTGTACACGTAGCTGTGACCCGGTTTAATTGGACATTGAGTTATGTAAGCCGGTCCGTCAGCCCAACCGGTTCTTAATTGTCTTATCCCATGCCTTACAAAAACAAACAAAATAAATTTTTAAAGCTTAGAAAATTGAAACTTTAGGGAATAAAAGTTAAAAAAAAAAATTAAATAAAATTCAGGGCATGCTCACCAATGGATAGAGACGTTATACTTGACGTTGTTAACGACGTTAACGAGAACTGTGTCGTCTTCATTAGCGTAAATTGTTGGTCCGGGAAACTTACCATTAACGGTAACGATCTGCTTCGTCGAACAAAGCCGCGTTACTTGTTTCGTTACCACCTGTACGTAGATTTAGATAATAACGTTTTAGTACTCTTTATTTGTTAAAATTCACACCAAAACTGCTGATGTAAATTGCTAATAACGTTTTAGTACTCTTTCAATACATAGTTTTAACAAACTGCTGAGGTAAAATGCTGATGTAAAACGTTTTTTTCGAATAAATTTTACATTTTATTCAAAAAAAAAAAAATTCACACCAAAACTCCTACATGTTTTTTTTAATTTGGACCCAACATGAATGGCAATAACGTTCATGAGATCAAACTTACGTTGAATGTGTATTTGCGGATTGCACCGTGGACACATGCCGGAAAGGCGAGCAATGCGAAAAGAACCAAAATTCGAATTGGAAACCCCATTTCTCTAGCTTTGCCCCTTTTGTCTTTAGTTGTTATAATCTTTCCTCTTTTGATGTTGTATTGATTTCTCTACTTTCTCTCTTTCTTTTGTGAATTGAAAATGATTCATGATCATTTGGTTTATAAAGATGCAAAATGTTGGGTTCTTGTGCTTCGTCAGTTTGGTGAAACTAAAGATCGAAGCTTAGAGGGAAAGTATATGTTTCTTCTCTTTGTTTGTGGGTTGGAACCTAAGTGTAGGTTGGTCACTTTTTTTTTTGTTATAATCATATATATGTGTGCTTCTCTTTGTTTGTGGGTTGGAACTTGGAACCAAGAATTATCATAAGTAGCACCATGAAAAATAAATCAAATATATACCTTTGTATCATGATTAAAAATCCATTGCTATAGTTTCTAATTAATCACACTAATCGAATGCTAATAAAATTTGGAAACACATCTAAACATTTATGTAAAATTATGTGTAAATATATTCTAGTCAAAAACAACAGTTTCTTCAACCGATAATCAATATAATAATAATTTTAAAATGAATGACATCTATCGTAACAAATATAAACTAACTATGAATATCTAAATTAAACCCTTATATTCCAAGAAAATAATGTGGACAAAATGGTTGAGAATTACCTTTCACGAAATCTGATTGGAAGATAACATCTAACATAAAATGATTATATTTGTTTGGAAGCAATAACCGAACAACATTTAAAAGTAGTCAACCTATATTTGAGTGCGATTGTTTTTTTCTTTCTCTGTGGGTAGAAGAAACCAGTGGGTTAAATGTTTGATCCGTATAGATAGATATATCATTTTCAGTATTAGGAGGACTAATCAGAATCGAATTGACGTTTTCAATGAAATTTAAAATATCAGTGGAGTTAGTTAGTTAATCCTATTTTGTCAGTAAGGGAACAAATATAAAGCATTTAACTATACTTGAGGCCAAAAATTCATACAAGACTGAAGATCCTATTAAATTTATAAAAAAGATTCTTCACTTCATTAAGATTTATTAATTGACTTGACTTTGGCTGACCAAACATTCAACAGTCTTAGTCTTGGTGATAATATTTTTTACCAAAAATAAAATCCATGATAATACAATATCATCCGTGGATAGTAATATAACATAGAAAGTGTTGACCAAAAAAAAAAAAAAAAGTAAGTAATATAACATAGAAAGAAGTGAAAACATTTTTTTGCGAAAAGATCCCTCATGTTATATCTATTTTGGTTGTAACGTCATATATGATTCTCTCAACGAACATTACAACCTTTATCAAGCAATGCGCGCTACCAATTCATTTAGATACCATCAAATCAATCGTCGAAATCAATCTGTACGTAACATCATAGTCCCACAGCTAATGAGTGTGTATTAAGTTTTCGAACAAGTTTATCATATCCCAGACATTTAATCGAGATATTATAACAGTTCTTTTGTGGATGGACGGTTTGTTTTACCTCTTGAGAGTTTGTGAAACTGAATCTTTATTAATTTTTAGACAATTTTTAGCTGATTCGATAAGATAGAAAATAATTAGTTTTAGCTGATAAAACTAAAATACGATGACGAAGTAGTATTAGATATTTTTAAAATTATGTGAAACAGCTATTTCTGGAGTTTTTGAAATAAATTTCAATTCTATGATGTGTAAAACTGTAAAGAATCTAAAGATACCGTTCAATGAATCTGGACATAATCACATCAGAAAATATCATAAGTTATTACTGATCCGTTTGTAGATCATTTTTGGTATAAATTATGTAAAAATTTGTTTTATTTGTTATTCTTTGACATATATAAATTGAATTGAAAACCTACACAACCACGATCTGTAATGCTACATTACTAGAAATAGGATTCAGCATCCCCACCACATCTTATCACAAAAATTACAAAATAACCCATTTACCAAAAGGATTAGTCAAAATTTCACAAATAAATAGAGAAAAACGTAATAAATACAGGGACGTAACTGGTAAAAACACCAAAACCTGATTCTGTTCACTATCCAGATTCCAAGTGCGTTATAAATACCCACATCCACATCCACATCACATCAAGTGGTTACAAAACAAAACGCTCAAGCCACCTCCCCACCACAAAGTGTATATTCCCTCAGCCGTCTAGTTCAAAAATCCCGGCAGAACACCTCCGCCGCCCACCGTCTATCGGTGACCATAGCCAAAGAGATAAGAGGGTAAAACAAATCTTTTTCTATCTGGATTCGAGATTACACAGATCATCGATCTGTTTGTTATTTATTTTTGTTTTTTATCTTCCCTCTGTACAAATCGAACAAATATTGCATTCAAACGAAATTTGCGATAGTATGTTTTCCTCGTATTTATCAGATCCGTAGATTTCTCCACGAATTTTGTTGTATATGTTTTTGTCGAGATTACAACGCGTTTTGCGTTTTTTTTTTGTTTTCCTAGTAATTATGCATGTAAGGGATCGAAACTAATTGTTTGATCAAAAAAAAAAAAAAAAAAAAGGATCGAAACTAATTATATTATGCTAATATCGGATTAATGATCGTCATATTTGTTGATAATATATATTATGACGGTCATAATATATATTATCCATGTTCTTCAATTCTGTTTCTTGGTGGAGTTTGCATATATAATCAGATGGTGTATTAAAAAATAATCATTGTGTAGAGATTTTACTTGGCACAGAAGTCATAATTTGCGTATTTTAGGGACTCTGATATTGTTTTCAATGAATCAGATCACAGTTTCTCTCTAGTTTTTTTTTCGTAATCTGTTCTTGATTCTCTTTACTAACAGGCTGAAACTTGTTGAAACCGAAGATGACAAAGGGAGAGGACATGGATATGGATACATACACACAAGATGGAACTCTTGACATTTACAAGAAACCAGCTAACAAGAAGACAACAGGAACCTGGAAAGCTTGCAGATTCATTCTCGGTATCTTTCAAAACCTTATGATTCTTAGGCAACTTAGAGCATGTGTATTGGTGTAGGACAATTTTTGGTCCTTCAAATATATTAATCTTATTTTGAGAATTTCTTAAGTGTGGTATGAACATTGGTGTACCTCAGAGTTGGTCCTCTGGAAAAAATAATAGTATTTTTAATTTAAAAAATTAATTATTTAAATTAATAAATAAAAACATATTAAAGTTTTAATTTAAATAAATCATTTAACATTGACATTAAAAACATAAAAAAATTAAAAAGTTACAAAAACTTGGAAAAAAAACAAAATATACAATTAAAACATGAAAGATAAAAAACATAAACCATACAAACATCAAAGATAAAAACAAACATTTTATTCAATTCATAGAATTTTTTTTAATTAATCTTCATTATCTGGAAGATGTCCGAAGTTAGTCCAAATATGCTCAATCAAATCTTTTTTTAACCGTTCATAAGAAAATTACAAAGTTACAAAAACTTGAAAAAAAAACAAAACATACAATTAAAACATTAAAAATTAAAAACAGTTTTATTCAATCCATAAAATTAAAAACCAAAAAAAAAAAAAAAAACCCAAACAACACCAACCACACAGATGCTGCCACGTGTAATAAAGGACACAGCGAAAAACGTCCCATATTAAGAAACGTCCCACACAGATGCTGCCTTTTTTGATTTATTTAAAAACAAAAAATACCGGGGGACATGCCAAATGTACGCCGTTGCATATGGTCTTATACCAAAACGTTTTTGTTTCCGACATTGATTTGATTGTTTCTATGATTGACTGGCAGGTACTGAGTGCTGTGAAAGATTGGCTTACTATGGAATGAGTACTAACCTCGTGAACTATCTCGAAAAACAAATGAATATGGAAAACGTCACTGCTTCCACCAGTGTCAGTAACTGGTCCGGAACATGTTACGCTACGCCTTTGATCGGTGCTTTTGTTGCCGATGCGTATCTCGGCCGATACTGGACCATAGCTATCTTCGTCGCCATCTACATTGCCGTAATTCTAAAACATGACAAAACAAATATATAATCAAGTGGTTTTGTTTAACTAAATTACACAGAATCTTGAGACTGTTTGCTCTGTTTTTTCGTGTGTATTTAGGGAATGACGCTATTGACGATGTCAGCTTCCGTTCCTGGTCTAACGCCAACCTGCAGCGGAGACACATGTCATGCAACCGGGGGTCAAATCGCGCTTACATTCATAGCACTTTACTTGATCGCACTCGGGACAGGAGGTATCAAGCCTTGTGTCTCGTCCTTTGGTGCTGATCAGTTTGATGATACAGATGAAGAAGAGAAAGAGTCTAAAAGCTCTTTCTTTAACTGGTTCTACTTTGTGATCAACGTCGGTGCAATGATTGCTTCCTCTGTTCTCGTTTGGATTCAGATGAATGTTGGTTGGGGTTGGGGTTTAGGTGTTCCCACCGTCACAATGGCTATCGCCGTCGTGTTTTTCTTCGCCGGAAGCAAGTTCTATAGGCTGCAGAAACCAGGAGGAAGTCCGCTCACAAGAATGCTTCAAGTCATTGTGGCTTCTTGCAGGAAATCTAAAGTGAGAGTCCCTGAAGATAAATCTCTTCTTTATGAGAACCAAGACGCCGAAAGCAGTATCCGAGGAAGCCGTAAGCTCGAGCACACCAAAATATTAACGTAAGGCGCAAGCTTGGTTTATAGTGTCAACCAACTGTAATTCCTGTTGTTGGATTAACTTTTAATCAACTTGAAATCATTTCAGGTTCTTTGATAAAGCAGCAGTGGAGACGGAGAGTGACAACAAAGAAGCAGCTCCGTCTTCATGGAAGCTATGCACAGTGACACAAGTAGAAGAGCTCAAAGCACTGATCCGTCTCTTACCGATTTGGGCAACAGGGATTGTCTTTGCTGCGGTGTATAGCCAAATGGGCACTGTGTTTGTACTACAAGGCAATACAATGGACCAACACATGGGACCTAACTTCAAAATCCCTTCCGCATCACTCTCCTTATTCGACACGCTTAGTGTCCTCTTTTGGACACCTGTCTATGACCAGCTAATCGTTCCCCTTGCCAGGAAATACACAGGTCACGAACGCGGATTCACACAGCTTCAACGGATGGGAATCGGACTTGTAGTCTCTATCTTCTCTATGGTCTCTGCGGGAATCCTCGAGGTCATAAGGTTAAGCTATGTTCGAACACACAATCTTTACGAGGAAGAGACTATCCCCATGACGATATTCTGGCAAGTGCCTCAGTATTTTTTCGTGGGTTGCGCAGAGGTTTTCACTTTTATAGGTCAGCTTGAGTTCTTCTATGATCAAGCTCCTGATGCTATGAGGAGTCTCTGCTCAGCTTTGTCGCTCACCACGGTTGCGTTTGGGAACTACCTGAGCACGTTGCTGGTGACAGTGGTCACTAATGTCACGAGATCAGGTGGAAGACCAGGCTGGATCGCTATAAATCTCAACCGTGGTCATCTTGATTACTTCTTTTGGCTTTTAGCTGGTTTGAGTTTCTTGAATTTCTTGGTCTACCTTTGGATTGCTAAATGGTACACTTACAAGAAAACGTCGGGGCATGCGCTTTGATGATACATAAACGCCAGGACGTCTGCAATGTCTTAATTTTTCTTCTTCATGGTTTCTCGCCTGTTTGATAATGTCTTTAGTACTTGTGTCTTACTGAAACATATTTACAGGCATTAATTTGAATAGATTCTCTTGTTCCACCTTGAGTTCTTTGATTGCAACTAGAATAGTAGTGATGAATCTGTGATCAAACGCTCTGAGACTCAGATGCAAGCTTTTAAAAAACCTGCATAGGATTGAACAGAGTAAAGACAGTGGACAATGAAAACACAAAAGTTGGCTGATTTTAAAAAGAGAATGAAGAAGCAAAGCAAAAGGGAAAAGGCAGCAACAAATAGAATGAGGCAACAAAGATCAGATCATATAACTTGATTAATAGACCCAAGTTTGAAACTTAACACTTGGGCTTGATACGTCAAGCTACTTTTACATTTGCTTTTGCATCGTGACACAACAGATCCCAGTGATGTTTACTCAAACCACCAAGACCAATGTGTGTCATTTAGATGCTTATGCTGCTCACGCAAAAACCATTTTTATTTGAAAACCAGAGTTGTTTGTTTAAGCTACTTAAAGATTCAATCTTGATAACACATACACAGAGTAAGGGCTCGAACTCAGAGTTAGTTAGTTGCTGAAATTAAGAGAAGAGGATACTAATGCAGCTTGATTTTTGATGCTAAGAAACAGAGAGAACAAGCTCAGCTAGCCAGAGACTACACATATCACCTAACTAATCTCGAGCCTCGACTAATTTACTTGTTCGATAAACTTAAGCTAAGCTGGCAAGAGAGTATACATTGCCTTCTCTCAGATATTTCGTCAAACACTTACATTGCATCATCACCCACATTCCAGCCTTTTCTCAATCTGTTTTTTCTTCTTCTTCTGGTTCGTACTTGCATTCTTGCAACCGAATCAGCTCGAAGAACCCAACCAATCATAAGTCGGACGATGTGGTGGAAGACGGCGGCGGAGTGAGAGCATAGCCCAAAAAATTTCCGAGTACTTTAGGTTTTGAGAGAGCATAATACAGTATATCACAGTTTCGAAAATAACCCGTTTCTAATTTGGTCCGATTAACTCCGGTTAAGTAGATAACCAATTTATTCACAATGAAAATTTAGATAAACCCAAAATTAACCACAAACCAAAAGATCCCAATAATAAAAAAAGAAGAGGGACAATTTGGTCAATACAGCCTCATAACCTTCCTCGCTATAGAGTGGCCGTGACTATTAGCTCTCGCCGCCGTCTTCTCCCACCCACCACCGCCACCGCCACTACTACCACCACCACCACCTGTTCTCCAGCTCGGTGTCAAATAAAACCTCAACATTCCGTTCTCTCCATCCTTAGACGAATACCTCGAACTCTTATTCCTCCCCGATCCTCCGCCGGAGCTTCGCCAGCTCACATTGCTGTTGCTCCTCCTCATCTTCGCTCCTCCTTCCCCGTTCCTCATCTCCGGCCATGATTCCGATAAAGACCTCTCCGCCATTCCGGCACTATTCGATCTGCTATACCTATCTTCTTCTTCTTCATCATCATCGTCTTTGTTATTAACACCTTTCCTGTATATAAACCCTAGAATGCTCCATTTCCCCCACCGTCTCGATTTCTTCTCACCGTTTTGATTATGATTCACTCTGTTCTCCTCTGTTTCCACGGAGTTCGAATCTAACGTAATCGCCGGTGAAACCTTCGAATTTGACACCGATTTGACATCGTCTAGCTCCGTCGCAATTTTTCTAATCGAACTGGATCTGTCGAGGCTCTTACGTCTCCGTGACGACGGAGGTTCATTGTAGTAGTCTCGAGTCTGATTTGATCCGCCTGGGATTATGATTATCGGATCCGATTCATTGTTAATCGACGCTTCTTGCATGTCTGATCGATTTACATTCACCGGAGCGTTTTCCACAACTGATAGCATCGACGGCGGCGGAGGAACCCTAGCCGCCGTCGTTCTGCCGATTAAATGACCGTCCCACGACGCTCTCGGCTCGTCGATCGAGTATCGAGAGTCGTCTATCGAAATCCGACCGATATCGACGGAGAATCTCCCGGCGTCAAGAGAGAATCGTGGATCAGTGTCGCTGGATCTCCGGCCATATCCGATCTCGGACTGTGGCCGTCCTCCGCCGCTTGTTGGCTTTTTAAACTTTTGCTTCTGCCTCCATTTCTGAAGCTTCTTGCTGAAAACAGAAGCCGCAGAGAAGAAACTCCCGGCGAAATCTTTCACAGAAGGTTTCTTCGTCTGTGAGTAGAGATCCATGTGATCCTTCATTGGCTTCAGTTCCTCCTCTTCTTCCTCTACAATCTCGTCGGAATCTTTCACGATCTCAGAGTGACCAGCATGTTCTTCTTCTTCTACCTCCTCGATTTCAGCTTCTTCGTTCACTTCTAAAACTGTCTCACTCACGCTAGACTTCCTAGTCTCGTCCTCGATTTTACCGACGGTGTCAGCTTCTTTGGTTTGGATGTGTCTGTGCTCGTCACGGAGTCTGACGTCACAAGAACGACGTTGCGGCTCAAACCCACCGGAGAATCCCTCGTTGTTCTTCGCTGAGAACGACTTAGTACGCCGGAGCTCCGGGAAGAAACCGGGTCGGACCCGACCGTTCCCATTGGAGGCGTTGTTGTTATTGTTGGTACCGGTAGCACTAGAGGAGGAGGGCTTGAAGAGAGCTTTCAGCGCCGCGGCGGAGATAGTGGGAGGTTTCCGGGAAGAAGACGGCGGCTGAGCAGCGGTGTGATCTAAGACGGAGAGGCGGTCGCATAGACAGGAAGGGCAGAAACCGGAGAAACGTTCATCTGGGTGGAGATCACATGATGTTGATAAGCGATGCGGTTGAGCCGGCTGAGCTATTTCGTCGGCGACGGGAGCTTGGTCGGCGGAGAGATTCATGAGATGAAACGATGAGTGATCCTCCTTTGTCTCTGGCTTTTATATCATCACTGTCTTTGTCTGCTTGATTGCTTAGAGAGAGAGATATTAGAGAAGTGTGTTTGTGTGTTATGTCTGAAACTTTCGTCTGTTACCAACGGACATTGAAAGAGAAAGGAGATGAAGTGAAAACAAAAATTAATTATTATAGAAAAATCCAAAAATTCATATTAATATTAATAACATAAAAATATTTAATGAAAATTACAAATGGGCATTGGGAAAAAAAAGGAAGGGTTTTGCAGGTGTCAGATAAAAATCTGCCCTATTGTTTTAGTATTTTTTATGATAATAAAAAATGAGAAAGGTTCAATTTGAGTCTGACAATTTTACTATATGAATAATGTTATTTGTGATTTTTTTTCATGGGTTGATCGATCTCTCTGCCATTCTGATCTTTCTGTTCTTTGAGAACAAAAAATACTACATTGTTTGTTTAAAAAAATTGTCCATTAATGCCTAATATTTCTCTCTGTGATGATATTTTCTGATTAACAACAAAATAAAATTTAATACGGATGTAATTTGGACGTGTACAAATGGTTAAGTCGGTATTTTTAGCACACTGGTGTATTTCGATTTTCGAATAGTGACAGTAATTCTAATGAAAACGTATATTACACAATAACATTATGAATTATCAAGACGTTTTAGATATAGAAGTTTTATTTATTGATTAATATAATAAATGCTGACAATATCCAACAACACGTGTGCTGCTGATTCGCAATTTAGTTTTTTTTTTTCTTAATAACTTTTTCTTTACATTGGCTCGCGATCTCGCATCAATGTAAATATTTGCATGCGGTTGTCGCAATACTATACCTAAATGCAGTATATATGTTCTCTATAGCAAGGACGCAATCTTGACCCTTTACAATTTAGCTGAAATAAATAAAATGATCGTGTTTTGACCGTTTACAATTTTGTCTTATGGGGCGAAAGTGGATTCTGAGGCTTTCGTTGTCCGGTCCTAACCCCAAAGTCGTATATAGCTTTTAAAACGTAAGTTTCAAGCTCCTTTAAAAAAAGCAAACATGCGCTATAATATAATATAATGAATGTAAATTAAATATCAAATGCTGATTAAGTGACTACGAGTGGATATTATATGTCGGCTAAGCTAAAATGGTTAGTAGTATATGGGTTAACATAAAGGGTGAATTTGCGTGATGACAAAACAAAAGGAGCGAAAAATATAGTCATCTAATGAAATAAATTAAGTGAGTAACCATCAACCCATGTACAATGACCAAAGAGGATAGCAGTGAAAGACACACGTAGGGGAGAAGAAAGAAGGTGTGCTGATGTCATAACAAAATTGTTTGTACCCCTCATCATTTTAAATCATAATTTAATCTTATAAAAATAACTAAATTAATTTTGCAATAGTTTTTAAAAAAACATAGATTTTTTTATTTATATAACATGATCTGAATTTTTAAAATCAGATAAGAATTAATAAAAATAAAAATAATATTTATTTAAATTAAAACTATATAGTATAGAATAAAACTAAATAGTAAATAATGAAACCTATAAACAATACTAAGGTTCAATCCTAGAGATAAAGCTCTTCATTCACCTTCTTATAAAATAATAAAATAAAATCTGTATACATTATTATAAAATTAATAACTTAAACCGCTCATTAATAAATCCAAACCGACATATAATTTTATTCTAATTGTAAAATCTAAACTCTAACCATCTCATTTGTAAACCCAAACTGACATATAATTTCGTTCTAATTGTAAAATCTAAACCCTAACCATCTCATTTGTTAATCCAAACCGACATATAATTTCGTTCTACTTGTAAAATCTAAACCCTAACCATCTCATTTGTTAACCCAAACTGACATATAATTTCGTTCCACTTGTAAAATCTAAACCCTAACCATTTTATTTGTTAATCCAAACCGACATATAATTTCATTCTAATTGTAAAATCTAAACCCTAACCATCTCATTTGTGAAACCAAACCGACATATAATTTCGTTTTGATTATAAAATCTAAACTCTAATCATCTTATCTATAAAAATAAGTATTTTTCGAAACATATTTAATAAAATAATTTTATAATAGTGGTAATGAGAGTAAGGTGATAGTGGTGGTTATAGGACATGGTGGTGTAAAGAAAAGGATAAGGAAGAAAAATGGGGAGAAGAGAGAATATGTGTATGTGTATATATATATATATAGAGGGAGAGAGCACGTGAGGAAGAGTGGTAACTGTTAATTATGTACATTGTGCAAAATTGTCAATATTATAGAAAATACATGGTACTTCCTCTATCCCTAAAAGATTGATGTTTATAATCTTTTACACATTTTAAGAAAACAATGATTACTGAGTTTAAATATATTTTTTTCTTTGACTAAAAAGATATTATTTAATTTTAAACCAATAACAATTCAAAATTTTAAATATTTTCAATGATTATTTCTTGAAATTTACAAAACATCAATTTTTGTGGGACAAAAAAAAAATATCCCAAAACATCAATTTTTGTGGGACAGAAGGAGTATATTATAGGGTAATGGTTAGTATAGTCAGTCATTTAATTAAAGATTGTTTTTTGGTTATTGCTGCCAATTTCCCTAACATAAAAGTATACATCGACTAAGAGCTAGTTAGATTATTTCGTCCGTGATATACTGATTTCGAATAGCTGTCCCAAATTCAAGTTAATTTAATTTTGTTTCGTCTCTTAATGTATGTGTTATATATTTACAAACATATGTATATTGAAGATTAGTTTCGTTTTCTAATCAAATATTGTGAGAAATATTTGATTTTTGCTTATTTTTGGTATATCGTTAGTTTGTTTATGTTAATAAAGTGCGTTTATTTCATTTTCATCCGCTTAGTTACCATTTTTTTTGGTTTCGCTATGGATGATATATATTAATTTAGTGACATATGTGTAAGTAAACTATAATTACATCTATACTAATAAAAAGTAGAAGCTATAAGCTCCTAAAGCGTCCACATAGGATTTAAAACCTCCAATTGTGATTAGACATGTCACTAATTAACATTTTTTAAAATCTCCAGAATTTTGTATATTAAGAATTATTTTAAACATCCTATCAGGATTTGACATGTCATTCATTAACATTTTTTTAAATTTCTAGATTTTTTTAGAAAAAATAAAATTTTAAATTTATGGAAATAAAAGAACTATGTACAATATCCCACATCGGCTAGAAAATTTTTAGACAATGGTTCAAAACCATTATAAATAAGATTAATAAGCTTTCAACAACGAATAAGCAGAAAAGCTTGATTTATCAGGCGTCCCAGTTTAATAGTTTTATTCGGTTTAATCCAGTTTTTTATTTGATCAAACTAAAACTTTAAAAAATTTCAAAAAATATATTAGAATATTTTATTTTTTTAAAAGTTTAAATATTATAAATATTGAAACTTTTAAAAGCTCTTAGCTTTTAAAAAGTTTTTAATTATTATAATTTTAAAATTTTAAAAGTTCAAAATATTATAAATATTGAAACTTTTTAAAAGGTTCAAATTTTATATTTCGAAACCTTTTAAAAATTTAAAATATTGATGTAATACATAAATTATCTTATTTATCTACGTTTGTGCTTTTTATTTCTTATGAGTTGTAAGATATATTTTTGTGTATGATTTTATAGATGAGTTGATATTCTTTTATTAATTTTTGTTTTTATCTTATTTTTTATTTTTATGAGAAAAAAATGATTTTGTTCTTGGAGTTTGATGGGTTAACAATTTGTGTAGTAGTCTAAAAAAATGTTTTTCAGTGGAAGAATGTGAAGAAGTTGACGAGGAAGAAGAATAAAAATAGTATAACGAAGAACCAGACGGTAAAAGTAATGATGACAATTACCACAAAATTTGATAATGAAAATGACAAGAAAGAATATGAATAATAAAAAACATGGAATAAAAAATAAGAAAACATAGGTCATAGCGATTAATTAAATATGAAAACGAGTTAAATTCATGATGATAAAATTGTTCCGTTTTTTTGGTGGTCAAAAAAATTGTTTAGGATATGTGAGGTCATCAGTTTGATTCGCCTCCTCGATGTCGAGTTAAATTCATAATTTTTTATCAGATTTGATTTTATAACATAACTGATTTTTATATTTTTTAAAAATGTGTATCTGAATTTTTTTTTAATACTATTTTAAATATTTTTATAAAATAATATTTTATTACTATTATCAATTATATATAATTTTCATCAATATATCAAATAAACTGACGCGTACGGTGAATTCAAAACCTAATTTATATAAAAGATATGCTTTGGCTTTTCACAGATTCCAACCTAAAGAGCCAACGAAAAAGCAGAAAAAGGCAATTTTCACGCTATCAAATCTTATTTGTTGTCTGCTCTCCCTATTCTCTCCTGTTTTATGAGAAGTTTATTCTCCATATTCACAACATTTTCCAATAAATTAATAAAAACCGAACACTTCATTTATATACTTAGAACAAGTTTCATTTTATAACCTGACAAACCATGAAATATATATATATTCAAACCTTGTGTATACATATTATTTTTTCGTACGTGTGAGAGTTCCAATTATCACCCACGTAGTATTTTTATGTTGTGAACCTTTTTTTCTAATCCAAAATGTCGTGTGACGCAAATATTTCCGTCATGCATATTAATCTCAACGCAATCAATGCAACTAATGTGGGATTTTTTTAATACTTTCACCAATCAATTAATTAAGCTCTTTTAGTCTTTACTTACTCTAATCTCATGATTTAGAAAAGGGAACTTTTAAGCAGACCACCCAAAAAGAAAAAGAAAAACATTGTGATCAAAGGGATAAAAAAAAAAATAATTATATCCCGATATTTACATATATGATAATTGATACTATACATTTTAACGTTATATAAATTACTTATCTTTTGGTTGGTCATAATGATTGGTGATTATTAATCATGAAAATTCCGACAATGATTAGCTTTTACATTTTGAAATTTATACGGGGGTCGTAATAATTAATAAAAACATGGGAAAAAGTTTTTTTTTTTTTTTTTTTGAACAAAGGGAAAAAGTTTCTTTAGATCTCAGTTTTCTTTCAACCTCATAATGTGAAATAATGGTGTCTTGCAAATATTGCTATGTATGATGTATCATTATGGTTCATCATTAAAGAATCCATTTGAAACCAAATTTCCCATAGTGATACACTTATACATTAATGATTCACATTTTTTCTATATCAATAAATTTCACTAGATCCTAGTAGACTATAACCATTTTATCAACAGAAAAGTGTTGGAAGACTTTTAAACTTGTTGCTGAATACACACATGTAGAGTGAAGGAATCCCAATAAAGAGTCTTTTTTTTTTTTTTTTTTTTTTTTTTGGCAAACTCCCAATAAAGAGTCTGTGAACTCTTGTTCTGTGACCATTATACTTGAAGCCAAAACAAAAAGCAAAACTTAAAAAGATGACAAATCTCTAGGCTTCATACATTTGGGATATGAGACATGTGATATGCAGATGACTGAACATTTGGTTCAAGTCAAACCAGTTTGGTTTCCGAATCGATTCTGGCACGGTTCAAATTGGGTTTAATAAAATTACAAGTTAGAACAAGATACGACAGCGTTTTAGAAGCACAAAAATACTTGAAACTTTCAAAGGACGAGTTTAACAGTACATAAAAGAGTTCAAACTAGTCTACTCGTACTCCTGCCCAAAGCCCTCACGGTTCTCTTGTTGCCACCCAAAATTTTGACCGTCCCTACCCCGATTAACCTGCTGGGTCGTCTGAGGCGGTGCCATTCCAGGATTCCATGACGGAGGAGGATAAGATCCTTGGAAGTTTGGAGTCATCATTGGTGTAGGCGGATACCCGAGCAATGAACCTTGTTCCGATCCGCCACTCTCTGTTCTTGTCAACTCATAAGGAGCACCGTTATAGAACTGTTGAGATGATCCATCGGCTGATGGATAAGATGGAAAACCAAACTGCTGTGGTAAACCCGGGTTTTGATTCATTGGAATGGGCAAGCTGGGCGGTTGCATAAGATTCATAGGCGGGTACTCTGAGAACCGGATTCCTGGTTTAGGACTAGCAGTCTCGAATCCCGGAGGGCGAGAGTTATCGGTATCTGCAGGGAAATTCTGGACTTGAGCAAACCCAGATTGTGATTTCGCCATAGAGGCCGACCTGTTAAGTAACGGTTGTTCACGGGATTGTTGTTGCTGCGATCTTAAGGGACCTCGCAAAGTGGATTCAGAAGCTGAAGACTGCTGCTTTGTGCTCTGAACATCTGAGTCGTTACCATCTTCTTTCTCTGCATCAGCTTGTAATAGGCTACCGTGGAGTTCATGGACATGAGCTTCAAAGTCAAGTTTCTTCAGGAAAGACCTAAGACAATGAGGAGCTGCACAGATGAAGATTCCTTCCATCATCTTGATCGTCTGAATCTTTTGAATCCGTTCATCACATCTGACCAATAACACACACACACGAGACAACAAGTTTTCAGTTTGATAATTCAGCTATAACCACATCACCTAGTAAATCTCTAAAAGGAGCTCAGCTCTGTGGATTACCAAACAATCTAAAGTTATCTATCTACCAAAAAGCTTCTAATGAAACGCTTCCATGTCTGTCAACTTCCCAATTCGAGAACACAAGCCTGAAGCCTACTTCAAACTATGGCTCTTTGTTAAAAGCAAAGTTAGAGATGCTTACAGATAGCAGATGGAATCACTACGAGCACATTCAAGACAAAAGGCATGATCACAAGGAATCTGCAAAAAACCAAACAACACAAAGTTTCAATCACATATAAACCCTAGCCAAATCACAAAAGCAATAGGGAGGGGAGAAACTAAAGTTTTACCAGACGACCATAGATTGCAATGGGGAAATCGCAACGGACGCAGAAGTGAACCCTCTCGCCTAACTGACGGCGTGAGCGGCGACCGACGGGTTTAAGAACGGTGGTGGGAGTCACGGAACCGATTCCTTTGGCTACAGGAAGATCAGCGAGGACGAGATGGTCGGGACAGGCTACAGTCACTGTTTCCGTCGGA
Source organism: Camelina sativa (assembly GCF_030686135.1). Taxonomy (NCBI): domain Eukaryota; kingdom Viridiplantae; phylum Streptophyta; class Magnoliopsida; order Brassicales; family Brassicaceae; genus Camelina; species Camelina sativa. The sequence continues at coordinate 29,441,003 of NC_141887.1, read as the reverse complement.
GAAGGTCTCGCTCCGTTTCCAGTCTCCGTCGGCGAATCTCTCCTTAGACGAATTTGAAGCATTGCTCGCTGTAATTTCTCAAGGGAACCCAAAAAAAAAAAAAACAATCACATGAACGGATCCCTAAGAAATACAAATCAAAAGAAAGAAGAGGATTCATCCAAATTTTCTCTACTTACCAAGTTAAGTCGGAGATTGGGATTTCAGATCTCTATACTTCAGTTCTTCTCAAGGATCTTCGCCGGCGGCGAAAACGGCGAAGCAAAATTTTTTTGTTTGGGCAACGGAGACGACGATACAACTCTGATCTATTTTTTTTAATAAAATTTATTCACAAATTAGAAATAGCGAGAGAACGAACCCTCTGACATAGAAAGAGGGTAGCAGTTTTCAGCCTTTCATACCAACTGGAACTTTTGTTATAATGAATGCATTGTTTTGATAACTTTGAGACAAACTTGTTATGGGTTTAATACATCTCAGCCTTACTACACACAATATAACATAGCTTAGTTAGTAGCTACTGAACCAACTTGATATGTTTTATTCTTCCTAACGAAACATGATAAAAAACATATTTCGGTAGCAACTTCAGAATGATATTCATTGGCTGTGTTTCTTTTAAGTTTCTTCCTTTGACTTCCTTCGAAGTTGGGGTTCCACAAACTGGCCTGCACCAATGCAGCTATCAACATTATTCAAAGCCTTGCATTTTTAAACTCAAAAAAGATGTGCAAGTTTTTTGCTTGCATCTAAGCTCATCGATTTAAAAAAATTTATGAATTATTTAATTTTATAAGTCTTACCAAAGAAACTAAAGAAAAAAAGCTTGGAAATCCACTAATAAGAAAAACATGAGGAAGATAAATGAAGATTTTGCAAAACATAATTAACAATGGATTAGTAGCAACTTGGAGATCATCCTCACTAGCTTTATTATTTCTTCAAGTCTCTTCTTCCTTCACCTTCTTTGAAACCGAGTCCCCTAAATCAGTCTCCTCTTTCACTTTCTCAGCAAACAAACTCCAAAAAGCCGTGCTCAATGCAGAGGATGTCACCAATGAAGCTCTTAACAAATTCAAAGCCTAATTCAAAGACAGTTTCAGTCAAGTTTATATCAAGTATAGAGGATCAAAAAGGGTACACAGAAGAAGCGTACGTCTGCATTGCTTATGCTGATTTCTTTCACCTCTAGGTCGTCTGCGTGACTCTGCAACTTCTTCAGTAAGGAAATAGTGGAGCATGAGTTCATAGATGTAATTGTCAGATCATCTAACACGGTAAACTTTGTCTCTTTCTTCAAGAACCCGTAACATTGAGTAGACTTATCGCTGCCAGGGGATTTGGCATCCATCAAATCCGCTCGAACTATTCTGTCCTTGCGGTAATTAGGAGTTCGATTACCATTTGTAGTCAAACCATACCTTATTTGATTGTCATAGAGCCTGTAGCGGTAGTATACTGGAGGCTGTTGAGTAGTGATACCGGGCAACTGCATTTGGAAACTATAGAAAGAAGGAAGCGTGCATATGGAGTTTGACAGTTCAGTCCCCTCATTAGCAGTCAATTCCTTGAAACTTCTACACAAGTTTCCAATGCAACCTAAAGAGATAGAGCTGCCAGAAATTTCCCATACAGATTCCAAAGGGACAACCAGAAAAGAGAAGAGGAGCTCAACAAATTCCTCTCCGCATTCAACAAATAAAATCTCTATGTCGTCTTGCTTCCTCACTATTGCTTTCAGAGTTACTACCTTACCAGGTTCTGCTTCCTCTCCTTTCTTCTCCAAACATGGACTTAGTGATTTGCAAATCTTCGTCACACCTTGTGGACTTTGCTTGTTCAAGAAAGTGTCTGTCAAGGGAGCATTTGAGGAGAATATATATTCCAGCAGAGTGAGTACCTGGTCCAAGATTCAATTCAGACATAGTGAGAGGGCAAACGAATAGAGCAGTGATGGATGAAACAGCTTGAAGAAAAGAGCAACATACCTCTTCCAAACCGATAACAAGAAGCCTTTCACCAAGCTTATTAACATCAGCACAACCTACGGATTTGAGCTTCTCCAAGACAAGTTCAGTTGACTTGACTGCTACTTTCAAGTCATCTGTTAAGATGAATGAGCACCTACCACTGACAAATACTCCATTAGCATCACTTTGACTCCAGCCAGCAACTTGTTCTTTCTTTTCTAATTCAATCTCCTTGCTCATTAAATTACCGCAACGACATCTTGAGGTGTTGAAGTTACTGTACAACTCACAGTAACTAGGGCACTTAAAACACTTGATGCTCTCAGTAGGGTTTATGTTGACTTTAAGCCTTTTGCTCTGAACATCCCTCACACTCATCGGATAAAGGAGCATCTGCTTACAAGCTTCAGTCTCAAAACTATCACTGCCCATGTCCACAACACTTTTATAGAGATTGTTGAAACAACCCACAGTTATTGGCTCAGAGTTTCGATGGTTCTCAAGCAATCTGACAATAGTTCCCATCGGTAGTGTCAGAAGACTGAAGAGTACATCAACAAAATCCCTACAAGCCTCAGCCAAAACAACCTTGTTTCTCTCTTCATCAACAATAAGTCTCAAACTAAACTTTGGCTCCTCACTATTTTTAGCCATTAGCTTAGATTTTTTTAGATGAAAAAAAAAAAAAAAAGCAAGATAGAGAAGAAAACGTTTCAATGGCACTCAGAAACAGAAGAAACGCGTTAGTAATTGGAGCATCAACTCCAATTTTATAGAGGGTCTAAAGTCTGATGTTGAATGAGAACAATAATAACAATTCATCAACATCCAAGAGTCATGAACAAAAATAAACCAACCTTTTGAGCTTCCCCATGACTGTATACTGAATAACCTGCATTTAAATTTACAACTTTTTTTGTAAACTCTAACGTTGAATGAACAATATTGATGGGCCATCAAAACACAATAGTCACAATTAAAGACAACCTTTAGAGCTTCTCGTTCACTGCAAGAAACCTTGATTTTCTCGCTGACTGAGATATATTTACTAAACTGGACAGAGGAGTTTATTATTTTCTTGAAAATAACTCTGTAGTTATTTTACAATAAGAGAAAATTTAAAAGTTCTGCTCAAATATATTCTCAGAAGGAAGATTTTTTAACAAAATAAACTAAGTCTCCAGAAAGATTGAAAAAATTCACATTGTCCAAAACCGAAGGATTCTCTAGCAAACAATTCTAGCAACCCTTTAAACAATGTGGATTTTTGAAAAAATCTGAAATTAAGTTCAACAATCAGTAGTAGCTCAGGGCTCTCTCCACCTTTGTGTTTCTACTTTTGGTTTCTTTAAAACGGGGTTCCATGAAACTTTCTCTTCCTTCGGTTTCTTCATAATCAAATTCCCAAAAGCAGAGCTCAAAGCAGAGGATGTCACCAATGAAGCACTCAACAGATTCAAAGCCTGATATTGGTGGAGTACAAATAATCATAATTTTGTAGGTAAAAAAAGAAAAAGAAAGTGGTTTAGTTTATACAACAAGTTTTTTACCTCTGCATTGCTGATTGTAATTGCTTGCACCTCCAAATCATCTGTGTGAATTCGAAACATCTTCAATACAGAAAAGGTTGAGCTGGAGTTCTTAGGTGTTACGATCAGATCATCTGACACAGTAAACTTTGTCCCTCTCTTCACAAACCCTTTACCATCTTTTGACCGATCACAGAAATCAGATTTTGGATCCACAAAACTCATGCGCTCGCTATTACGTTTTGTAGTCAAAACAAAGCTTCGAGAATAAGATAGTGTCCAGTCATAACTCCGGCTTAAGTAAAGTCTTGGTGTAGGAGTTCTGATATTGAGCAACTGTTTCTTGCACCTGTAATAATACGGAAGCATACATTCGGATGTTGTTGACGACACTTCAGTCCCCTCATTAGCATTCAAGTCTTTGAAGCTTCTGCACAAGTTCCCAATTCGACCTAATGTGATATTGTTGCCTGAGATTTCCCACGTAGATTCCAGAGGAATGGCGAGAAAAGTGAAAAGAAGATCAACAAAGTCTTCACCGCACTCAACGTACAAAATCTTCATGTCCTGTCTCCTTACGATTGCATCAAAAGTTATGACTTCGTCTGGTTCTGCTTTATCTCCTTTATCCTCCATGCATGGACTCGGCTTTCTATAAATCTTCCTCATTACGTGTGAACTTTGATTCTTCAAGAAAGTATCCGTCAAAGGTGCACTTGAGGTGAATAAACATTGCAGCAACGTCATAGCCTATATCAGGATCAAGACATAATACGGCCAGAGATCTTAAACACGTTGTAAAGCTAAGCGATTAACAAAAACATGGAAGATTTAAGTAAGAGAGAAAGACAACCTCTTTGAGACCGATATGGAGAACCTCTTCTCTCAGCTTACTAACATCAGTACAACCAATATCTTTGAGTGTTTGCAAGAAAGAACTAGTAGAGTCATCCGTCAGAGTCAAGTCGTCGGTTATGATAAACGACTTGTCTCTGCTAAACACTCCACCGACATCATTTTGCATGCTATCTTCATATTGTGAGAAACTTATCTCCTCATTCATCACCTCTCCGCACTTACATAGGGACGTGTCAAAATTACTGGACATTCTACAGATACGGAAAAATAGGCACCCAAAGCACTTGAATCTCTCAGTAGGGTCTATGTTGAGCTTAAAGTTTATGTATCGAGCTTCCCTAATGTTCTTGGGATACAGCAACATCTGCTTACAAGCTTCAGTCTCAAAATCATCGATTTTCATGTCCACAACACTTCTATAAAGGTTGCTAAGACATCCAACAGTAACTGGCTCAGAGTCTTGATGCTCCTCAAGCAATCTGACGATTGTTCCCATTGGCAGTGTCAAAAATGTGAAGAGAACTTGAACAAAATCTTTAACAGCCTCAGCTAAGACGACCTTGTTTTTCTCTTCATCAATGATAAGTCTCAAACTAACCGTTGGTTCCTTACGACCCTCCTGAGCCATTGTAGATCAGACGAATGATAACCTACGAAAAAACAACCCTTAAGGCTTTCTCTTTGACCCACACAATTAGAAGACACTTACATTCAGATTCACATGATTTGGAATGGGAATAACATATCTAGATTACCTATAACAACACGAGAAGGAGAACAATTACAGATTGTCAAACAACCCTTAACGCTTGTCAATCGCTTGAACAGTTGAACCTCGTAAAACGTTATCTTAGTTTTCTGAATTTTTAAAAACGACCTGTAATTGTTTAATTTTTTAATTAACCCATTTACAAAACTAAAGTCAATAAAAAGCTCTACTTTTCCTCTTTTCTAATCAAATTTTAACAAGAGAAGGAGAACAATTACAGATCGAAATGAAAACTCACGTACGCAAGTTTATTCCCATTACAAAACATCTAGTGTACGTTGTTTTGTTGGGACAAGACTGTTAACGTGCATCAAACTGATTGGTAGAACTAAAAAGACTCAAATTTTGACTTGAAAACATTGATCTGTGTTCAACATAAACTAAGTTTCAAGTCTACAAAAAAAACCAAAGGAAAACCAGCAGAAATTGAAAAGATAGAACAATAGTGGAGTTTAAATAGTTCAAGATCATGTATTAAAATATGTCTTTTCAGATCATAATAAAGAAGCACTAAGCAACTGATGAGGACCTCTGTTCCTTCAAGTCTCTTTCTTGACCTTCTTCACAATCAAGTTCGAAAAAGCAGAGTTCAAAGCAGAGGATGTCAACAAAGAAGCTCTCATCAGACTCATTGCCTGATTTAGATACAAAGTTAGTCAAGAATTCAAGGGAGAGCAAGTAAAATTGTATAACTTGAGAAAGGAAAAAAATGTAACCTCGGCTTCACGGATGCTAATTACTTGCACCTCCAGATCATCCGCCTGAATCTGCAACTTCTTCAGAAGGCAAATAGATGTGCTTAAGGAATTCCTAGGAGTGATAATCAGATCATCTGTAACTGTAAACCTTGTTCCTCTCTTCCCAAACCCACTACCATTCTCTGAATGATCTTTACCACGAGATTTTGGATCAATCAAAGTCACAGGAACTAGTCTGTCCTTACGATAGAGCAGAGTCCTATCAGGATCTGTGGTCAAACTATAGTCCGGTTGGCGAGGATTGGAATTCCTGTAACGGTAGTAAACCGGTGGTTCTTCAGTGGTGATGCCAGAAAACTGCTTCTGACATTTATAGTAATAAGGAAGCACGCATTTGGAAGCTGTTTGATCAACAACACTCAAGTCTTTGAAGCTTCTGCGGAGATTTCCAATGCACCCTAAATTGATATCACATACAAATTCCAGAGGGACAGCCAGGAAAGTGAAGAGAAGATCAACAAAGTCTTCTCCACATTCAACATATAAAACCTTCATGTCCTGCTTCCTTACTATTGCATCCAACTCCAAAGTAAATTCTGTTTCATAATCATCTGTTTTTACCTTCACACCTGGACTCAAAAGCTTCTGTATGTCCCTCACATCATGTTGACTTTGTATGCTTCCACCACCTGCTACTTGATCTTCTTCAGACAATTCAATTTTCTGGTCCATCAACTTTCCACAGACGCACTCAGAGCCGCTAAACTTACTGCAGGCGTCGCAGGATGAGAACGAAGAGCATTTAAAGTAGTTGAGATCATCAACAGGGTTGATGTTGAGCTTAAGCCTTTTGCAATGGATCTCCTTCACACTCCTTGGATTAAGCAACATCTCTTGACAAGCTTCAGTCTCAAAATTGTTAATCCCCATCTCCGCAACGCTTTTGTAGAGGTTGTTTTTAGCAACCAATATCCTCAGATTCTCGATGCTTCTCGATCAATCTGACAATGGTGCCCATCGGTAGCGTCAGAAAACTGAAGAGTACATCGACAAAATCTCTACCAGCCTCAGCCAAAAAGACCTTGTTCTTCTCTTCATCGATTAAAAGTCTCAAAGTAAACTTGGGGTCTTCTGAAACTTCAGCCATCAACAATATCAACGAGGAAAATCAAAACCTTTGAGACACAAGTATAGGATCTAACTTCGTATTCAATCCCGAAGGCTCCATCGGTCTTTAAACTAATTGTGCATCAATACCTAAGAGCCGAAACACTTTGAGTCACCCAAGAACCATTAAAAAGCAAACCTTTGAGCTTCCCCTTAATCACTTTTCCTCTTTTCTCCCAAAGAGATTCTAAACACTTCCAAAAAACTTTTGGGAATTGTTGATTCAATAAAATCAAAATCAATCCTTCAACCATTTCCATTGAATCACTAATTCCCAAAAGGTTTGAATTTTGAATCAACTCACTTTTCCTCTATTGCATCACTTAACACCTTCTTAAAACTGAAAGAGACTGTACCTGATTCGTCTCCTGTAACTCTTTTTTTTTTTTTTTTTTAACTAAATTGGTCACACGTTTTATGATGTTTTTAAAGATAGCCCCGATACTTATTTAATTTGCAAATAGAACCCTTTTCTCAAACTAACTTCAACATCTTGCCAACAAAAAAACAGTATGAGAAAGTAGCTAAACTGAAAAATAAAGAGTAACGGAAACAGTCAGATTAGACAAAGTCGATGTCCCCAAAAAAAAACTAGCTAAACAAAAAGATTCCCTAGTGATCAGATCTAGCTAAGTCTGTCTCGGTCTCAAGTTTTGGTTTCTTAAAAAACCGGCTTTGAGGAGCACTTGTTGAAGCTGATTCTATAGCTAGCAGGCTAGTGCTTAAGGCAGTGCATGTCACCATTGAAGCTCCCAGTAATCTAATGGCCTGCAAATACATATATAGGATCCTTGAATGCGTTATTTGGATCATACGTATGTTGAAATCAATCAAACAAGATCTTTTTGACAAGCTTTA